>NC_041385.1:267420020-267477037 GCF_002162155.2 Triticum dicoccoides | reverse complement strand
GCGCGGCTGTGCGTCGTTGGCGGCGGCGGCGGCGGGGCGGCGGCTAGGGTTTCGGCGCTGGTGGGCTGGGCGGGGGCGGTGTGGGCTTCGGGGCAGGGGGCCCCCGGCTTATAAAGCCCCCCCCGGGCGGAGTCCCGCTCGTGTACGGCCCAGAGTTGGTTTGACTTTTTTTAAATAATTTCGACGTGCAGAAAAAGAAAGAAAAGAAATACTAAACGGACTCCAAAAATCCCGAAATAGATTTTCCCCGTCCTCTAAAAATATGCCGGTAAGATGAACATTTATTTGGGCCTAAAATGCAATTTTGAAAAATGCGCATTTTTCCTAATTCAAATAAAATAGCGATAAAACTCCGAAATAAAAACTTATTTGATTTTATTATTAAATCTCCAATATTACTTTATTTTGGGAAAGTCATTTTATTCCCTCTCTTTTATTTTTATAAAAGAAATATACAAAGATAAAATAATTATAGTCAAATGATCCTATTTTCAAAATTTGAGAAAAACTCATATATGAAAATAATGAAGTCCCCAACTCTCTCCGTGGGTCCTTGAGTTGCATAGAATTTCTAGGATTAAGCCAAAATGCAATAAAATATGATATGCAATGATGATCTAATGTATAACATTCCAAATTGAAAATTTGGGATGTTACAAACCTACCCCCCTTAAGGTGAATCTCTCCCTCGAGATTCGGGTTGGCTAGAAAATGGGTGAGGGTGGTCCTTCAGTAGGTTCTCCTCTTGCTCCCAGGTGGCTTCATCCTCGGTATGGTGGCTCCACTGAACTTTGCAGAACTTGATAACCTTGCTGCGCGTGACTCGGCTGGCAAACTCGAGAATCTTGACGGGTTTCTCCTCATAGGTCAAATCACTATCCAACTGAATCGCTTCCAGTGGCACTGTATCTCTCAGCGGTATATCGACCATCTCTGCGTGGCACTTCTTCAACTGGGAAACGTGGAACACATCATGAACTCCTAACAATCCTTCGGGCAATTCCAACTTGTAAGCAACTTCCCCCATACGCTCCAAAACTTTGTATGGTCCCACAAAACATGGTGCTAACTTTCCCTTAACTCCAAAATGCTTAACTCCTCGAAGTGGGGACACAAAAAGATAAACTTTGTCTCCAACTTCGTAAACTGTCTCCTTGCGTTTAGAATCCGCATAACTCTTCTGCCTGGACTAGGCTACCTTGAGCCTATCACGAATCAACTTAACCTTCTCCTCAGACTCTTTTATCAAATCTGGTCCAAACAACTGGCGGTCTCCAAGTTCATCCCACAACAACGGTGTCCTGCACCTCCTTTCGTACAAAGCTTCGAAAGGGGCCAACTTCAAAGTGGATTGATAATTGTTGTTGTAAGAGAACTCTGCATCAGGCAAATTGTCGTCCCAACTAGATCCATAATCTAGCGCACAAGCTCTCAACATGTCCTCTAGAATTTGATTGACTCTCTCGGTCTGTCCATCTGGCTGTGGACGAAAGGCTATACTGAACACTAGCCTAGTACCCAAAGTTTCGTGCAACTGATTCCAGAACTTTGAGGTAAACTGGGTTCCTCTATCTGATACAATAGTCCTCGGAACTCCATGCAGACATACGATCCTGGTCATGTATATCTTTGCCAACTTAGCACTGGTGTAAGTGGTCTTCACTGTGATGAAATGAGATACCTTCGTCAAACGATCGACTACAACCCATATTGAGTCATAGCCTGAATGAATCCTGGGCAATCCCGTGATAAAATCCATGCCTAGCTTATCCCACTTCCATTTGGGTATCGATAATGGCTGTAGTAATCCTGCTGGCTTCTGATGCTCTGCCTTTACTCTCTGACATACATCACAAACTGCTACATACTCCGCAATATCCTTCTTCATTCCGGTCCACCAGAAAGTGTCCTTCAAATCCAGATACATCTTGGTATTTCCTGGGTGAATCGAATACGGTGAATCATGGGCCTCCTGCAGAATCAACTTCCTGAACTCCGGGTCATTAGGCACATAAACGCGGTCCTCAAACCATATGGTATCGTTCTCATCCTCACGAAATCCCTTAGCTTTTCCTTTGCTCATCTTCTCCTTTATGTCGGCAATCTCCTTGTCCGTCTTTTGAGCTTCTCTGATTTTATCCATCAAGGTAGACTGAATATCCAATACTGCTACATAGCCTCTCAGAACTATCTCCAAACATAGCTCGCGAAGATCCTCGGCTAACTCCTTGGGAACTCTCCGGTCATGAGAGTGTTGATATGGCTCTTGCGGCTCAACGCATCGGCTACTACGTTAGCCTTTCGGGGGTGATAATGCAATCTCATATCATAATCCTTTATGAGCTCCAACCATCTCCTTTGCCTGAGATTCAACTCCTTCTGTGTGAAGATGTACTTCAAACTCTTGTGATCCGTGTACACCTCACAATGGTTTCCGATGAGAAAATGTCTCCACGTTTTCAATGCATGCACTACGGCTGCTAACTCCAAATCATGTGTGGCATAATTCAACTCATGGGTCTTAAGCTGTCGTGAGGCATACGAAACAACTCTTCCATCTTGCATAAGCACTGCTCCAAGTCCTCGACGAGAAGCGTCGCAATATACTTCATAATGCTTGCGCTAATTTGGCAGAATCAACACCGGTGATGTAACCAAACGTTTCTTCAACTCCTGGAAACTGGCCTCACATTCCTCAGTCCATTTGAACTTGGTGTCCTTCTTCAACAACTCTGTCATGGGTTTTGCAATCTTCGAGAAATTCTCAATGAACCTCCGGTAGTATCCTGCGAGTCCAAGAAAACTCCGGATCTCTCCAACTGACGGGGGTGCTTCCCAATTTGTCACAGTGACAACTTTGGTGGGGTCTACTGCTATTCCTTCTCTGGATAAAACATGTCCGAGGAATCCAACTTCTTTCAACCAAAACTCAAACTTGCTGAACTTGGCATATAGCTGATGTTCTCTGAGCTTCCCAAGTACCAAACGCAAATGCTCCTTATGCTCCTCTTCATTCTTCGAGTAGACCAAAATATCATCAATGAACACCATGACGAACTTATCCAAAAACTCCATAAACACCTTGTTCATCATGTTCATGAAATAGGTAGGTGCGTTAGTCAGACCAAATGACATAACGATATACTCATATAGCCCGTACCTTGTGGTAAAAGCTGTGTTAGGTATATCCTGCTCTCGAATCTTCAACTGGTGGTATCCTGATCGCAGATCGATCTTGGAAAATACCTTAGCTCCTTGCAACTGGTCAAACAGGTCATTGATCATCGGCAGTGGGTACTTGTTCTTGATTGTTACTTCATTCAATCCACGATAATCAACAACCATCCTCAAAGATCCATCCTTCTTCTCCACTAGAAGCACTGGCGATCCCCAAGGTGACAAACTTGGGTGAATGTAGCCTTGATCCAATAACTCCTTAATCTGTTTCTTAATTTCCTCCAAATCCTTTGCGGGCATCCTGTACGGTCTCTCTGATATTGGCCCTGTGCCTGGCAAAAGCTCAATCAAAAACTCAATGTCTCTATCCGGTGGCATGCCTGGCAACTCCTCTGGAAATACATCAGGGAAATCCTTCACCACTGGTACTTCCTCCTGTACAACTCCTGATATGGAATTCACTTGAGTCCTCTTCTGCACATGCCGGGATACATACTTGATCCTTCTTCCTTCTGGAGTGGTAAGCAAGATCGACTTACTGGCGCATTCAATGTTCCCTCCATACTTCAATAACCAATCCATACCTAATATAACATCCAGTCCTTGTGACTCCAATACTATTAGGTCCGAGGGGAACACATAGTTACCAATCCTTAAGGGTAACCGATCACACCATAGACTAGCCATATACTTTGCTCCTGGCGAGGTTACTAACATGGGTGACCTAAGGGCTTGGGTTGGCAGTTTATACTTATCCACAAATCCCCTTAATATGTATGAATGCAATGCACCGGTATCAAAAAGAACGATTGCAGTAAATGACTTAACCAAAAACTTACCTATTACTACATCTAGCTGGGCTTCAACCTCCTCCACGCTAATGTGGTTCACCTGTCCCCTGTTGAAAGGGTTAGGCTTCTTCCCAGAGATTCCATTGCCGTTTCCATTCTTAGCTTTAGGACATTCATTGGCATAATGTCCAGTCTTTTGGCACTTGTAGCAAGTGACGTGACTCAGGTCCTTCTTGGCTGGGGTTGCTGGGTTGGAACGGTTCTGGCCGTTCCTCCATTACCATTCCCATTTCTGGGTCCACTATGGTTGTGCGAACTCCCTCCGTTATTATGGCCTCTATGGGTATGCTGAAAAGGTCCTCACGAGTTCAGGGTAAAACGAGGCTTCTGCTGAGCTCCAGAATTGTACTTCCCTTGTCCATACTTCCTCGTGTGGCTGTCAATCTGCTGTTGCTTCCCTTCAATCATGAGAGCTCTATCTACCAACTCCTGGTAGTCGCTGAAGGTTGCCACCATCAACTGCATGCTCAGCTCATCATTCAGTCCTTCCAGAAACTTCTCCTGCTTAGCTGCATCCGTAGCAACGTCATCTGGGGCATAACATGCTAACTTACTAAATTCATCCACATACTGGCCAACTGTACGTCCTCCTTGGCTCAAGTTACAAAACTCACGCTTCTTCATGGCCATAGCTCCTACTGAAACATGGGCAGTACGGAAAGCTTGCTGAAACTGGTCCCATGTGACAGTGTCGATGGGGTAAGTGGCTGTGAAATTCTCCCACCATGATGATGCGGATCCATCAAGCTGGTGTGCGGCAAAACGCACTCTCTCCGCATCTTTGCATCTTGAAGTGGTCAACTCCCTTCCAATCTTGCGGAGCCAATCATCTACAACTATCGGCTCGGTGCTACTAGAGAACACCGACGGATTAAGCCTCAAGAAACATGCTAAGTGATCAACAGGTGGTGGTGGTGGTGGGTTGTTGTTGTTGTTGTTGTTGTTGTTGTTGTTGTTGTTCCCCTGGTTCTGATTCTGGACTAGTATCTGCATCAATGCATTCTGCTGCTGGATCAACTGAGTGAGCTCCGGTGGGAAAGCAAATCCATTGTCGCGTGTCAGAGGCATCTGATGGTTTAGAAAGGATAAGAGTATAGAATAGAAATAGATCTAGAGGGAAAACACTACCCATATGCACATGATACAAACACAAACATATCACTTCAATCAATTCAAACAAGGGCATACAACGGTCTAACTATCGATACAAAAGTGCTTGGACTATACTATATACATGGGGGAATGCTACTACTGTTATGGTGGTCGACTAGAAAAAATGATCGGTCGAAGACTCCATGATATCCGATCCAACTTCATCAACAAAGTCATCATCGCTATTGCCAGGGTCCAAGTTTCGGTGTCGTCGATAATGATGTAGTTCTCTGGGCAAGTGCAATCGTCGTCTTCTCCTCCTGGCGTCGGGAATCCCATGAATACTTTTAGCTTCTTCTTCAGGTCATCATTCTTCTCCACGAGTGTCGTCATTTCCTCCTCATATCCATCGCGTGTAGACTTGAGTTCTTCTTCTAGCTCCGTGATCTTGGTCAATGGCTTCTTCAGATCTATCATGCCTGCGCACATCTAGTTCTCCTGGCGACGAATGTGCTGGTTTAACTCCTGGATGAAAGCTGCAATTGATCTATCCTTCCTGGTGCTGATCATCTCCCATTGCTCATCTCGGCGCCCACAAATTTGGTAAATAGTATCCTTGAGATCCTTGTGGTAAACTTCTCCAATGCATCCCATGGTGATGTGAGCTGCCATGCTCTTTCCTAGACTCCAGGTTGGTGCATCAAAGGAAAACTCTATGGGCTCGGTGACTGGCATGAACGTCCTTCCTGGAACTTGAACTTGAATCATCCAACACTCCTCTTCTGGTAGAGTGCCGATGTAGGTCCCGGTGAAGCTTGGTACTCCAATGTTCAGGTATCTAGTGACTTCCTTCAAGTGGCGTCCAAAAGGTGTATCTTCATCTGGTTGCATGAACTTGTTCCTTGCACCCGCCATCCTATAGAGTAGAAAAAGGAGAGGAGTCAGAAACGAGAAGAGAGTAGTGATCTAGGGCTTTAGCTTAGTGGTCGTGTCCTACAGTCAGCGTGTGCTCTGATACCATCTTGTAGCGACCAGACCTCAAACAGTCTGATCTCTGTGCATCAGTGTCATCCCTGGATCGGTAATGCTGACAGGCACAGTACTTGAAGGATTTATAACAGAGTAGTAATCACACACTTATTACATCGAATGTCTCAAAAGAGAACTTATTACAATAAATATGGCTTAAGGCCATCTAATAAAGATAACAGCGGAAGGCTAGGAAGATAAAGTGAGTCCATCAACTCCAACGGCATCACTGAGTGAAAGATCACGACCTAAGGCACCTTACTCGTCGTATGAAAAGTCTGCAGCATGAACGTTGCAGCCCGAAAATGGGTCAGCACATGGAATATGCTAGCAATATAACACATAGAGAGTAATGAACACAATAATGCTATCACTACATGCATATATGGCTGGTGGAAAGCTCTATGGTTACAGTTTTGCATAAAGCCAATTTTTCCCTACAACAAAGGAATAAATTTTATTTAACTATCATGGTGGTTGTTAAACATTGAGAAGGTTCACCCAACTCAATCCCAATTAAGCATCAACATTAAACCCAAAAAAATTAAATTAAGTAACATGATGAGATTCACATGATAATCCAAGTACTAGATACTCAAAACGTCCATAACCGGGGACACGGCTAACCATGATTAGTTTGTACACTCTGTAGAGGTTTGCGCACTTTTCCCCGCAAGACTCGATCTCCTCCGTTGGATTTCTTGCACTACAAGGTGTTTGAGAAACGGATGACCGAGACATAGTCTTTCAGAAGCGTTAGCACCTTATGATGGGTAGACAGTACCACCAACATCCCCTACATCTGCTGGTCTACCACTGTAAGAGTTCACACGACTTAATCAACTATGCTAGAGCCCATAGTAGCTTGCGGCTGCACACGTAAGTTTCCAGCATGAATAATATCATGATCCCTTTGAGCATGGGTGGCGGTCCATAGGAGAATCACACGGTACCCCGGGATTTCCAAAAATACAGGCAACACTGGGTTCCCTAGGTGCCTCAATCCACCTAGACGTGTATTAAAATTGCCACCTTAAGTTAAACCATTAATTAACAATACTCACATTTGTCATGGATACACTCACCCAATCCACGTCTACTAGCATATCATAGCAAAATAAGCAAACGTAGAAGTAACTCCCAAAGGTTTGATAAATAATAGGGCATAGGTACTACCTCATCTACTTCCCAAAACCCACATATTAATCAGATCCTAACCATGCAATTTTTTGAGGATTGATCTAATGCAATAAAACTGGGTAGTAAAGAGGTATGATCAAAGTGTTACTTGCCTTGCTGATGATACGTGAAACCTAGAGACTCGTAGTAGCACGCTGCGCACTTCGGGTACTCTATCACAAACAAACAAGCATACAATAAGCACTCATCTAATGCACGGGTAAAACTCAAATAAGAGATCTAACCAGGAAGTTCAACTTAAGAACTCGGTATGCAAAGAGAATCAAATCAAACAAAGCAACGAAACTCAAACGGCGAAAGAAACAAGCTTCATTTACTAATCTGGAACTAAGTCAAATTTTACAGTAGCAAAAACTTGTTTGACTTGGTTAAATGGAAAGAGAGTTTCGAGACAAAACTCTAGGTGCTTGAATCGCCTGATTCCGTTGAACGAGCGAAAAATTATACTAGAACGAAAATCGGATCAGAAATCGCGATCGAAAATAATCACGAAAAACCCGAGAAAAAGAAAAACTGACGAACGAGCTAACGAACGAACGTTCGCGGTCTGCGGCTAAACGGTGAAAACCGTTTGTTAAAACGAACGTACGAACGAGCGTTCGTTACATAAACTAAACCGAGAAAACCGACGAACCGATCTAAAAAATAAACCGGGTTTCCTAAAAAACCACCGGTTCTCCGAGGAAAACTGGCGGTTGCGGCGGGCTACCTCCGGCGGCGGGATCCGGCGAGGTGATGGCGGCGGCGTGGTCCGGCGGCGACGGCAGCGGCGGCGGACGGCGTCGTCGGCTGCGGCGACGGCGACGGCGGTGCGGCGGCTAGGGTTTCGGTGCGGGTGGGATGGGCGACGGTGGTGTGGGCTTCGGGGCAGGGGCCCCCGGCTTATAAAGCCCCCCCGGGCAGAGTCCCGCTCTGGTACGGCCCGGAGTCGGTTTGACTTTTTTTTAAATAATTCCAACATGCAGAAAAAGAAAGAAAAGAAATACTAAACAGATTCCAAAAACCCCGAAATAAATTTTCCCCGTCCTCTAAAAATATGCCAGACAAGATGTACATTTATTTGGGCCTAAAATGCAATTTTGAAAAACGCGCATTTTCCTAATTCAAATAAAATAGTGATAAAACTCCGAAATAAAAACTTATTTGATTTTATTATTAAATCTCAAATATTTCTTTATTTTGGGAAAGTCATTTTATACCCTCTCTTTTATTTTTATAAAAGAAATATACGAAGATAAAATAATTACAATCAAATGATCCTATTTTCAAAATTTGAGAAAACCTCAAATATGAAAATAACGAAATCCCCAACTCTCTCCGTGGGTCCTTGAGTTGCGTAGAATTTCTAGGATCAAGACAAAATGCAATAAAATATGATATGCAATGATGATCTAATGTATAACATTCCAAATTGAAAATTTGGGATGTTATAGTAGCCCTGACATTGCGCAGCCCGAAGGGCATACAGGTGTAGCAGTACATCCCGCAGGGGGTCAGGAACGCCGTCTTCTCCACATCTTGCATGGCCATCTTGATCTGATGGTAGCTTGAGAAGGCGTCCAAAAAGCATAACATGTTGCACTCGGCGGTGGAGTCAACGATCTGGTTAATGCAAGGAAGCGGGAAGGGATCCTGAGGGCAAGCCTTGTTGAGGTTGGTCAAGTCGACACACATGCGTTCCTTCCCTCCTTTATTGTGGACGACAACATGGTTTGCCAGCTATTCCGGGTACCGCACCTCCCTGATGAACCCAATATCCCACACCTTGCGGGTTTCTTGGACAATGAATGCCTGCTTCTTGGTGGATTGTCGGTGGGCTTTCTGCTTCACTGGGCGCGCATTTGGGCATACCTTCGGGTGATGCTCAATTATTCCCCTTGGAACCCCGACCAGATCCTTGGGCTCCCATGCGAATACATCCTTTTTGGCGCGCAAGAATTCGACCAACGCTTTCTCTTGGTCCTGAGGGAGGCCAGCTCCTATGGTGAAGGTGGCGGCTGACGCCCCATCTTCATTGACCAACACTTGCTTCGTCTCGTCTTGGTCTTGGAAGAACAACTGCTTCTTCTTGGCCGGTGCTGCCCCTGGGCCTCAGGGCCCCCTTTCTCGCCTGGTAGCACGGACTCCGTAGACCTGAAGGCGAGCTTGAGAGCCTGCAGCGCGTCCTTGGTGTCCCCTGCCACCATGAGGACACCGTTGCTACCTGGCATCTTCATGAGGTTGTAGGCTGGATGAGTTGCCGCCATAAACTTGGCCAGAGCAGGGTACCTGATACGTCCATTTTGCATCATGCTTTTATATCAATATTTATTGCATTATGGGCTGTTATTACACGTTATGTCACAATACTTATGGCTATTCCCTCTTATTTTACAAGGTTTATCATGAAGAGGGAGAATGCCGGTAGCTGGAATTCTGGCTGGAAAAGGAGCAAATATTGGAAACCTATTCTGCACAGCTCCAAAAATCCTGAAACTCCACGGAAGTCACTTTTGGATTTAATAAGAATTATTGAGCAAAGAAAATACCAGAGGGGGCCCACACCCTGGCCAGGAGGGTGGGAGGCGCGTCCCCTGTCTCTTGGGCCCCCTGGTGGCCCTCCGGTGCCTATCTTCTGCTATATGAAGGCTTTTACCCTGGAAAAAATCATAAGCAAGCTTACGGGATGAAACTCCACCGCCACGAGGCGGAACCATGGTGGAACCAATCTAGGGCTCCAACGGAGCTGTTCTGCCAGGGAAACTTCCCTCCGGGAGGGGGAAATCATCACCATCGTCATCACCAACGATCCTCTCATCACGAGGGGGTCAATCTCCATCAACAGCTTCACCAGCACCATCTCCTCTCAAAACCCTAGTTCATATCTTGTATCCAATCTTGTATCAAAACCACAAATTGGTACCTGTGGGTTGCTAGTAGTGTTGATTACTCCTTGTAGTTGATGCTAATTGGTTTACTTCATGGAAGATCATATGTTCAGATCCTTAATGCATATTGATACTCCTCTGATCATGAACGTGAATATGCTTTGTGAATAGTTACATTTGTTCCTGAGAACACGGGTGAAGTCTTGCTATTAGTAGTCATGTGAATTTGGTATTCGTTCGATATTTTAATGATATGTATGTTGTCTCTCCTCTAGTGGTGTTATGTGAACGTCGACTACATCACATTTCACCATTATTTGGGCCTAGAGGAAGACATTGGGAAGTAGTAAGTAGATGATGAGTTGCTAGAGTGACAGAAGCTTAAACCCTAGTTTATGCGTTGCTTCGTAAGGGGCTGATTTGGATCCACTAGTTTCATGCTATGATTAGGTTTACCTTAATACTTCTTTTGTAGTTGCGGATGCTTGCAATAGGGGTTAATCATAAGTGGGATGCTTGTCCAAGAACGGGCAGTACCCAAGCACCGGTCCACCCACATATCAAATTATCAAAGTACCGAACGCAAATCATATGAGCGTGACGAAAACTAACTTGACGATAATTCCCATGTGTCCTCGGGATCGCTTTTCTCATTATAAGAAATTGTCCAGGCTTGTCCTTTGCCACAAAAAGGATTGGGCCACCTTGCTGCACCTTATTTACTTTCTTTGCTTGTTACCCTTTACAAATTATCTTATCACAAAACTATGTGTTACCTACAATTTCAGTGCTTGCAGAGAATAGCTTATTGAAAACCGCTTGTCATTTCCTTCTGCTCCTCATTGGGTTTGACACTCTTACTTATCGAAAGGACTACGATAGATCACCTATACTTGTGGGTCATCAGTGCCCAAGGATGGCGTTGTATAGCAGGTCGATCCTGGCGATGTCGAAGTCGATGAGCTCGATGCGGTAGTTGTCGCGGGTCCCAAAGGTGACAGGGAGACAGATCTGCCCCAAGGGGTTGGTGAAGCCACTGCCGACCCTGGAGAAGGGCTTGGTGGGGCGGAGCTGGTCGGGGGGCACGTGTAGTAGGCCGAGATTCCGCGGAGAGCACGTTGAGGCCGACTCCACCGTCGATGAGGGTCTTGGTGACTGCCACGTTGCAGATGGTGGGGGTGCAGAGCATTGGGAGCGCCCCCGCTCCCACCGTGGTCGCTGGATGGTCTTCTGGGCCGAAGGCGAGGTCGGCCTTAGGCGCTGCCCAACCTGGAGGAGCCCCCAAGGCTACCTGGGCGGCGCTCACTTGGCGGTAGAACTGCTTGATGTGCTGGTCAGAGGGTGGTGCTTGCGAGCCACCTAGGAGAGCTGCGACGAAAGGAGGCACCGACACCGCAAAGTGCACGATGAAAAGGTTGCGCAGCTCCTCCCAGGAGGCCATAGAGGACTCCGGCAGGTTGAGCAACCAGGCGCACGGTGCGCCTACAAGGGCCATTGGGAGCCAGTTGGCCTTCACCTTGTCGGTTCCGCCGGCCGCCCAGACTTCCTCCTCATATTCCTGGAGCAAGCCGGTCGGGTCCGCCGTGCTGTCGTAGCGTGGCGGCATATCTGGCTTGAACTTAGGTGGCCAATCCACCCATCGCAAGGAGGGGGCGAAAGCGCGGAGCCCCTCGGCCCCCTCAAAGGCGCACGACGGTTGAGTCAATGAAGGAGCGCCCACCATTGGAGCCAGTGGCATGATGTGATGGGCGGAGTAGCGGATCCCCGACGCACCCCTACCTCGCGTGCCAAATGTCGGATTTCGGGTTCCGCAAACCCTTGATAGGTTCGAACTCTGGGGTGCATGCGGAGATCTGAACCTACCTAGCCTTCCTACTCGCGATCTTCCTAAGCCTAGCGCGTCGAGCTCAAAGGGACAGAGAGACACATCAGTTTATCCTAGTTCGGGCACCTTGTGGTGTAATACCCTACTCCAGCGTTTTGGTGGATTGCCTCGAAGGGCTGAGGATGAACTAGTATAGTGGATGAACTGGCCTCAGGAGGTGAGGTGTTCTTGAGCTCGAGAGAGCTGGTGAGGTGGAATGGCTTTGCTCTATTCATCCCCCCTCTTTGGTGGTGGCTAAGTCCTATTTATAGTGGCCTTGGTCCTCTTCCCAAACGTTGGCGGGAAGGGATGCCACAACGGGCAGATTTGAAGGGGGACAAGTAGTACATCCTATCCTGACTAAAGTGGTCTTTGCCTTTGAAAAGCCTCTGGTCGTGATGCTCCGGTGGGCTCGACGATGACATCCATTCTGCCGTCCTGGTGGTCTTGGTCTTGTTGCACCAGAATGGAAACCTTTGGTTGATTCCTCAAGACTCCGCACCTGCCGCTTGCCTTCTTTGCACCAAAGGGGAAACTGGCGCTTTGCGCCCGCCTGGCCTTGGTCGTCATGGCTCACGTCAGCTGAGCCTCGTGAGGTGCACCTTGCATAGAACTCTCCGCCCCTCGGGAGCCAGCCTGAGGAGGCCAATCCCTTGGAGGTCTTGGTGTTGTCCGCCTTGCGAGGCTGGGCCCCTCGCAAGGGTCTTGAGTTGTCGATGCTGAAGCTGGGCCGTACCAGGCCGTTGATGGAGCCATGCAGTGGGCCACAGGAAGGCAAGTCTGGGTACCCCCGTATCCAGAATGCCGACAGTGTGTGTGTGTGTGTGTGTCTGTCTGTGTGTGTGTGTGTGTGTGTGTGTGTGTGTGTGTGTGATGCGGGGTCCTCGGTGGCGGATGTAATTTAAGTGTGTGTGGCTGCTTCATCATAGAGAGGTGATGTGTATGGCAGAGGCCACCAATGATGGGGTGCGAGAGAGAAAAGGCCCGTAGAGAGGGAAGAGAAGGTGTGTGCGTGTGAGAGGAGTCGACATCGAGAGAACGTGTTTGTTCGAGAGACACCGAGGAAGACTACTATATATTGATGGTGCATGTAGGCAGGAATTAAACGAAGGGATGTTCTTATTGGTTTCAGGGATATAGGGGAAGAGTTAGAGGGGGGGGGGTAGCTAGAAGGATATTATTATGTGTGAGTGTGTGTTTTAC
Organism: Triticum dicoccoides; assembly: GCF_002162155.2. Taxonomy (NCBI): domain Eukaryota; kingdom Viridiplantae; phylum Streptophyta; class Magnoliopsida; order Poales; family Poaceae; genus Triticum; species Triticum dicoccoides. Next base: position 267,463,754 of record NC_041385.1, on the reverse strand, counting down.
CCATCCAGGCGGAAGTTATGTGCACACAAGAAGAGAATGATTCGATGTGGCGTTAGGGTTGAGGGTAATTAACTACGTATGGAGACATAGAGACCTTGAACGTACATGTATATGTGGGATGTGTGTGTGTGTGCGCGCGCATGATCGAGATAAAAGAAAGAAGACATAAGTTATAATATCAACGACATGGGAGAGACGGATCGGTATGACAATATAAATGCATGTGAGAGTGCAGGGAAGAAGGCCTGACAATTGAGCATGTGTTTTTGTCTTTAAGAGATAGTGGCATGGGCTAGAGTATGCATCTATGGCGAGCATAGGGAGTAAGACACAATGATTGTGCAAAAGAGATCAACCTATAAATGCATGTATGGAGAGACATATATAGTGTGGGTGATAGGAAGCAAGAGTGCGTGCGAGAAAGAAATGTTGACGGAGAAACTACAGATAGATACAGAGATGGAGATGCTAGCTAGAGGGACATTGGCTAGTTTGAGTGTTGGAGATGACCGTCGGGTGGTTCAAAGGGTGAAGTTATGTGTGTGTGAGAGAAAGATAAAAAGAGGGCACTTGACTGCATGTAGAGAGAAACATATGTAGTGTGCGTGATAGGAAGCAAGAGTGAGGACGAGAAAGAAGGTTGATGGAGAAACAGATAAATAGAAACATAAAGATCCTAGCTAGTGTGTTTTAGAGATAGGACTCGAGTGGATCAGAAGGCTGAGTTATGTGTGTGGGTGTGAGAGAGATAGAGAGAGGGTGCATGTGAGTCACATACAAACAAATATCAGAGAGAAATGAGATCCCGAGAGACGGAGTTTTGTGTCTGTGAGAGAGAAAGATATTTCACAACGAGAGTGATAGCTAGAGAGACATATGAGGGAACACAAGATATCTCCAGGGATAGAGTGTGTGTGAGCGACATACAAGAGAATGGTGGAGAGATATGAGACCCTGGGAGACAGAGTTTGTGTTTGTGTGTGAGAAAGAGATATTTAAGAGGAAGAGTCGTAGCTTCTCATACCTAAGGAGCAAAAGACAGCTCTGTGTGAGAGGGGGTGTGTGAGTGGCACACAGGGGAATAGTAGAGAGAAATGATACCCCGGGAGACGAAGTTTGTGTTTGTGTGAGAGAAAGAGATTTCACATGGAGAATCTTAGTTAGAGACACATAACAGAGAGCGAGATATACTTAGAGAGAGATAGAGTGATGAAGGTCGAGGGAGAGAGTACCGTCAGTGTGTTAAGAAGATAAAAGATCATTGTCGACATACATGTAGCACGAGAGATACCTAAGAGACGATGAACGCATATAGGTCTAGAGAGATACTCCTATATAAGCGTGAGTGATAGCTATATGAGATGAATATCTGGATTAAAGGGGATTCAAATATTTAAACTGGAGATCATGACATCGATAATATCATGACACAAATTGGTGTATCAAACATGCATATTCATTTGAATTTGGGGACACGTGTAATGTTATATAGTTTATCAATATTAGTGATCCTTAGATTCTTTAATTAGAGACAATGCATGGTTTATATGCAATTAATGTCTAAATAGGATTACACTATATGTTGCGGTTGTGAAACACATTATACATGTTTGAGAAGTAAAAAAAACCCGTATGAAACACACATTAATTGGAGACAGTTAGCGAGGAATGCATACATTGGATTTCAACATAAAGTGGTTTCAAATATTTGAAAATCCAAATTAAGATGGATACAACCTTATGAATCTGAGATCATGCCATTTGTAAACCATATTTATGTATAAAGGGTGTTGTGCTTTTGAAAGTATATATAAAAAATGATGTATATATAATTTTATTCCAACCGAAAATGGATCCTGCCCAAACAAAAATAGAATACAAACGGGATTAGAATTGAGTTGGCACGGTAAACGTGCACTCTGCAAAAATTTGAACGAAGCGGGGAAAGTCGCAGTAACCACCCGAAACCAAAATTTGCGAGATGGAAATTACTGCCTATCCCTTCCACACAAAGCCTATCGGCTCGATTTCTATAGGTTTCGATAGGGGTAGGTTTGTAATTTCACTCAGATGTGACATAATCCGCCTCTCACCAGGATTCATACATGGTGGGCACCAAAACACAGTATCTCCTCGGCCGAAATCGACTCCCTCCCCGATTCATACACGGTGGGCGCCAAAAACAAACTCTTGTCGGCAAATATTCGGTGTATGCGAGATTACCGTCCTATCCCCAACCAACTAATATTGCTGTGATGTAGGAAATTTGAAACAGGGGCTAAGTTTGTAAATTTCCTCGCATTTGAGACAAGCGCGCCCTAAAGACATGGTTCCCTTCTTCCTCTCTCCCTCCATTTCCCCATTCGTACTCCTTGGGCGCCAAAACACCCTCTCCACCCCAGCCTCCTCCGTCCGCCACCCCATCCACCGCCGTCCTCGTCCACCATGCTGGAGCTGATACCCCAACACCGGCGTCCATTACTAGAGAACGACCTCTCTCATCCACGGCTTCGGACTGGGATCCTTGCATCCTATCCTCTCGCTTCATCCCCACCGTCGTCCACCTTGCCAGCGCCGCTCCTACGACCGTCTCATCCACCGCGCCCCGCCGCCACCGTCTACCCTCCTAGATCTGCTCCCACGCCGCTGACAGCCATCACTACCGTAGCACCATCAAATTCTCAGCTGATGCATACATGGCACCGCACCAGAGGCGGTACTCTTTCGTATCTGCTCAACTTATTTATCGCAACAAGAAAATAGATCGCCACTGCTTTACTCTGATTTCTTGTCCATCACTTACTTGCTAGTTGAAAGAAAACATTGGTTGCGAAGTTGCCTTTGTCTGATTTGCACCTTCAGATCGACCATGGCACGCTCAACACTATACCCGCAATGCTTATGGTTTTCCCCTTTTATATTCCACACTAGTTAAATGACAGTAGACTAAATTTGAAAATTAGGTCAGTTGATTTTTCAGAGCTCGCCGGAGTTCGCCGATGCAAAGAAAGGGGCTCGGGTGGGGACGGTGGTTGTGGGGGGCAATGGCGGGGCCTCGCCGAACGAAGAAAACTCAACACGGGTGGGGGCGGGGGTGGGGGTGGGGTGGCGGAGGAACACAGGCGGCAGGGGCCGGTGGTTCGGTCGGCGGCCCGTGCGGTGTTCTGTATGGGTAGCACAGCCTGTTCCTTGTCTGGAAGGGGAGCAGGGACATCTGCAGTCGACACCTCTGTTGGGCCAGTTCTGCTAAATGATTTTGCACTTCGAGTTGGTATGCCATAAAACCCAGGAAATGGTGGGAGCCGCGCGGTCTTTGATAGTCTAAAATGATAGTAACAGTTGTGCGCCTTCAGATGAATAGAGCTGGCCTGTAGGTGATCGATAGACTGCATATTAGTGGCGGCAAAACCCTATGTTTTCCAGCCAGTTCCGCTTTCCCGATTTATTTATGGTGGTTATGGTGTGCCCCTATTATCTACACTATGATCTGCCTACTGGCTCTGCGCTCTCGTTATCATGGTTTGGCAATAAACTTTCTATACGGTATATTATGAACCTGTCATCTGCCAACTATCCTTACATCTGGGGCCCCCAACAAGGAGCCTATTTTTTTGTGTAGTTGTGCCAGATTATATTAATCTACTCATCATATTACAGCACACATGGGCTCTCTCATCAGAATCCAGTGATAGCACACAAGGGTTTGCAGGGAGCCTCTATTATATTACAATATGCTCTGGATTACAAAGATAATCTCACTACTGTTTGTGTTTGCATGCTTTACATATATTGTACGTAATCACAATTAATATAAGAATGCGCACATCAGAAGAGTATTGCAGAACAGTTCAATGGGTAACAAACTTGGCATCAAGGGATTGAGGTCCATTGTGGATGCAATGAAACCCACATGCCCCCGACTTATAGATTCGTATTCAGAATATGATCCTAATGAATATTCTGAACTCAAGGAGTCAAAGGCAGATGGCCTATCCTATTCACCCAATAAGGTGCCTGTTCTAATTTGGCTAGGTTTTATTGATTGCACATATCTTGCATAATGTGTCTTGAATTTCTTTTGCTTCGTTGCACCACCATCTTCTTAGTTTACTCATGATATATGCGAAGATGCCATGCCCATCCATTATCAACACCTATTCCATTTGTTGTCATACCATGTTTTTCCATTCAAATGCTGTTCTTGTGTTTCAGACATCCAAAAGGAAGAGGGTGATTGCAGAACCTGAAGGAGTACAAGCAAAGTCCTTGAAAAAGGTGGTGCTACCGAAGAAATCACATAGCACCCGACGTATATTGGTGATAGAACCAGCGCCGCAAAACCTAGGATATCACAACTATGTTGGTCGCTGCTTTGCTCTTGTGAGTACCTATTGTCCTATTGCTGTCCTTACATTCATACCTGGTGGATTATGTGACATCATTGTGCATTATAGCTTTCTTATCCACTATTCGCTCCAAATTATCAGATCTATATTAATGCTTAAATCACTGTAGAATAAAACCAATGCCTATGAAGAAATTTAGTTCTGCATTGTTTTTGTGAGTATCTGTTGTCCTTATATTTGTCAGCTAGTTCTTCATGTACACTTTCCAACTTATTTTCTCTTGTCCTCCATTTTTCTACACATCAGATCTACAGTTACTCTTGCCAAAATATTAAATAAAACCAATGTTACTGAAGAAGTTTAGCTCTGCATTTCTCTTGTCAGTGCCTTCTGCCTGTATGCTGTATTTACATTTGTACTCTGCATCTTAAGTCAAATAATCGCCATTTGTTCCTATATTTTCACATCTATATTTACTCTTAACAAAATGTAGAATAAAGGCAATACTCTTGAAGAAGAGTGTGAGGTAAACTTCTTGAATTGCCCCCCCATCAATATGGACAAGGCCTTTATAGAGCCTGTCTTCACTACTAATGTAAGTTTGTTCTCCTCGAGTCTTCAAACTCTGTTGTTTATATCTGGATAGCTATGAGTGCAAATGCTGTTTATTTTTGTCGTATTCATCAAATTGCTTGTTCAAAGTTTATAAAGTAGAAGTACATAAACATAAGTTTGTCCTTCTAATTTCAGTCTTTAGTTGTACAATCTAGTTCCTTATTCGTACCATGTGAATTAAACTAAACATAGAAAGTTATCTTCTTTAGAACTATGTGTAGGCTTGTGTTCTTGATCTGTAATCCAGTGGCGTGGTGAGACTACCAACAACAGCACAATGTCATATCCTACTATGTCTCAACTATGAACTATGCCATATTATATTAATGTTATTTAAATTGTGTCTCTTTATTTACCAATCTGAAATGGTATACATTGATAGTACACTCACCATTCATGCTTATACGTTATTTAGAACTACATCTATGCTTGTGTTCTTGATATGTAATCCAGTGGTCTGGTGAAGCTGCCCGCTCCTGCACATTACCATTTCCTGCCGTCTTAACTATGAACAATGCCTATTATGTTAATGCTATTTTAAACCATGTCTCTTTATTTCTAACAAAGAAATGAGATGAATTGACAACCCTGATGCTTATACGTGCAAAACCTGTTATCTACCTACTAGTTTCTCTTTCAAGGTGACAACACTGCAGCTAGGAAGAACTGCCACAATGATAGTGAGACGAACCCATTGTTTGTCCCTCTAACACATATTCCAAAGGAGAAGGAAACACATATTGAGGGTAGGGATACAACCACGAAGTCACATCTTGATGTAGTGTCAAACTTACTCAGTGACACAAGCTCGATGAAGTCGCCGCCTGAATCTGTTCGACTTCTTCAGTTTGAAATTCAAGCAGAAATACATGCTTCCGCTCAAATACGACTGGAACTCCAATCTCTATGCAAGATTAACCGTAAGTACATGATGTTTATTGATGCTTTGCAGCTTAAGTTGGTGGATATGAGCGCCAAAGAAGCGCAGTCTCATCAGGTTGCTAAGCTGCTTGCGCTGCAGCTCCTGGGCCGGGCTAACCTTTCTTGAACTGTGTTGAAGTGCTGTCAGTTCTGTCTATTATTTTGTCCGCCTATTAACTTCAACTAGTGGAGACCTGCCCTGTTTATGTAATCTGTTGTCTGGTTGCCCTTTATTATCACTGGTGGCGAACTTTGATGACGAGGGGATGTAATATGCTGTAATTTCTTTGTTATATAGTCTAGGTTTATTCTTGTTCGGTATGCTGTAATTTAGGCCGGAAGGTTCAGTGGATCTCAATGTTGTCGGTCTTTAGGCCGGCCCATTACTCATATGGGCCAAAACATGGGCCTATAATCATCTTGGGCCATTAGCAGGTCTAAACCTTATGGTTGTTTCCCGCCTTGAACAGGTCTAAAATTATGGGCTTTAAGCAGGCCGGTATCTACGCGGGCCATAGGCCTAAAAGTGTCACGGGCCATTATCAGATGGGCTGTAAGCAGGCCATATTCAACACGGGCTGTAATTAGGCCCAACTATTACACAGGCCATTAACAGGCTGGTAGGCCAGTTGGGCTGAAATTTATCCACGAAGACTACGTGCCGTTAAGAGGCCTAAAGTTACTTCAGACAAGAAATAGCCCAGTGTCTGCATGGGCCATTAACTGGCCTAAAGTTAAACCGGGCCGACAATGTCCCAGATGCACCACAGGCCGCTAATAGGCCGAAACTATTATCGGGCCGAACTGGTAAACGGGCATTTAACAGGCTGAAATACAAACCTGTCTTAGAATGGGCCCAAAAGAACAGTGGCTTGTTAACGGGCCTGATCTGATATGGGCCGTAATTTGGCCCAAAACACAGCAGGCTGTGAACGGGCCTGATCTGGTATGGGGCTCAATTTGGCCCAAAACATGGGAGACTGTTAACGGGCCAGCCCACTAGTGTCTGAAAAAACATGGCGGGCCTTTAGCTGGGGCGGCCTTTTCACCGGAATGGGCCTCTGTTGGGCCGTGCCACGTGTCGACGTATCATAGGAGCCTCCTGTCCAATGAGTGGATGACATCTGTCCCAATGATGAGCAAACACGTGTTTCCTCCGGCCAATGAGTATTTTACACGTGGAAAATCCCCATTGGTCCAGGCTGTTAACAGGTTATTGATGACCCACAAGTATAGGGGATCTATCGTAGTCCTTTCGATAAGTAAGAGTGTCGAACCCAACGAGGAGCAGAAGGAAATGACAAGAGGTTTTCAGTAAGGTATTCTCTGCAAGCACTGAAATTGTAGGTAACAGATAGTTTTGTGATAAGATAATTTGTAACGGGTAACAAGCAATGAAAGTAAATAAGGTGCAGCAAGGTGGCCCAATCCTTTTTGTAGCAAAGGACAAGCCTGGACAATTTCATATAATGAGAAAAGCGCTCCTGAGGACACATGGGAATTATTGTCAAGCTAGTTTTCATCATGCTCATATGATTCACGTTCGGTACTTATATAATTTGATATGTGGGTGGACCGGTGCTTGGTTACTGCCCTTTATTGGACAAGCATCCCACTTATGATTAACCCCTATTGCAAGCATCCGCAACTACAAAAGAAGTATCAAGGTAAACCTAACCATAGCATGAAACTAATGGATCCAAATCAGCCCCTTACGAAGCAACGCATAAACTAGGGTTTAAGCTTCTGTCACTCTAGCAACCCATCATCTACTTAGTGCTTCCCAATGCCTTCCTCTAGGCCCAAGTAATGGTGAAGTGTCATGTAGTCGACATTCACATAACACCACTAGAGGAGAGACAACATACATCTCATCGAAATATCGAACGAATACCAAATTCACATGACTACTAATAGAAAGACTTCACCCATGTCCTCAGGAACAAACGTAACTACTCACAAAGCATATTCATGTTCATGATCAGAGGAGTATTAATATGCATTAAGGATCTGAACATATGATCTTCCACCAAGTAAACCAATTAGCATCAACTACAAGGAGTAATCAACACTACTAGCAACCCACAGGTACCAATTTGTGGTTTTGATACAAGATTGGATACAAGAGATGAACTAGGGTTTTGAGAGGAGATAGTGCTGGTGAAGATGTTGATGGAGATTGACCCCCTCCCGATGAGAGGATCGTTGGTGATGATTTCCCCCTCCTGGAGGGAAGTTTCCCCGGCAGAACAGCTCCGCCGAAGCCCTAGATTGGTTCCGCCAAGGTTCCGCCTCGTGGCGTCGGAGTTTCGTCCCGTAAGCTTGCTTATGATTTTTTCCAGGGTAAAAGCCTTCATATAGAAGAAGATAGGCACCAGAGGGCCACCAGGGGGCCCAGGAGATAGGGGGCGCGCCCAGTAGGGGGGGGCGCCCCACCCTCCTGGCCAGGGTGTGGGCCCCCTCTGGTATTTTCTTCGCTCAATAATTCTTATTAATTCCAAAAGTGACTTCCGTGGAGTTTCACGATTTTTGGAGCTGTGCATAATAGGTTTCCAATATTTGCTCCTTTTCCAGTCAGAATTCCAGCTGCCGGCATTCTCCCTCTTGATGATAAACCTTGTAAAATACTCCCTCTGTTCCGAAATAATTGTCAGTGGAGAAAACTAGTACAAGTTTCGGCACGCTACGATTTTTTTGCGCTTTCCACTTTTACCCTCGCGTCGGCACTCACTCGCTCCTCACTCATTGCTTTCTCTTCTCCCCGTCGCCTTTCTCTTCTCGCCAACCTCGCCGGCAACCACCTCACCCACCTCGCCGGCAACCACCTCGCCCACCTCGCCCACCTCGCCGGCCACCATCTCTCCCTGTCACCGCCATCTTTCTCCCGCCTCCACTCGCACCCCACAACACTCACATCCCACATCCGAGGTCAAAGCTTGGATTTTTGCACCGGCGGCAAGCTTCTGGGCGACGGAGGCGCTGGATCCGCATGCGCCACCGCTTGATCTGCGTGCACCTGCTCTAGATCTGGCGATGGAGATGGTGGATGCGGTGCAGAGGTGAGCTTCTGGGCGACGGACGCACTTGACACAGTTGGTCGTTGCTGCCAGGAAGAAGAAGGGCAAAGGGGATGGCCGCTGACGCCGCGTACGCGAAGCTGGTGCTGCTCGCCTGCAACGGCGGCGTCGGCGTCCGCGCTGCATGTGCTGTAGTGAGGGGGGTTCGGCCGGGGCCGCGTCGTGGCCGGGCTCGTCTCCCCGCTCCCGCGCCACTCCATGCACCAACACCAGCGCCGCCTCCGCCGCGTGCTCTCCGTCGCCACCGAGCCCAGGCCCCCTCCCTCGCCGCCAGCCCCACGCACCGGTAGGACCAGGGCCAACACCATCCAGTCCACCATAAGCCCCCTCCGCTCCGGCTTCTTGATTAATTATAGTACCTCTGACGATGACACGCGCTGACTGACTGACATGACACGCGCTGCGCTTTCTTCTCTGGGTGGACATGGATATGCTATGCAGAGGTTCGGGGACGTGTCCAAGGAGATCAAGCGGGTGCGGAAGCAGATGGAGGAGGACGAGCAGCTGACCTCCCTCATGCGCGGCCTGCACGGCCAGAACCTCCGCAACGACAAGGCTGCAGTTAGTTGTACTCCTGTATCTCTGCATACTCCGTACTTAATTCAGTTTGGTTGCAGTACTTGTATCTCTCTGTATCTCTGATGTACTCTTGTCTCAGTTTGGTTGGAGTATATTCAGTTTGGTTGCAGTACTCTTGTCTCTGCATACTTAATTCTGTAGTTTCTCTCTGATGGTAGTAGTTGTATCTCTGCATACTTAATTCACTGAATTTCGTTGCAGTAGTTGATTCAAGTGAAAAGATTCAGTTAGTTTTCCAGTAGTTTTGCTGGAGTAATAAGGAAAAGTTGCAGTAGTTGTCAATGTTAACCTCGACGTATCTGCAGTTTCAGTCACTGCTTGCTACTCCTCCTTATAACTGCAGTTTAGTTGCTCCAGTCGCTGCTCATTTCTTCAGTAGCTAAATAAGTTCAGTTTAGTTTAGTTGAAGTGAGCTGCGTTCTTGCTGCGGCCTTGCGTATTTCATTTTGTTTAGTCTAGTCCTCGGATTTTAACACAAGCCTTCCTGAGTATCAAAAACTCCAGACCTTACTTCCAAACTTCAGCATTAAAATAAACTTTTTCCTCTCCTCTCCTATTCCACTCCACTCCTCTCTCTTCTATTCCACTCCTTTCCTCTCAACAAGTCATTTTCTTTAATTAATTAAAATGAAACTAAATGATTTTTTAATTAACTGAAACTTGTTTTTTAATTAAAACTAAATGATTTTTTCAGTAAATGAACTTGAGTTAACTAAAATTAAATGAATTGTAGCAGGAGTACCCTCCTTCTCTTGACTTCTCTTCTCTTTTCAGCAAGTGCAGCAACAGTATGAGTAGTTCTTGGAGTAGTGTAGTGTTTAGTGTAGACTTGCAAGTACTCCTCTCCTCTCCTACTACTCTCCTATCAGAGATTACTGTAAGTGTAGTACTGCTTGGAAAGATTAGTGACATCAGTATTTGTATTTTGGTGTAGTACTGCTTTAAGTGACCTTAGTTGGTTTAGTACTGCTTGGAGTAGCTTGCTGTAGAGATTTGTGTATTCAGCTTGGAGTTGTTAATACTCCTTTTCATCCAGTGCCAAAATACTCCTTTTAATGCAGGTTTTTTAAAATTAGGATTAGGAGTAGGATTAGTAGGAGCAGGACTAAAATTAAAAGAATGCCAATAAGCAAACTTGGCAGTATGGAAGCTTGTGAGTAACTTGATCAAAGAATGATGTTAAAGAGTAGCTTGGCATTAATTAAAGAAAAGTATCTTCTCTCTTCTTCTCTCTTCTTATCTCTCCTCTCTTCTCTCCTCTCTTCTCTTATCTTGTGTTAAAGTTAAATTAATTTTTTTCCTCTCCTCTCCTATTCCAGCCCACTCCTCTCCTCTTCTATTCCACTCCTTTACTCTCATATTCCTCTCACATACTCTTCTCGAATTCACTCCTCTCCTCTCCTACTACTCTCCTATCAGCGAATGATCATACAAATGGAGTAGTAGAAATATACACATACAAATGGAGTATGGAGTAAAAAAATACATGGAGTAAAAATACAAGTGGAGACATACAAGTGGAGTTACACATACAAGTGGAGTTAGACATACTCCAACATACTCCACAAAAACAACGTACTCCAACATACTCAAATATGGATTATTACATACATGACAAGCATCACTAGCATCACAAGCATCATCACTAGCATCACAACCTCATCACTAGCATCACAAGCATCATCACTGGCATCACAACCTCATCACTAGCATCAGAGCCTCATCGCAAGCATCACAAGCATCATCACTAGCATCAGAGCCTCATCGCAAGCATCACAAGCATCATCACTAGCATCACAGCCTCATCACTAGCATCAGAGCCTCATTGCAAGCATCACAAGCATCATCACTAGCATCACAACCTCACCGCAAGCGTCATCACAAGCTCATATTCCATTACTGAACCCTCTCCATTAGCTCTAAGTTGTATAATGCATTTGCGTAAACCTCTAGAGGACATGATAATCTTGGAGGTAGTTGCCCAATCCCCTCAAGCCTTTCCTTGTTTACATGGGGTATTTTATACCCATTGCCCCCTGCATGGTTTAGGATCTCAATCATGCACGTCTGCAGAGTTAGGAAAATTCTGTTGAGCTTGTAAACATCATAGCCTTCAAATTCCTCCAAAACACCCTTAATAAGGTCTTGTAGTGTTTTAGGACTCAGACAATCTGTCAGGTATTGGAGCGAGTTGAAAAACCCAAGGTCAAGCACATTCAAATCAGGACTATTGGGAGGCTGTTGTATTATTCTGATGTCAAGTCCAGTTTTTGCGACAGCTTCTAGAAATTCCTGATCATTTGGCAAGATATGGGGCTTAGCATTATCCCGCTGAATGTAGATGGTTTGTCCAGCATCGCCTTCAGGCCAAACAGCTTGTATTGCTGGCAAGACCTTCTCTATCAGGAACTCCCTCATCACTTTTCTGTCGACCTTTATTGATTTTGTCTCTATTGTACCTCTGGGCCTGTTGTCGCTTCTCCTTTGAGCAGGAACTTCTTTCACGAATGGCCAGATACCGATTTTCCCAGAGAAGGTCACGTTTCCTTCACTGTCCCACCTCGGCCTAGCAACGGCCGTCAAGAACATCACCTTTCCAATACAGTTGCCATGTATAGGCCTTGTAGGCTCTTCCTCCCCATCCAGCAGATAATAGGTTCTATTCTTCTTGGTCATGTTGAACCACTTCTCGTCAATATGGACAACATTATGCATAGTCTTGAACTTAGGCCTTGGTGTTGCTGTTGTTGCCTCATCAAGCATCGACAAACAAAATTTCATCCTATCCTTCTTATTCTGGTCCTTTAGAGCTGGCTTCACGCAGTTTGTATGCCTCCTTATCAAGTTTAACATGAACTTTCTATGAAGTGTGGTAGGGCTACACCCCAGTTGCCAAGCAAGTGACCTAATGGTAGACCTTTTGTTTAATGGGATCGTTAGGATTTTTTCTAGATTAATGTCCTTAGGCTTTCTTCCAGAATTTCCTTTTTTTTGATTAGAAACATCCACCTCTTTACCTTCGCTAATTTGCCTCATTGCTTTTCTCCAAATTCTTTGTATACTCCAAACACCCACTCCGAAAAAATTTGCAATGTCTTGCTTGTCAGTTCCCAAAAAAGTGCCTCCTCTACTCATACGCAGTGTATGCATTGCTACATAAGCAGCAAATTTTTGCTGGTCATTGAGGGTTTTATATTTCCTAGCAACTTGCCCAACACCTACACCAAGACATACAACAGAGAAATGATTAAATGAAATGATCAAGTGATGAAGTGATGGAATGATCAAATGATGAAATGATGGAATGATCAACGGTAACTGTACCTGGATCTTGAACAATTTCATCTCCTTCCATTCGCTCTCCTGGATCTTGAACAATTTCATCTCCTTCCATTCGCTCTCCTGCATCTTCGTCCATTTCATCCACATCTTCTATAGGTGGAGTGAAGTTGAGATCTGGGAGATCCATTTTCTCCTGAAGATATGAATATGTAAGATGAAGTAGAAGTAGAAGTAGAAGTAGAAGTACAAGAAGAAGAAGAAGAAGAAGTACATATAAATTCAGTCTGCTTATTGTCAAAGCAACAGTGACAATATTGTTATGGTCAATTGTTGTCTGTTTACTGTCAAAGCAAGAATTTGTTTCCTAGGTTAATGAAGCATTACCAGCCATAATTAGTTTCCTAGGTTAATGAAGAATTTGTGCGCGTTAGATCAGCGGATCTCTTAGTTGAATTCATATATAGAGAAGGGAGTGCCTGCTTGTATATATTTTACTGTTGCTACCATGCCAGACTAACAAACTTCCCAATATTGTGTCCTTCTATACTGTTATTGAGAAAGTTCATGGTTACTGATCTGTAGGAGTATTCTAGATTTAGTGTAGGAGTAAAAATCAACTAAATCCTTTTCTAGTTAATTAAAATTAACTAAATTCTTGCTTCTCACTCCTTTTTCTCTTCTCTTACATTAGTTCAAGATCTTCTTCATTTAATTAGGAGTAGTGTAGGAGTAAAAGCTTGCAAAAGACCAAATCATATTTAGCACTTGCAGTAGTATGGCATTTGTACTAATATTTCTATTTACTCCTATTAATATTGCTAGTGTTTAATTCTGTTAATATTGCTAGTGTTTACTCATTTCAATTAGTGCTAATGTTTACTCCATGTCAATATTACTTTTACTGTCATGGTCATCTTATTTGAACCTTAAGGGTTTGTGCACCTTATTTGAACTTTCAGAAACCAGCTTAATTTCCTTAGGTGAACTCATAATATGACAATTGTTTCAGAAACAACACCCTTTTTAGTACATCAATTCTGCCTTTTCTTGTCAAGAAACAACACCCTTTTCAGTACATCATCTGCAAATTTGATTCACTTAGTGTTACTCCTAACTGAATTCCTTTGATAGTGTGAAAGAAAGCGAACTTGAGCCAAGGTGATGGTGATGGAAATGAATGAAAGAAAGAGAAGCTGGTAAGGTGACCTACCTACCATTTTCAAACCAAGACTTTCTGTTTTGTGACTGGTCTTACTGTTTTGAAATTGTGCCCTGGCTGAATTTTCTCAACTGTAATTCTGTTGGTGGGGATGCTCAAGATACCGTAATTTTGTACCCACACCTAGCGACAATGTACATGTGCACACTACTCCATTACCAAAACATTTTGATATCCTCATTGACTGATTTCCTGAGTGAACGTTTCCAAAACTAGCAGATCATGATCTTGATATCGATATATTGCTAGTATTCCTGATTTCTTGATTGAAAAGTAACACGAACAATTTTGCAGGATGCCTACCACAAAGATGAGCAAAGAGTAGGGGAGTTCACTGGAATGGAGCCGCTGGTGGCCTGGCCGTAGCCGTGGAGGAGGTGGGGGCAGAGGAGGAGTTGAGCGCTGGCCAGGGTCAGGCGGGGCAGGAGGTGAGCGCTGGCCTGGAGGAGCCCGGCGGAGAAGCAGGGGCGACAAGGGGCCTGGCGGAGGGGCAAAGAGGAGCGCTGCCCTGGAGGAGCCTGGAGGAGGGGCAAAGAGGAGCGCTGGCCTGGAGGAGCCTGACGGAGGGGCGCTGGCCTGGAGGAGCCCGACGGAGGGGCGCTGGCCTGGAGGAGCCCGACGGAGGATGGAGGAGTCCTGGACTGGAGGGGTGCTGCCTCGCGGATGGGGGAGGAAGACGATCTGTTTTCAAACGAGGGGTATTTCTGTACTTTTGTGCGTTTTCACCTGGTCGGAGAGGAACTCCCAACGACAATTATTTCGGAATGGAGGGAGTAAGAGAGAATAGCCATAAGTATTGTGACATAACCTGTAATAACAGCCCATAATGCAATAAATATTGATATAAAAGCATGATGCAAAATGGACGTATCAACTCCCCCAAGCTTAGACCTCCCTTGTCCTCAAGCGAAAGCCAATATCGAAAAATATGTCCACATGTTTAGATATAGAGGTGTCGATAAAAATAAAATACGGACATGAGGGCATCATGATCATTCTTATAACAACAACATATATGGATTTTGTCATATGATTTCTTATGCTCAAGTAAAAATCTATTCACAATGTCAAGTATGGTTCAGAAACTTCATTGAGAACTAGCAAACTATAATCACAGTCACTGAAGCAATTGTAATTTATCATAAAATAGAAAGAGTCAAGAATAGAGCTTTTCAGCAAGTCCACATACTCAACAATCATATAGTCTTCTACAATTCCTAAAACTCACGCAATACTTATGGTTATGGACTTTTAATCGGACACTAAGAAAGATAGGGGCTTATAATTTCGCCTCCCAACGTATTCACCTTTGGGTGATGTCAACAATAATAGTTCATGCTAACTTACATCCAATTGGCTATATGTATCAGGATCTTTCCAACACGAGGTGCTTGCCAAAGGATAAAATGAAAAAGGGAAAGGTGAAGATCACCTTCACTCTTGCATAAAGTAAAGACATAAAGTAAAAGATAGGCCCTTCGCAGAGGGAAGCAGAGGTTGTCATGTGCTTTTAGGGTTGGATGCACAGAATCTCAATGCAAAAGAACATCACTTTATATTGCCACTTGTGACATGAACCTTTATTATGCAGTCCATCGCTTTTATTACTTCCATATCACACAATCGTATAAAGCTTATTTTCTCCGCACCAATAAGTCATACATATTTAGAGAGCAATTTTTATTGCTTGCAACATGACAACTTACTTGAAGGATCTTACTCAATCCATAGGTAGGTATGGTGGACTCTCATGGCAAAAACTAGGTTTAAGGATATTTGGAAGCACAAGTAGTATCTCTACTTGGTGCAAGGAATTTGGCTTGCATGAGGGGGAAAGGCAAGCTCAAAATGTTTGAAAGATCCATGACAATATACTTTAACTGAGATGTGAGAAAACATAAACCATTACGTTGTCTTCCTTGTCCAACATCAACTCTTTAGCATGTCGTACTTAATGAGTGCTCACAATCATAAAAGATGTCCAAGATAGTATATTTATATGTGAGAACCTCTCTTTCTTTATTACTTCCTATTAATTGCAACGATGACCAAAACTATGTTTGTCAACTCTCAACAACTTTTAAGACTCATACTCTTTATATGTGAAGTCATTACGATCCATAAGATCAATATGAACTCTTTTATTCTTTTTATTCTTTCTATTTTCTCAAGATCATAGCAGGATAGCAAAGCCCTCAACTCAACACTAATCTTTATTATAGATAGCTCACAGACTCGATTACATAGAAGGATCACAAAGCAAAACTCAAAACTATTTCATACCAAAACTTCAATTCTACTAGATCAAGATATTACTAAAAGGATCAAACTAAGTAAACCGGTAAAGATAGGAGTGTGATGGTGATACGATACCGGGGCACCTCCCCCAAGCTTGGCAGTTGTCAAGGGGAGTGCCCATACCCATGTGATTATGTCCTCGTAGGTGGTGATGATGGAGTTGTTGGTGCTGTAGGCTTCTGAGGGAGTCCTGGATTAGGGGGTATCCGGACAGCTGGACTATGTACTTCGTCCAGACTATTGGAGCGTGAAGATACAAGACTCAAGACTATGTCCCGTGTCCGGATGGGACTCTCCTTTGCGTGGAAGACAAGCTTGGCGATCCAGATATTATATTTCCTTCCTTGCAACCGACTCCGTGTAAACCCTAGCCCTCTCCGGTGTTAATATAAACAGGAGAGTTTAGTCCTTAGAGGGACGATCACAATCATAATCATCATAGGCTAGCTTCTAGGGTTTAGCCTCTACGATCTCGTGGTAGATCAACTCTTGTACTACTCATATCATCAATATCAATCAAACAGGAAGTAGGGTTTTACCTCCATCGAGAGGGCCCGAACCTGGGTAAACATTGTGTCCCTTGCCTCCTGTTACCATCAGCCTAAGACGCACAGATCGGGACCCCCTACCCGAGATCCGCCGGTTATGACACCGACATTGGTGCTTTCATTGAGAGTTCCTCTGTGTCGTCGCTGCAAGGCTTGATGGCTCCTCCAATCATCAACAACAACGCGGTCCAGGGTGAGACTTTTCTCGCTGGACATATCTTTGTGTTCGGCGGCTTCGCACTGCGGGCCAATTCGCTTGGCCAACTGGAGCAGATCGACAGCTACGCCCCTGGCCACCAAGTCAGGTTCGGAAACCTGAACTACACGTCCGATATCCGCGGAGACTTGATCTTCAACGGGTTCGGGCCTGCGCCAGGAGCGCCGGACAATCGCGATGAGCACGTCTTAAACCTACTGTCTGACAACGCTCGGGATATCACCCCTGAAGTAGCCCCGGACCTAAATCCAGAGCAAATTCCGTTGCCCAAGGATGGGTGGATGGACCCCGTCCTGCAGGCCGCACACTCATCGGCGGTAGAGCCGAACACAGGCCTCACCTCCAAAGAAGCCTATGACACCGGACCCCCGGACTCGTATCCGGCTGTAGGTTCGAGTCCGCGCGCTCCCGAGCCCGCCGAGCCTGGTTGGGCTCTAGTAATGGAGTTCATCGCTGCAGATATCTTCCAGCACTCACCCTTTGGTGACGTGCTGAACTCTTTAAAGTCTCTCTCTTTGTCAGGAGACTCTCGGCCGAACTATGTCCGGCTCAAGTGGGAAGCAGGCGACGAAGGAATTTGTTGCCCACCCACCACCCACTTCATAGCCACTGTCGATGACTTAACCGACGTGCTTGATTTCGACTCCGAAGACATCGAAGGTATGGACGACGATGCAGGAGAAGAATAGGAACCACCGCTCACGGGGCGGTGGACAACCACCTCCTCATACGATATATATATATATGGTGGACACTCCGAAGAAAACCAATGGCAACGAGGCAATGGAGGATAACCCCTCAGGGAAGAAAGCTAAGCATGGGCGTTGTCAACGCTGCTCTAAGCCCCGCCACAACAATACCGGCATAGGAGATGAAAACAATCCGGATGGTGCCAAATATGAATACAACCCTGATCAGCCTACCTTCAAGCAGGCCGGACTGGCCACGGTCGGATACTTAGAGAGGAACAACTATATGCCCCCCTTTGAAGACGAGGTAAGCCTCGGCGATGATGAATTCGGCGTGCCTGAGGATCCCGTGGAACAAGTTCGCTTCAGCGACGGCTCACGGTCACCGCGAGGAGCCTGCAAAGAAAGCAACAACAGCTCAAAGCTGACCAAGATTTGCTCGTGGACAGATGGACCAAGGTCCTGGCCACTGAGGAACATGGACTTGACTGCCCCGACAAAGGGCACACACGGCATAATTTGCTACCTCAACCTAAGAAGGAGAACCTAAGGCACATACCCCGACGTCAACATAATAACACGGTCCAAGACAATACGAAGCAAACATGAGGAGGCATCATCAAGCCTCGGCACAACCGTCATAAACGTCAAGTCAGGGAAGTTGGTAGTGAATTCAGCGGCCCCCAGTCCGGTCAGCGGAAAGAGAACAGCTCAGGCCCATTCGGCCCTGGCAGCATACTTGATCCACCATGTGAAATTCATGGTACCCCAAGAAGGGCGGCCAAGCATACCAATAGAGAATGTCGGATCTTCCAAACAAAACGGCTGATCTTGTGCCGGAAACAATGAATGGAGGTCTCAAACAACAAAAGACCATTCAAACATGGTAAGGAAGATCCCCTCACAGTACAAAAATACGCCCGATCGTCCCTAATCACATCGACCGTCCGGACAACACCAGCCATATCAATTTTATTGCACTCACTATCAACCAAGTGGCTTGGGGGCTCCATTTTACACGAGCCTCCACAGGCATAAAACTATTAATAACATCTCCTCAAAGATGCAAGGTGCAAAGGCCAGGTTTTAACTGACCCACCATATTAATGGTTGTCTTCGGATCACCAAACAAATACCACACCGAAGAATAAGTCTTCAGCATTATCCCCTTATATAGTAATTACCACATACTACCGGGACGAACCACGTTGGCTAGATTCAACGAGGTACAACATCAGGCCAGTCCCGCGTGACATAGCCACAGCTATGGGCAAGGCCGAACCCCACCATTAGAGTGGAAATCATACCGCCGCTGGAATAGCGAGTCGTGCCTGATTATCAAATTTTGATTTGGCAGCCAAACACCCAGACACCAATTGAGGAATCCGAACTACTTTATGGCATGGTTCAGCCAGGCTCCGCTTAGGCATCCACGGTTCAACCACAACGGTATATGCAGATGCCTTTAAAGCATTTGTCTTTACATACTAACTTTGGCGCAGAACAGGACTGGCAGCGCGGAATCAGCTCGGACGCACAAGGCAGGCAGTCTGGATACACCTCAGATCCACACACAACCTCCTCCAGTCTGGCCACGACAGGTTCCACCAAAAATACTCCTTTTCATAAGCATAAACCGCACTCATATGCATAGCCATGTCATTTTACTACAATGCGTAGACTTAAATAACACTCATTGGCCGTCGTTTCTCATTGACGCCTCTTTTTCACAAATGGCACCCACACCTTGTGTTATGCCCGATTATGCCAGAGGCTTCATAGTACGGCAATGAAGTCCGACCACCTTTTCGGTCGCTCAGCACCCCGAACTTATAGCACTATATGCATCAGCTCCGAATCATGTCTTGGGTCATTAGTTGGGTTTGCCCGGCTCCCATGTTTTGGTACCTTACGTTCCGCCCCATCGAATAAGGTAGCACTAGGAGAACTACTGCGATTGTGTCCCGGTTCTTCCGGACGAGCACCTCAGTAGAGAAAGCCGAAAACTGACTGTCATGATACAACGAGAGCTGGTCAGCTGTTCGAGAGGTTGTAAAATCTTTAAATATTTATTCCGCATAATGCCATTATAAATGCAAAGTGCGACGAATCAGTCTTCCGATCAGGCGCCGATAGAGCCCCTAGTTCGGCCTTCCGAACACTAGGCGCTGCGCCCACCATACTCGAATTCCTATGGCTAAGTGAGAGTGATAAAGCCCTATAGTCTGATTGCCTGGTTCATGGTGAGGAACACCTCCTTAAAAGGACCCAACAATGGGATAAAGAGTGTTCAAGTATGTCTCGAACACCCCCGTACTTTTTACGTGGGGGCAGAAGCCGACGACTGGCCAACTCTCAGGATTTACATACACTAAACAGCCGCACAGGAAGAACAAACATTCAAACAAAATAGGCAATAAATAATAAAATTGCCATTATCCCACATTATAAAGAATGGCACGACTGCCTTCAGGGAAATATAATGTCTTTGGTACACTTATCCGCCACAAGGCGGGCTCCTTTTAGTACACCTTCATAGTACAACTCGGGCTTGTGATGCTCCTTACCCTCCGGCGGCCCCTCAGTCATCAGCTTCTCAGCATCAAGCTTCCCCCAATGCACCTTCACACGGGAAACGCCATGCGCATACGCTCTATACAGACCAATCACTTAATGACATCAAGCCGAGGGCAAGCGCCAACAATCCGCTTCACGAGTCCGAAGTAACTGCTTGGAATTGGCTCCACGGGCCATAGCCGGACAACCAAGTCCTTCATGGCTAGTTCGGCCGCCTGGTGCAGTTCGACCAGCTGCTTCAGCTGATCGATAAAGAGCACCGGATAATTTGGTGCCAAATACTGCGACCAGAAATCCCTCTCCGCAGACTTCTTCTCCTCGGTCCGGTAGAATTGGGCGGCATCTGATATGCTGCGAGGCAGATCCACAAACGCCCCTGGAAAGACAAGAATTCAGCTTATCGCTTAGAGTTCCTCCCATTGTCATGTAAAAATGGCCATGCATACAAAAGGCCTTACCAGCCGCAACCTTCCGGGCCTCCTGAATGTCCCTCAAAGCACCTCGGGCTTCTTCCCGAGCATCCTTCGTGGCTAGGAGAGATTGGGCGAGTTCGGATTCTTTCCCTACTAGACTCTGCTCCAAGCCCTCGCTTTTGTTCACGGCCTCCAGGAGCTCTCGCTCAGCTTCAACGACCCTGGCCTCGTGCTTCTCACGAAGAGCCTGTTCGGCGGCGGCCTTATCATCGGCTTCAGCCACAGCCTTCTTCAGTGCCTCAATTTCAGCACTCGCCCCTAGAGCATACAACGCAAATATCTTAATTAGGCACAACTTCTAATTTGTTCTCTACTTAGCACAAGGTTCCGGCATACCTTGCTTGTGCTCCAACTGCTTCTTCGCGTGGCCAAGTTCCCCTTCGGCCCATTCCAGACACTGCTTTAGTTCGGACACCTCCGCACTATGAGCGGAGGTCGTTCCTGCAGACGCCTGTTTTCAAACAAAGGGATACACGTAATTAGCTGAGTCTCCTGCAAAAACGAAAAAATTTGATCCCCTGTTCGGCTCTCTTTCGCCGGACAGTGCATCAGGGGCTACTACTCATATTATGACAATCTCCCAAAGGTCTCTTAAGAAACATACCTCAAAGCCCTTTATGAGACTAAGGCAGGATTCGTTCAGTCCGCTCTCAGCAGACTGAATCTTTTCAATCATTGCGCCTATGAGGGCACGATGTTCATCAATGATAGACGCGCTTCTTAGTGCTGTCGATAGGCCGCCCGACAGCCCTGCTTGGGCACAGGCCGCTGGCGGAACAGGCAAGCCCCCCAAAGGCGGCTTCTTACCCGATCCCGGAGCTTCAAAGGTCTCCAGGATTGTGTCCGGCTGGGGTCCGGACCGAAGATCACCCCCGCCATCAACACGCATAGGAGTCGCTGCTCCCGCGTGTCCGGCCCCAGGGATATGCCCCCCTGGTCCAGGTCCCGCTGAGATGACACCTCGGTATCGCGCCTAGGCTTCGGGGAAGGGGCCTCTGGAGGCGTCTCGCTCACCAGGGCATCTGAGCTCAGCGAATCCTCCGATGAGGATTGTCCGGTGTGGGACCCCGCCGGGCTGTACGAAATATGGCGACAATTAAAACTACTGCATTCAAACAACCCCGGGCGCGTATGCGTGTTCGGATTTCGTATACTTACGACTTTTCCAGGGGCTGGGCCCTGGGATCCCACTCCGGGCTGCTATCGGCAGCCGTGGTGGATGCCTCTAGGAGGGAACCTCTCCCACTCTTTGGCGATTCGGCCTCCAGGGATGAGGAGGCCGTCCTTTTTTCCCCACCTCCTACGGGAGGCTCGTCATCCTCCGCCTCCTCCTCTTCGTCTTCAGAAGAAGGATGGTTGCTGGAGTCTTCGGATTTTGCGTCTGAAGCATCGCGACAACGGAGGCCACTCCGGGTCTTTTTGACCTTCTTGGAAGCCTCTTTCTTCGGCGCCTCGTAAGGCGCCGGGACCAACATCTTTGTCAAAAGAGGTCTGGCCGGTTCCTCCGGCAGTGGGGCCGGACAATGTATCCGCTCCACCTTTTTTATCCATCCCTGGGGTTATGATAAAGCATGACAAAAGTGTCTCCCTCATGATATGCTAACTGAAGCGTGGATGGACAGAGCATAGCAATAACTTACCAGACTTGCAGAGTGGGATAATTGATACCCACGGTCCTCGGCGGAGCCCGGCCATGATTTGCCGAACTTAAAGAGCACCTTCCAGATATCCTTGTGGGAGGAACAATAGAGCTCCCGAAGGGTCTGGTGCTCGGTTGGGTCGTATTCCCACAAATTGCAGGCTCGACGCTGGTGGGGAGAACCAGGCGAACTAACATCAGCTGGACTATGTCGACGAGTTTGATGTCCTTGTTGACCATACTCTGGACGCGCGTCTGGAGCAGCGACAGCTCATCGGACGAGGACCAGCTCAAGCCCTTCTCGGGCCCGGACGTGAGCCGCAATGGGGCCCCGGATCTGAACTCGGGAGCCACAGCCCAGTTTTTGCCGCGCGGTTCGGTGATATAGAACCACTGCTACTGCCACTCCTTGACGGAGTCATTGAAGGCGCTCGTCGGCCATACAACCTTGGGCATCTTGCTCACCATGGCGCCGCCGCCTCGGCGTGCTTTCCACTCACTACCTTGGGCTTCACGTTGATAATCTTCAGCCATAGGCCGAAGTGAGGCAAAATTCGAAGAAAAGCCTCACACACGACGATGAACGTCGGGATATTAAGAAAAGAATTGGGGGATAGTTCATGAAAGTCAATCCCATGATAATACATGATACCGCGAACGAATGGGTGAAGGGGAAACCCGAGCCCGCGGACAAAATGAGGAAGAAACACGACCCTCTCGTGGGGCTCCGGAGTAGGGATGATTTGTCCTACCGGCGGAAGACGATGGCCGATCTTTTTGGCCAGGTACCCGGCCTCTCGGAGCCTCTTGATATCCTTCTCCTAGACGGTAGAGGCCATCCATTTGCCTCCTACTCCAGATCCGGACATCTTTGGAGAACCTCTCTTCGGTGGAGAAGAAGAGTGCATGGGCGCTAGGGCTCGAGCGGAGGGGAATGGACTAGCGGGGGAAAAAGGCGTGGGTAAAGAGGAAGAGACCTTATCTCTTTCTAGGGGCGTTAAAAGCTTTTGCGCCTCCCCACTTGCCTGGTGGAACTCGCTCGTTTTCCACTCGCCGCAATTAGAGGTGCGATTGGGTTACCCGTGCCCGTATTGATGAGAATCCCGCAATAAGGGGACACGATCTCTGCTTCAGCAAGACGTGCGTAGGAAACCGCCTCGCGATATGCGCTGATGCTGGTTGCTAGAAAATGGTTCGAATAATGACCCGATCGTGGTGTCATGTCAGCAGATTATATTTGTGAAATATCATCCCCTCTACGGCAGTGCATGAAGGTCATCTTGCAGATCCGGACACGGTCCACGTGTTCGATAATTATTTTGTAGTATTCGAAGAAGGAACCCGCCTTGCAATGCCGAAGACAAAACTGCGCGCCGGACTCATTGTCATTGAAGCCTGGTTCAAGGGCTACTGAGGGAGTCCTAGATTAGGGGGTATCCGGACAGCCGGACTATGTACTTTGTCTGGACTATTGGAGCGTGAAGATACAAGACTCAAGACTACGTCCCGTGTCCAGATGGGACTCTCCTTTGCGTGGAAGACAAGCTTGGTGATCCGGATATTATATTTCCTTCCTTGCAACCGGCTCTGTGTAAACCCTAGCCCTCTCCGGTGTCTATATAAACCGGAGATTTTAGTCCTTAGAGGGACGATCACAATCATAATCATCATAGGCTAGCTTCTAGGGTTTAGCCTCTACGATGGTAGATCAACTCTTGTACTACTCATATCATCAATATCAATCAAGCAGGAAGTAGGGTTTTACCTCCATCGAGAGGGCCCGAACCTGGGTAAACATTGTGTCCCTTGCCTCCTGTTACCATCAGCCTAAGACGCACAGATCGGGACCCCCTACCCGAGATCTGCCAGTTTTGACACCGACAGCTTCCTCCTCAATTTGCGCTTGAGGATGGAATTTTGCTCCTTCAGATCGTCAATCTCCTGCTCAAGGCTTAATATCTTTTTGCAAGAGACGAAAAGGGATAAACTCGATCTTTGGTTTCTTTTCTCTATCAGGGAGGCTTGACTTTTTAAACTCCACATGCATGTCCCCAGGTTGAGGTAATGGGACTTCATCTTCGTCCGAGCTCATCTCCTCCTTTCCCTTAGGCTCGTAGTCTTCTTCTTCCTCAGTAGTCCAGCCAGAGTGCTCCACGTCTCCATAGACCTTAGGGTCCGCAAGGTAATCTGCCACATAACTTTCTCCTTCCAAATCCTGGGATGACATATTGCTCTTATCTGCGGCAGAGACAACTCAATACAAAAACAGAGGATTTTTTCATGATATGGTGGTCAAAACCTTCAGGAGATTATATAATGAATTTTTACCGACCAAAAGAAGTAACGTGCAAGAAAACAGAGTCCGGGAGGCACACGAGGTGCCCACGAGATAGGGGGGCGCGCCCAGTAAGGGTGGGCGCGCCCTCCACCCTTGTGGAGGCCTCGTGTCCTTCCCGGATTACTTATTGCTTCCAAAATTCTTAAATATTCCAAAACAGAGAAAAATTGCCATTAGAATTGTTTTGGAGCAGGTTTACTTACCGTACCACATACCTATTCCTTTTCGGAGTCTGAAACGTTTTGGAAGGTGTCCCTTATGTATTCCTCCGGGGTTACAGTTTCAATAATATTAGTTTCAACATTGATAGGATTACCTGAGATATAATGTTTGATTCTTTGACCGTTCACCACCCTCGGACTTGTGCCTTCGAAGTTATTGGTTTTTATGGCACCAGAACGATAGACCTCCTCGATAATGTAAGGACCTTCCCACTTAGAGAGAAGTTTTCCTGCAAAAAATCTTAAATGAGAGTTGAATAGCAACACATAATCACCTACGTTAAATTCTTGCTTTTGTATTCTTTTGTCATGCCATCTTTTAACTTTTTCTTTGAACAGCTTGGCATTCTCATAGGCTTGGGTTCTCCATTCATCAAGTGAGCTAATATTAAATAACCTCTTCTCACCGGCAAGTTTGAAGTCATAGTTGAGCTCTTTAATAGCCCAATATGCCTTATGTTCAAGTTCGAGAGGTAAGTGACATGCTTTTCCATAAACCATCTTATACGGAGACATACCCATAGGATTTTCGTATGCAGTTCTATATTCCCATAATGCATCATCAAGTTTATTGGACCAATTCTTTCTAGACCTATTAACAGTCTTTTGCAAAATTAATTTGAGCTCTCTATTGCTCAAGTCTACTTGAGCACTAGACTGTGGGTGATAAGGAGATGCAATTCTATGATTACATCATAGTTGGCAAGCATTTTACGAAAAGTACCATGAATAAAATGTGAACCACCATCAGTCATAAGATATCTAGGGACTCCAAACCTCGGAAAAATAACTTCTTTAAGCATCTTAATAGAGGTGTTATGATCAGCACTACTAGTTGGAATAGCTTCTACCCACTTAGTAACGTAATCAACAACAACTAAAATATGTGTGTATCCATTAGAGGCAGGAAAAGGTCCCATATAATCAAAGCCCCAAACATCAAATGGTTAAATAACAAGAGAATAGTTCATAGGCATTTCTTGATGTCTAATAATATTACCAATTATTTGACATTCATCACAAGACAAGACAAACTTACAAGCATCTTTGAAGAGAGTAGGCCAATAAAAACCGGATTGCAATACCTTATGTGCAGTTCTATCTCCAGCGTGGTGTCCTCCATATGGTTTGGAGTGACACTTGCGTAGGATCTGTTCCTGTTCATGCTCAGGTACACAACATCTAATAACACCATCTACTCCTTCTTTATAAAGGTGTGGGTCCTCCTAGAAGTAATGTCTTAAATCATAAAAGAACTTTTTCTTTTGATGGTATGTGAAACTAGGTGGTATAAATTTAGCAACAATATAATTAGCATAATCAGCATACCATGGAGCAGTACGAGAAGCATTAATGACAACTAATTGTTCATCAGGAAAGCTATCATCAATAGGTAGTGGGTCATCAAGAACATTCTCTAACCTAGACAAGTTGTCTGCAACGGGGTTCTCAGCTCCCTTTCTATCAATAATATGCAAATCAAATTCTTGGAGCAAGAGAACCCATCTAATAAGTCTAGGCTTAGCATCTTTCTTTTCCATAAGATATTTAATAGCAGCATGATCAGTGGGAATAGTAAGTTTAGAATCAACAATGTAAGGTCTGAACTTATCACATGCAAATATGACTGCTAAGAACTCTTGTTCAGTAGTAGCATAATTTATCTAGGCAGTATCAAGAGTTTTACTAGCATACTAGATAACATTCAATTTCTTATCAACTCTTTGCCCTAGAACAGCACCTACAGCATAATCGCTAGCATCACACATAATTTCAAAGGGTAAATTCCAATGAGGTGGCTGAACAATAGGTGCAGTGATCAAAGCTTTCTTAAGTATTTCAAATGCTTCTACACTATCATCATCAAAGACAAAAGGAATATCTTTTTGCAATAAATTAGTCTGAGGCCTAGATATTTTAGAAAAGTCCTTAATGAACCTCCTATAAAAACCGGCATGACCAAGGAAACTTCTTATACCTTTAATGTCCTTGGGACACGACATCTTTTCAATAGCATCAACTTTAGCTTTATCAACTTCAATACCTCTTTCAGAAATCTTATGCC
Organism: Triticum dicoccoides; assembly: GCF_002162155.2. Classification (NCBI taxonomy): domain Eukaryota; kingdom Viridiplantae; phylum Streptophyta; class Magnoliopsida; order Poales; family Poaceae; genus Triticum; species Triticum dicoccoides. The sequence continues at coordinate 267,436,650 of NC_041385.1, read as the reverse complement.
CCAAGACAATGCCTTCATTAACCATAAAGTAGCACTTTTCCTAATTCAAGATGAGACTAGTGTCTTCACATCTCTGCAAAACTCGATCAAGGTTGCTCAAGAAATCATCAAAAGAGGATCCATAAACGGAGAAATCATCCATGAATACCTCACAAATCTTTTCACAAAAGTCAAAGAATATAGCCATCATGCATCTTTGAAAGGTAGCAGGTGCATTACATAAACCAAAATGCATACATCTATAAGCAAAAGTACCGAAAGGGCAAGTAAAAGTAGTTTTTGATTGATCCTCCGCTGACACAGGTATTTGAGAGAAACCAGAATAACCATCTAGAAAGCAGAAATGTGTATGTTTGGATAGTCTTTCTAGCACTTGATCAATAAAAGGTAAAGGGTAATGATCTTTCTTAGTAGCTTTATTTAATTTACGGAAATCAATTACCATGCTATAACCTGTAATAATTCTTTGCGGGATCAATTCATCTTTATCATTAGGAACAACAGTAATACCTCCTTTCTTAGGAACGCAATGGACAGGGCTTACCCAATGACTATCAGCAACGGGATATATTATACCTGCCTCAAGGAGCTTTAGTATCTCCTTTCTTACCACTTCTTTCATCTTAGGATTTAACAGTCGTTGAGGATCTCTAACTGGTTTGGCATCTTTCTCCACTTTTATTTTGTGTTGGCATAGAGTGGGACTTATGCCCTTAAGAGCATGCAGAGTATATCCAATAGCAGCACGATGCTTCTTCAGAGTTTTCAATAATCTTTCCTCTTCTTGCTCTGAAAGGTTAGCACTAATAATAATGGGATATATCTTCTTTTCATCAAGATAAGCATATTTAAGATTATCAGGTAAAGGTTTGAGCTCAAACACGGGATCACCCTTAGGTGGAGGGGGATCCCCTAGGATTTCAATAGGCAAGTTGTGTTTAAGAATAGGACCCTGTTTAAGGAATACTTCATCTATTTCCCTTCTTTCATTCATAAACATATCATTTTCATGGTCTAGCAAATATTGTTCTAATGGATCAGTAGGAGGCATGGCAATAGAAGCAAGACCAATGATTTCATCCTTACTAGGCAATTCTTTATCACGGGGTTGTCTACAAAACTTATCAAAATTAAACTCATGAGACATATCCCCTAAGCCAATTGTCACAACATCCTTTTTGCAATCAATCCTAGCGTTAACAGTATTCAAGAAGGGTCTTCCAAATATAATGGGACAAAAGTCATCTTGTGGGGAACCTAGAACAAGAAAATCAGCAGGATATTTAACTTTCCCACACAAGACTTCAACATCTCTAACAATCCCAACTGGTATAATACTATCTCTATTGGCAAGCTTAATAGTAACATCAATACCTTCTATTTCAGCGGGTGCAATGTCATGCATAGTTTCTTTATATAAGGAAAAGGGTATTGCACTAGAACTAGCACCCATATCACACAAGCCATGATAACAATGATCTCCTATTTTAACAGAAATAATAGGCATGCCTACAACAGGTCTTTGTATCTTAGCATCGGATCTAGCAATATTAGCAGTTTCACCACAAAAGTAAATAACATGCCCATCTAAATTATCATCCAAGATATCTTTAACCATAGCAATAATAGGTTAAACTTTGATTTGCTCAGCGGGTGTATAAGTTCTAGTATTACTCTTACGAACAACAGTTGAAGCTTTAGCATAATCCTTTATCCTAACAGGAAAAGGTGGTTTCTCAACATAAGTAGTGGGAACAATAGGATCATTATAAGTGATAGTCTTTTCTTCAACTGTAATAGGTGAAACTACCTTTACTTCAGTGGGAGCATTATATTTAAACCACTTTTCCTTAGGGAGATCAACGTGAGTAGCAAAAGATTCACAGAAAGAAGCTACTATCTCAGAGTCAAGTCCATATTTAGCGCTAAAGCCACGAAAAGCATTGGTATTCATAAAAGATTTAACACAATCAAACCTAGGTGTCATACCTGACTCCTTACCATCGTCGGAACCCCAATCTTCAGAGTTGCATTTAATTCTTTCTAATAAATCCCACTTGAATTCAGTAGTCTTCAGCATATAAGAACCAGCACAGGAAGTATCGAGCATGGTGCGATCATTGAGAGAAAGGCGAGCATAAATTTTTTGAATAATCATTTCTCTTGAGAGCTCATGATTGGGGCATGAATATAACATTGACTTAAGCCTCCCCCAAGCTTGAGCGATGCTTTCTCCTTCGCGAGTCCAAAAATTATATATGTAATTACGATCATGATGAAAAAGATGCATAGGATAGAACTTCTGGTGAAATTCCAATTTCAATCGTTTATAGTTCCAAGATCCCGTATCATCACATAACCTATACCATGTCAATGCGTCTCCCGTAGAAGAGAAAGGGAAGACCTTCCTCTTAACAAAATCATCGGGTATACCTTCAAACTTAAATAATCCACAAACTTCATCCACAAAGATAAGGTGTAAATCAGGATGCAATGTTCCATGTGCTGCAAAGGGATTAGCTAGCAGTTTCTCTATCATACCCGAAGGAATCTCAAAGTAAACATTTTCAATAGGTTCAGTAGGTTGAGGAGCAATTCTTTGCTCTACTGGTCGGGGCGAAGATACCTCGAACAAGCCCCTCAAAGGATTAGTTTCCATAGTAACAAGTGACAAAAAATTTCAGCATACTATATAAATGTTTCCTTACCAAGTTCCACTCACAAAAGGCGCTTCACTCCCCGGCAACGGCGCCAGAAAAGAGTCTTGATGACCCACAAGTATAGGGGATCTATCGTAGTCCCTTTGATAAGTAAGAGTGTCGAACCCAACGAGGAGCAGAAGGAAATGGCAAGCGGTTTTCAGTAAGGTATTCTCTGCAAGCACTGAAATTGTAGGTAACAGATAGTTTTTCGATAAGATAATTTGTAACGGGTGAGGGAGTCCTGGATTAAGGGGTCCTCGGATAGGCGGACTGTTGGACTATGAAGATACAAGATTGAAGACTTCGCCCCGTGTCCGAATGGGACTCTCCTTTGCGTGGAAGGCAAGCTTGGTGATTCGGATATGTAGATCTCCTTCTCTGTAACCGACTCTGTGTAACCCTAGCCCGCTCCGATGTCTATATAAACCGGAGGGTTTAGTCCTTAGGAGAACAACAATCATAATCATAGGGTAGCTTCTAGGGTTTAGCCTCTATGATCTCGTGGTAGATCAACTCTTGTAATACTCATATCATCAAGATCAATCAAGCAGGAAGTAGGGTATTACCTCAATCGAGAGGGCCCGAACCTGGGTAAAACATCGTGTCCCGGCCTCCTGTTACCATTAGCCTTAGACGCACAGTTCGGCACCCCCTACCCGAGATCCGCCTGTTTTGACACCGACATTGGTGCTATCATTGAGAGTTCCACTGTGTTGTCGCGGTAAGGTTTGATGGCCCCTTTAATCATCTTCAATGACGTGGTCCAGGGGGAGGTTTTCCTTCCCGGACAGATCTTCGTATTTGGAGGCTTCGCACTGCGGGCCAACTCGCTTGGCCATCTGGAGCAGATCAATAGCTACGCCCCTGGCCATTAGGTCAGGTTTGGAAGCTTGAACTATACTGCCGACATCCACAGAGACTTGATCTTCGACGGATTCGAGCCCATGTCATGTGCGCCGAATGGTCATGACGGGCATGACTTTGATCTGCCACCGGACAGTGTTTGGGAGATCGCGCCTGCGGCGGCGCTGCGAATCAATCCGGAGCATATCATGCCTTTCGAGGACGGGTGGATGGACCCTGCCATGGAGGGGCGCACTCATCGGTGTTGGAGCCGAACACTGATCCCACCTCCTGTGAGGGCGGTGTCATCGGACCCTCGGACTCGTCTTTGGCTACAGGATCTGAACCGCGTGCATCCGTGCCTATCAAATCTGATTGGGCACCGGTCATGGAGTTCACCGCAGCGGATATTTTTCAGCACTCGCCCTTGGGTGATGTGCTAAACTCATTAAGGTCTCTTTCCTTGTCGGGAGATCCTTGGCCGAACTATGTCCTGCTCGAGTGGGAAGCGGACGACGAAGAACTTCGTTCCCCACCCACCACCCACTTAATAGCCACTGTCGATGACTTAACCAATGTGCTTGACTTCAACTCCGAAGACATCGACAGTATGGACGACGATGCAGGAGAAGAACAGGAACCACCGCCTATAGGGAGCTGGACAACCACCTCATCATATGATATATATATGGTGGACACCCCCAAAGAAAGCAATGGCAATGAGGCAACGGATGATAACCCCTTGGAGAAGCAATCTAAGCACCGGTGTCGGTGTCAAAACTGGCGGATCTCGGGTAGGGGGTCCCGAACTGTGCGTCTAGGCGGATGGTAATAGGAGACAAGCGACACGATGTTTTACCCAGGTTCGGGCCCTCTTGATGGAGGTAAAACCCTACGTCCTGCTTGATTAATATTGATGATGTGTGTTACAAGAGTAGATCTACCACGAGATCAAGGAGGCTAAACCCTAGAAGCTAGCCTATGGTATGATTTTTGTTCGTCCTATGGACTAAAGCCATCCGGTTTATATAGACACCGGAGAGGGCTAGGGTTACACAGAGTCGGTTACAATGGTAGGAGATCTACATATCCGTATCGCCAAGCTTGCCTTCCACGCCAAGGAAAGTCCCATCCGGACACGGGACGGAGTCTTCAATCTTGTATCTTCATAGTCTTGGAGTCCGGTCGATCATGATAGTTTGGCTATCCGGACACCCCCTAGTCTGGAACTCCCTCAGTAGCCCCTGAACCAGGCTTCAATGACGACGAGTCCGGCGCGCATGTTGTCTTCGGCATTGCAAGGCGGGTTCTTCCTCCGAATAATTTATAGAAGATTGTGAACACCAGGATAGTGTCCGGCTCTGCAAAAATAAATTCCACGTACCACCGTAGAGAAAATAATATTACACGAGTTCAATCTGCTGACGTATTTTGTGGCGTGACGTCACACCATTACCAAGCCTTTACTCGAATTGTTTTTATTGTATCACCTCAGCGCGTTTAGCGAGGCGGTTTCCTTGGCACGTCTTGTCGAAGCAGAGATCATGTTCCCCTTATTCCGGGATTCCCATCAATACGGACGTGGGTAACCCAACCGCGCCCGTTGCCACGCCCCCTCCATCGAAGGTGGGTTCCAAACGGTCACGGGGACGGCTCTTGGTATTCTTCCTCTTTATAATGAGACCAAGGCCCATTCTTTTCCTTCAATCCTCTATTGAATCCGCCCCTCGCCCCGAGTTCCAACACCCAGGGCTCCATATTCGGGTACCTTCGATCTTCGACAATGTCCGGCCCCGACCTACAAGGCCGGTGGATGCCCTCCTCCGTCACGGAAGAGGACGTGCTAAAGCTAAGAGACGCCAGGTACTTAACCTACGAGATTTCGCATAGGCTGCCTGCCCGAGCGCAAGTTATTCCTACTCCCGAGCTTGGCGAGAGCGTCGTGTTCGTGTCTCACCTCCGTCGGGGTTTAGGCTTCCCGACAGATCCCTTCGTGAGGGGGCTCATGTTTTACTATGGGCTGGAATTCCATGACTTGGCTCCGGAGTCCATCCTCCACATCTCATCATTCATTGTCGTCTGCGAAGCCTTCCTCCGCACTACCCCTCACTTTGGCTTGTGGCTCAAAACCTTCAATGTGGAGCTGAAGATGATTGAGGGGCGTCAGGCAGAGTGCGGAGGGGCGGTTATAAGTAAGAGGGCCGATGCTCCATGTCCCGAGGGCTCTTTTCAGGAGGAGCTCGGCTTGTGGCAACAGGAGTGGTTCTATATCACCGCTCCCAGGGGCAGCAGGCAGAGGCTGCCGCCCGTCTTCCACTCGGGCCCTCCACAGCGGCTGACGTCATGGGTCAACAAGGGGCGTGACTGGGGGCCGTCCAAGGACGTTCCCCTGTTGCAGGACCGGATTCGAGGCCTCCAAGAAAGGGAGATCAATCTGGCCATAGTGGTACAGGTTATGTTGATCCGGCGCCTACTGCCCTGCAAACGTCACCCCCTCCGCCTGTGGGAATTTAATCCGGAGGGGCCACGAGCTCTTCAACACTTCATGGGTTTGACACCCGCAGAGATGTACAAACTGTTCTTCGGATTGCAAGAGATGCGTCCGAAATTGACCGAGGATGCTGGCCTAAGCTGCAATCGCCCGGATACTCAAGTAAGTAGCCCTGTGTCCGGACACATCGTCCATTCATTTACTGTGGGTTTTCCTTTTAACTAGCTATCGCTTGGACAGGAGTGGATAGCGCAAGCAAAACTGATACGGTGTCTGGCCCCCCTCCCTGAGACCACGCAGGATCCCGTGTTAATCAAAATGTTAGAGGTTGCACCTTCGGAGGAGGGCGAGGAAGGGCACAGGGGAACTACCACCTCAGCCACGGAGGCTTTCAGTAAGGGAGGAATCGAGAGTCCCTCCTTCCAGGGGGAGAAGAGGACCTCTTCCGAAGACCCGGAGGCCAAGGCCTCAAAGCGGGGAAAGAAATCTGTACCGGAAGGTCCTGTGCCGGGAAGAGCCCCGGCCGTACTGTCTCCTCGGAGGAATCAGCCCTCTAGTGAGCCGTAAGTAAAAAAGAGGGAATTTTGTAATAGTGGACACCGCTGCTTAATTTCTAAAGGTAACCGAAGTTTTCATCTTGTAGTTCGGAACTCAGCCCGTCTCAGCACAACTCATCTTCGGGAGACCTTCGTCCGGAGATGATGGAGAGCAAAACGCCTCCATCTGCCGCCCCATCGTGCGGGGCGGACGACCCTGAGGTGTCGTCACGGAGGGTCTCCCCGAGTCCGGCGGGGCCAGAGAGTTCGGCACCCATTGGAGTACGGCCGGTGGAGCTGCAGGATTTGCTTAAGAGGGCGTCCATCTCAGAAGATCACCGCACATTAATGTGTATGGTGATTGAGAGGATCTCGTCCGCCGAAAGCGGGTTGTGTGAGGCCGTCGGAAGTTTGCTGACGGGATTTGAGGTACGCAAAAAATGACATACCTTTTGATAGTTTTTGCACATGAAGTGCGCCCTGTATAGATAGTAGCCCCTGAGACTTGGTATGCTGTCGAAAACGGCAGCGTGCCGAGGATCATAATCTCAGTTATAGATTGTCGCCTTTCCTACGTAGGTGGCGGGGCATTCGGTGGCCAGCCGGACTGATGGAGTTGCCGAGCTTAAGAGGCAACTCGACATTGCGGATGCGGACATCTCGCTAATCAATAAACGACTTGATGAGTCACAAGGTATGTGGTTGCTCCGCGGTCACCTAGTAAGGGGGCTGACGCCCATTCCTTACAATTTGTATGCTTGATGCAGATGGTGCTACTGCTGTGGAAGACCTTCGGGCAGAGCTTGCTTAGGCCAAGGAGCAATCCTGGATAAGTGATGCGGCTGCCTTGAAGGCAGCAGAAGAGCTAAAAGCCGAAAAGGCTACTCACTGCCGAAGCAGGGAAGAGTTGGCCGGAATGGCCTTGAAATTAAAAGATGCTACCGACCGTTGTGAGGTTCTTGAAAGAGAATGCCGAGTGGAGCAAGAGGGCCTGAAGAAGGCCGGCGCCGAAGTCAAGGATGCCCGGAGTGAGATGCGGGCTATGAAGGAGGAACTGCGTCAGGCCGGAGAGATTGCGTCTGGAAAGCCCTTTCTTCTGCGTAGGAAGTTCACGGATCCGAAGTATGCTCAGCTGGGCCAGTTGTGTGGTGCGGAGGATCCTTATCTGGATTTGGCGGCGAGTGCGGCGGACGTAGTCGTGCACTTCCGAAGCCAGAAGGATCATGAAATGGAAGAACTTTACTGGTCTCAATTCCATAGTCCGGAGCGTCCACTTCCATTGAATGATCGACTGGCTGAGTGGGCTGAGCTGAATAGGTTGTTCGGACTTGCCATGACGGATGTGGTCACTCATCTGTGGCCGGAAAGGCCCAAGCCGAAGAGTTATTTTGGCTAGTTGCAGCAATTCCTTGGGGCGGTGCCGCATATCAAGGCGATGAAGCGGTCGGCATGCATAGAAGGTGCACGGATGGCTCTCGCCCATGTGAAGACATACTGGGCGGACATGGATGCCACCGCTGTTGCATCCCGGGGTTCGGACAAGAGCCGATTACCCGTCGAGCACTATTTTGAGGAAGTCCTGCAGGGCGCTCATTTAATAGAATCGCAGTGCTCGAAAGATGTCATGTTCAAAGGACATGTATAATTTGTGAGATCATATTTATAATGCAATAGATTTTATACTTGTGCGTTCAAGTATTGAACTATCTCCTGTGCGGCCGTATATGTATGAATAACCTGAAAGTTGCAGTCTTTGGCTTCAGCCCCCACGCACATGGTGCGGGGGTGTTTGCAAAAAGAAAAGCGCTTTTTCACACTTAATCCAACGTCTTGGTCCTTTTAGGGAGGTGATAGCATAGCAAACTAGGCAACCGGACTATATTGCTTTATCACTTTCACTTAGCCATATGAGCTCGAATGTGGGGCTACTATATAGCCCCTAGCGGCACCGCTCTTCTCCGAACTTCGGGGCGCGTATGTGCCTGACCGGGAAGCGGTCCTTCGTCAAAGCGGAGGAATTCTAAACATTCCAATGGTCGATCGAGTGGTTGACCAGTCTCTCGCTATATCATGACAGTTAGTTTTTGGCTTTCTCTACTGAGGTGCTCGCCCGGCCGAACCGGGGAACAATCACAGTAGTTCTCCTGGTGCCGCTATAGCCGATGATACGGAATGTAAGGCAGCAAAACACAGGAGCCGGGCAAACCCAACATTTGACCAAAGACATGATTCGGAGCTGATGCATATAAGGTTTAACTCGAGACGCCGAACACTCCCTGACGTGTTCGGTCTTTATGATACCAGGAAGAACAATGCCCTAAGCCCCTAGTGTCCAGGTACAGGCGGGAACTTCTGACGCGGCCGATGCCAAAACGCCAGCCTCCTCCTCGGCTATGGTGGGAAACCGGGGGATGTGTATCAACAAGATACAGTAAGAAAGGTTTATGCAGGGTCTTAATCTGAAAAGAATCCTTGCAACGGGTCCCTGCTGCACGTCTGCGCCTGTGTCTCCATTGTGCTGTATCCTGGACGGGTGTAGCACGTGCTTCATCTGTAAAAGAGAAGGACTTAATTTCCAAGAAATATCATGCAGAAGTTGTATTAAAATAAAATAAAAGGAAGAAAGTTGAGCTTTATTGGCTCTCATCATTTATACACGTGGCCCCTTATAAAGGGGATATGCGGCTGGGAAGCCCCTTGTTTAGTTACGCCGGACTCGCTTAACCATGTCCGAGGTCTGAATGACCTATTTTTAGGGGCTTTGACCTGCAAGGTCTGATTAGTGTGTGGCTATCGAGGCAGTCTCATGTTCTCCGTGGTCGAGGAACACTCAGAGTTACTTTTTAATGAAATTATGCCACGTTGACCGGGCATTTTTAAGCGTAAAAAACGCGTAATGTGGTATTGCATTAGGGCTGGCGAAAGCTGCACACCCCAGTAGTGCTTAAGGGCTACTGTTTGAATGGGGCGATGGATAGTGAGCTTTTCGCGATGGAGGTTGTCGGATGAACCGAACACAACCTCTAGTGGTACAGAGCCTGTATAATTGGCTTAAAGGCCTGGCGTCACTCCTTTGAAGGAAGTGCTGCTATGGCGAATTTTGGTAGGGTCTATCCCCATTCTGCGGGGGTGTCCTGGTATTGCAGGTGCCGCGCTGTCTTTTCGTGTTATCACATGAAGTGAGTTCACTGTTTTGACTTCTAGTGGGAAAGTCTTCTGTTTTCCGGAGTGCTGCTTTTGGGTTTCATCACTTTCGCTTGGTGTGTCGAGCCCCTTGGGTTCGGCGTTAAGTCGGCCGGACTGTTTGAAGAACCAACAATCTTTGTGGGTATGGTTTGCAGGCTTCCCGGAGGTGCCATGTATTTGACATAGTCTATCCAGAATCTTGTTTAGGTTGGATATCTCGTCACTGTTGTCCTTGAGGGGCAGTGTTTTGTTGTTCGGCCGAGAGCTTTTGAATCCGCGTTGACCGCCGTACTATTCGGGCCATTTTCCTTATTCCGGCGCTGATCTTTTCTGCGTCGTGATTTCCCATTTCCATCCCTGACTTCGGATGTACTCGGGTCGCTGGTGCTGCATCTAGCCAGCCAGCTGTCTTCCCCCGCGCAAAAGCGGGTCATGAGGCTTGTTAGTGCGGCCATTGTTCTTGGTTTTTCCTGGCCGAGGTGTCTGTCAAGCCATTCGTCTCGGACATTGTGTTTAAAGGCTGCTAAGGCTTCAGCGTCCGGACAGTCGACTATTTGGTTCTTTTTAGTGGGGAACCTGTTCCAGAATTTGCGTGCTGACTCTCCGGGCTGTTGAGTTATGTGACTTAAATCGTCTACATCCGGAGGGCGGACATAAGTCCCCTGAAAATTTGCTCGAAACGCATCCTCAAGCTCTTCCCAACTTCCAATGGTATTTTCTGGGAGGCTTTTAAGCCAATGCCGAGCTGGCCCTTTGAGCTTGAGGGGTAGGTATTTTATGGCATGGAGATCGTCTCCTCTGGCCATATGTATGTGTAGGATGTAATCCTCAATCCAGACTCCGGGGTCTGTTGTTCAGTCATATGCCTCTATGTTTACGGGTTTGAATCCCGCTGGAAATCCATGATCCAGTACCTCGTCGGTGAAACATAGTGGGTGTGCAGCGCCCCTGTATTTGGGTGTGCCGTTGTCTTCAAATGCTTGGCGGGTTATGGTGCTTCCTGGAGTCTTCTTTTTTGGCCCATAAATAGATCTGACTGGGTCATCCTTTTTTCGAGGATCTTTATGCTGATCGTGTGCCGGCTTGTGTGCGGCGCCCCTTGTTGCTCTTGGCCTATCATCTGGTCATCTATCCGGCCAGGCGGCTTCTTTCTTTTTTGACTGTGGGGGCTCTAAGGCCTCCTCGTCAAATTCGGGCAACAGCTTGCGCTTCGGGTAGCTCTTTGTCTGGTGACTAGCGCCATGTTTATCTGCGTTGTTGAGTACTTTTGCTCCATCTCATTCTGAGTGCGTCCTCCGCTGTTTTGAGCTTCCGCTTTTGCTTCTTCAAACTTCTTGCAGTGGCGACGAGCCTTTTATGAAGATTCGTATGCTCTGGTGATGTGAGATCGACTTCGCCGGGGATGGGTTGCTTGTCCAGTTCATGTCCGGCTGGTTGCTTGGTGACATGTGCATCGTCCACTGCTTCGCCCTGCTCTAGGGCCGGGTCCGTATGGGTGCCGTTTTTATCGAGGCCGGTCTTCGGGCGGCGCTTGCGTCGCCGTTTTGGTTGTTTGTTGGGGGAGTTGTCCTTCGCCACGTCCCGTTTTTCCTCATTATAGCTTCCTTTTGGTGTATCCACCATGTATACGTCGTGAGTTGGGGTGGCTTTCCCGTGCCCGGTAGGCGCTGGTTCTTGGTCGTCTCCGGCATCGTCGTCCATACCGTCGATGTCTTCGGAGTCATAGTCTAGCATGTCGGTTAGATCGTCGACAGTGGCTACTAATTGGGTGGTGGGTGGGCTTTGAATTTCTTCGTTGTCCGCATCCCAACTGTCCTGGCCGCAGTCCGGCCAGGGCTCTCCTGATAATGAGAGACACTTTAGCGCACTCAAGATGTCGCTGAAAGGTGAGTGTTGAAAGATGTCCGCTGCGGTGAACTCCATGATCGGCGCCCAATCGGATTCGATCAGAGGGGGCGCGGGAGGTTCGGAGTCCGGCGAGGAGTCTGGCACCTCGGAGTCACGAGCTTTATGAGGGACAAGGTCAATGTTCGGCTCTATCGCCGTAGAGGTTGCAGCCCCCGAGGCGGTGTCTAGCCATCCGTCCTCGATCTGCGCAGCCGGCTCCAAATTGAAGATTGCAGCGGGTTCGAGTGCGGCCTCCAGGGTACTGTCCGGCTACAGAGCTAAATCATGCTCACCGTGACAGTGCGGCACGCTCGGCTGTGGCTCGAATCCATCGAGGATCAAGTCCCTGCAGATGTCAGCCGTGAAGTTCAAACTTCCAAATCTGACCTGACGGCCAGGGGCGTAGCTTTCGATCTGCTCCACATGGCCAAGCGAATTGGCCCGCAGTGCAAAGATGCCAAATACGAAGATCTGTCCGGGGAGAAAGGTCTCACCCTGGACTGCGTTGTTGATGATGGTCGAAGAAGCCGTCGAGCCTATCGGTGACGACACAGAGGAACTCTCAATGAAAGCACCAATGTCGGTGTCAAAACCGGCGGATCTCGGGTAGGGGGTCCCAAACTGTGCGTCTAGGCGGATGGTAACAGGAGACAAGGGACACGATGTTTTACCTAGGTTCGGGCCCTCTTGATGGAGGTAAAACCCTACGTCCTGCTTGATTAATATTGATGATGTGTGTTACAAGAGTAGATCTACCACGAGATCAAGGAGGCTAAACCCTAGAAGCTAGCCTATGGTATGATTGTTGTTCGTCCTATGGACTAAAGCCATCCGGTTTATATAGACACCGGAGAGGGCTAGGGTTACACAGAGTCGGTTACAATGGTAGGAGATCTACATATCCGTATAGCCAAGCTTGCCTTCCACGCCAAGGAAAGTCCCATCCGGACACGGGACGAAGTCTTCAATCTTGTATCTTCATAGTCTTGGAGTCCGGTCGATCATGATAGTTCAGCTATCCGGACACCCCCTAGTCCGGAACTCCCTCAACCGGCATCATAGGCACTGCTCCAAGCCCCGCCATAGCAAAAATAGCGATACCGGCACAAGAGATAACAATCCGGATGGTGCCGAAGACGAAAAAAATCCTGCCCAGCCAGGCTTCAAGAAGGCCAAGCAAGAGGATGGGCAAGCCCTAAGGAACAGGCGACAGATAGAGGATCAGAGGATGATAACTATATGCCTCTCTCCAAAGACGAAGTGAGCCTTGGCGACGAAGAATTCATCGTGCCGAGGATCCCGTTGAGCAGGAGCGCTTCAAGCGCCAGCTTATAGCCACTACAAAAAGCCTGAAGAAAAAGCAGTAATAGCTTCAAGCTGATCAAGATCTGCTAACTGATAGATGGACCGAGGTCCTGGCTGCCGAGGAATACGGACTCGAGCGCCTTACCAAAAGTTACCCAAAGCGTAGGTTGCTACCTCAACTCGAGGAGGAGGCATTAAATCCCACACTACCAACCCATGATGCGGCTGACCGGCCATCCCGTGGCTGCGACAAATCGGCGTACCAACCCAAAGTCCAGCCCGCACCCCGGCGCCAAACAAACAATAACACTAAGGCCCGGGGCTCCATGCATGACCTGCAAGACAAATTGAAAAGCAAAGGAGGACAGTCAAGATCGATCTACGGATCACGGGGGCATGCCCCAACGCGTGACGAGGACCGTCACGCCGGATACACTAACAAATCCGGTCGGGCCGAATACAATGAAGCCCGGCAGAGGCGCCGCACATCCCCTATGCTTCACTGATGAAGTAATGGATAATGAATTCCCAGAAGGGTTTAAAACCGTGAACATTGAATCATATGATGGTACCATAGACCCTGTAGTATGGATAGAAGATTTCTTCCTCCATATTCACATGGTCCGCGGAGATGATCTACACGCTATCAAGTACCTCCCACTAAAACTCAAGGGACTGACTTGGCATTGGCTGAATAGCTTCCCGGCAAACTCCATCGGGAGTTGGGAGAACCTGACAGACGCATTCCTTGACAACTTCCAGGGCACTTATGTGCAACCACCAGATGCTGATGATATAAGTCACATAACCCAACAACCCAGAGAGTCAGCCAGGAAATTTTGGACCCGATTCCTAACCAAAAAGAACCAAATTGTCGAATGTCCGGATGCCGAAGCCCTAGCAGCCTTTAAGCATAACATCCGTGACGAGTGGCTTGCCCGACATCTCGGCCAAGAAAAGCCGAAGTCCATGGCATCCCTCACAACACTCATGACCCGCTTTTGTGTGGGCGAGGATAGCTGGTTGGCTCATAGCAACAACACAGCAAGCAATCCTGGCACATTGAAAGCCAAGGATAGCAACGACAAACCACGGCGCAACAAACACAAACGCCGCAAAAATGGTGATAGTGACGAAGACACGCCAGTCAATGCCAGGATTCAGTGGCTCCAAGTACGGTCAGAGGAAAAAGCCATTCAACAAAAACAATTCAGGCATGTCCAGTTTGGACCGCATACTCGACCGTGCATGCCAAATTCATGGAACCCTAGGAACACCAGCCAACCACACCAACAGAGAATGTTGGGTCTTCAGACAAGCCAGCAGGTCAGATGCCAAAAACAAGGGGAAGGGGTCTCAAAGCAATGATGACGACGAGGAGCCCCGATCACCGAATATAGGAGGAGAGAAGAAATTCCCTCCCCAGGTGAAAATGGTGAATATGATATGCGCAAGCCACATTCCCAAGTGGAAACGTGCACAAAGGGAAGTCTATACAATGGAGCCAGTCGACCCAAAGTTTAACCCATGGTCCTCTTGCCCGATCACTTTTGATCGCAGGGACAATCCTACCAGTATCCATCATGGCGGTTCAGCCGGACTGGTCCTCGACCCCATCATTGATGGATTCCACCTCACACGAGTCCTTATGGACGGAGGCAGCAGCCTGAACCTGCTATACCAGGATACAGTGCGCAAAATGGGCATCAACCCCTCAAGGATCAAGCCCGCAAAAACTACCTTCAAAGCTGTCATACCATATTAGAGGCCTATTGCATGGGCTCAATCACACTGGAAGTGGTCTTCGGATCTCCGGACAATCACCGTACCGAAGATTTAGTCTTCGACATTGTCCCCTTTCGAAGTGACCATTAGGCACTGCTCGGATGAACCGCGTTCGCTCGGTTCAACGAGGTGCCACATTATGCCTACCGTAAATTAAAGATGCCCGGTCCGCGCGGCGTCATCACGGTTAATGGCAGGTCCGAACTCCCCCTCACTGCCGAAGATGTGACGCCCCTGTTCAATCGTACACTAATCATGCACACAAACGTGTACGATCAAGATCAGGGACTCACAGGAAGATATCACAACACAACTCTAAAAACATAAATAAGTCATACAAGCATCATATTACAAGCCAGGGGCCTCGAGGGCTCGAATACAAGTGCTCGATCATAGACGAGTCAGCGGAAGAAACAATATCTGAGTACAGACATAAGTTAAACAAGTTTTTCTTAAGAAGGCTAGCACAAACTGGGATAAAGATCGAAAGAGGCGCAGGCTTCCTGCCTGGGATCCTCCTAAACTACTCCTGGTCGTCGTCAGCAGCCTGCACGTAGTAGTAGGCACCTCCAGTGTAGTAGTCCTTGTCGACGGTGGTGTCTGGCTCCTGGGCTCCAACGTCTGGTTGCGGCATTCGAGAAGAAGAGGAAAACGGGGGAAAAGAGGGAGCAAAGCAACCGTGAGTACTCATCCTAAGTACTCGCAAGCAAGGAGCTACACTACATATGCATGGGTATATGTGTAAGGAGGCCATATCAGTGGACTGAACTGCAGAATGCCAGAATAAGAGGGGGATAGCTAATCCTGTCGAAGACTACGCTTCTGGCAGCCTCCGTCTTGCAACATGTAGAAGAGAGTAGATTGAAGTCCTCCAAGTAAGCAACGCATAGCATAATCCTACCCGGCGATCCTCCCCTCGTCGCCCTGTGGAAAAGCGATCACCGGGTTGTCTGTGGAACTTGTCTGGGTGTGTTTTATTAAGTATCCGGTTCTAGTTGTGATAAGGTCAAGGTACAACTCTGGGTCGTCCTTTTACCGAGGGACACGGCTATTCGAATAGATAAACTTCCCTGCAGGGGTGCACCACATAACCCAACACGCACGATCCCATTTGGCTGAACACACTTTCCTGGGTCATGCCCGGCCTCGGAAGATCAACACGTTGCAGCCCCACCTAGGCACAACAGAGAGGTCAGCACGCCGGTCTAAATCCTATGCGCGCAGAGGTCTGGGCCCATCGCCCATTGCACACCTGCACGTTGCGAGGGCGGCCGGAAGCGGACCTAGCCCCCTAATACAAGAGCAGGCGTTCCAGTCCAATCCGGCGTGCGCCGCTCCGTCGCTGACGTCAAGAAGGCTTCGGCTGATACCACGACGTTGAGTGCCCATATCTTTCCCACGTAGTTGGTTAGTGCGTATAGACAAATGGCCAGACTTAGATCAAATACCAAGATCTCGTTAAGCGTGTTAATTGATGTAACCGCAGACACCGACCAGGGCCGGGCCCACCTCTCACCTAGGCGGTCTCAACCTGCCCTGTCGCTCTGCCACAAAGATCCACACAAAGGGCCGTCGGGACAAAGGTCCTTTCAGCCCCCAATCCGTGAATCACTCGCGGGCACTCAACGAGCTGACCCGACTTTAGTTACCATCTGTATAGTATGTATATATGTATAGTATATACCCGTGATCACCTCCAGAGTGATCATGGCCCAATAGTATAGCAAGGTAGACTGACAAGAATGTAGGGCCAATGATGATAAACTAGCATTCTATACTAAGCATTTAGGATTGTGGGTAAGGTATCAATGACTGTAGCAACAATGACAGGCCATGCAACAGAATAGGAGTAACCGAACAGTAACATGCTACACTACTCTAATGCAAGCAGTATA
>NC_041385.1:267388389-267419820 GCF_002162155.2 Triticum dicoccoides | reverse complement strand
TTGCTCGGGCAAGTAGGGGTCATCAACACCGTAGTCGATTGGGGTACCAGCAGCAGCGTCAGTCTTGTAGTTTACCGGAGAGAAGAGGGGGAAGAAACAATAAGTACAATGCAAACAAATGCATGATGATGCATGACATGACAAAGCATGATGCTAAGTGTGCCCAACCGCGGTAGTAGGTGATACCGGCGAAGGGGGGAAACATCCGGGAAAGTATTCCCGGTGTTTCGCGTTTTCGGACAAAGGAACCTGAGGGGGAAAGTTGTGAGTTCAATAGGTTAGGGATGTGTGGCGGACAAACGGGCTGCGTATCCGGATTCGTCTCGTCGTTTTAAGCAACTTTCATGTAGAAAGTATTTCCATCTGAGTTACGGATTAAAAGATATGATTTTCAAAAGAATTTAATAATTTCTGGAATTTAATTAATTATTTAATTTAATTCGAAATTGGATTTATGACATCAGCATGATGTCATGCTAACATCAGCAGTCAACAGGGGTTGACTGGTCAACCTGACAGGTGGGTCCCACCTGTTAGGGACTGTTTAGCTAATTAACAATACTTAATTAGGTTAACTAGTTATTAGGTTAATTAATCTTAATTAGTTAATTTAAACAGAATTAATTAAGTTAATTAATTAATTAATTGATATATTTATTTTTATTTATTATTTTTAATTCTTTTTTTATTTAGAATGTTCTGGGGCGTGGGCCCGTCGTGTCATGGGCCCAAGGCATTAGCGGGCGCATGGGTGGTGGTTAACGGGGCGGCGCCCGAACGAGGGGGCGGACCGGGCCGTAGCGGGGGGTACGGGCGCCATAGCGTGGACGGCCACCGCGGGGCTCGACGACCACGGCGGGGCTCGCTGGCTGGCCGTCTCCGGCGAGGGAAGCCGGTGCGGAGGGGTGCAATGTGGGCGAACGGGCACAGGGCGCGGGCGCCGCCCGGATGCAGGGGAGCGGCGGGGCGCCGACGTGCGGGCGGCCGACGTCGGCGACAGTCGGTGACGACGGCAGGAGGCGGAGCCATGGGTGCACGAGGCGAGGTCGTGGCCTCGCGGGGCATCGGTGCGCGGCAACAGAGTCTGGTGCGGTGCGGCCCGGTGCAAGGCACCGCGGCGAGCAATAGTGGGGAGCGCGGGGCGTGGCCAGTGCGAGCATGCGCACGATGGCGCGGGACGCGGCCGGCGCGTGTGGCAGAGGCCAAGGCGGGGCTTGGTCGACACGGGCGCGCGGCCAGGGCGTGCGTGGGCGATGGCCACGACAGGGCGCAAGAGCAGAGACGGGGCGGACGGCGCACGATGAGTACGCAGGACGAGGGAGAGAGGAGGTCGGGGCCTCACCACGGGTCTGTAGGCACGGGCAGCGGGGGTCGAGGAGGAGGCGGAGATGAGTGACGCAGGGGAGGAGATCCGGCGAGGAAGCAGTCCGTCAAGGTCTCCGGGCGGCGGCGAAGTCGAGATCCGGCGAGGGAGTCTGACGAACGGCGGGGTCCAGGCGGGACGAGGCGGCGATGGTGTGCGGCATCGGTTTGCGGGGAGCACTGGCAGCGCAGTCGGCGCATCGAGGTTGGGCCCCTCCCCGATCCAGATGGGATCGAGCGGAGAGGGGGAAAGGGAGAGGCGAGCGAGTGGGGGGAAGTGGGGGTGCTGGGTGTCGGTTAGGGTTTGGGCAGGGGGTGTATAGGGAGTGGGGTGGGCCGGTTGGGTCGGCCGGCTGGGCCTTGGCCCAGTTGGCCAGGGGAGGGGGTTGTTTCCTTTTCTCTTTAGTTTTATTAGGTTTTCTTTTTTTATTCCTTTTATGTTTTAATTCAATTTGAAATATTTATGTATTCTGTAAAAGTGTGTTTCCTTCACCTTAAATATCTAAACATTATTTGGCACAACCAGAACATTTTATTTTTAATGTTTGGAAACTTTGATGTTTGCCTTTAATTAAATTTGAATTTGGATCGGTTTTGAACTATCGAGAGTTTATCAACAGTAAGCAAGGTGACGTGGCATCTTTAACGTGGGATTACTGTAGCCTGATTATCCGGGCGTCACAATTCTCCTCCACTACAAGAAATCTCGTCCCGAGATTTAAGCGGTGGAGTAAGGGGGGAAGGTGTTGGTAGCGAAAAAAACATAACGAGTCTTCTCGGTCTTGGCTGCCCTTTCAAAGAGGTTGATCCCTTTCGTTGATGTCTTCATTTCTCTGCTTCAAGTCACCATCATGAAGTTGCCGTCCTTTCTTCGGGTACTCCATCGTACTTACGAATAGGTATGGGGCAGCTCGACAATGATAGAAGGCTACAATGGGTAATCATAGGGGGTTATCCCATGAATGAACACATGGGTATCTCTCGAGTTGGTCAAATGAAACACAAAGAGAGCCACCAAGAAGGTACAGTAAGAAGTTTCAAGCAGATAGACAATCATTTGATGTCTGAAATAAGTGGGAAAGGGGTCTAGAGCAATGAGAATAAGTATTTCGTCTAATACCAGAATAGAGCACTAGGAAGGTGGCCCGTGAATTAAATACGAAGCCAAGTGTGAGGAATAACCATTAGAAACAGGGTTGTACAGGAGAGTCAGGTTTCGATCCTGTGGATCTGTGGGTTATGGGCCCACCATGTGGGTTAAAACTAGGAAGGGCGGAGACGTCTTGTGTGATCATGTAAGCAAGGCATGTCAGAGGATAGCCTGCCATTTATGTTGGCAACAACATCGGTACCAATGGCGAGGGACGAAGAGAACCATTTTCCTGCTCGTTGAACGAGGCGGACCATTAGGCAAAGTTCTCATTTATTGGTGGCTGCCGGAATATCATCAACAATAGTAACAGGGCCTCGTCGACAGAATTGTACACCAAGGTGTTTACATATGCAGGAGAATATTATTGCTGAGATCATATAGATCACAAGAAACGTTAAACCAACCAATGGAATGGAAAATATGGTTATCAGATTAAACAGAACAATGGGAAGGAAAATGTGTTTAAACACATACTTCAGGGGAATATCCTTCCCAAGGACAAGCAGAGCAAGATATCCATGATAGGATATAAAGTAGAAAACACTTTAGGTAAGGGGAGAGAAATTTCATGACATTACCCATACAACGGTGTTTGGATAATTGAGCAAGAAACATTTAGCATTGTGCTTCAAATGTTCTTATTGAAAATCAGAGTACCACAGACATGCTTCGAGATGGCATTGACAAGGTCTTCAAGTAAAGGTGAGACCTTGGATACACGAAGGATTCATCAGGAACAACTTGTAGAATAAGTCTTATCATTTCCTCATGGAAGAATGGATAACATTGCAAAAAGGAAACTGTAGCAATAGGGCCTCTAGCTAGATGTGCTAGGCATGAAACCACCCTACCAGGTCATATAAAGACAATTGTCATAACTCTTGGAAATATGTTCCAACCATCATATCTGACTGAGATTCAGATCTGATTGGTGTCAGGAAACCTTAGACTCAGGATGCCTGAGAAGAAAAGGTGCGACACAATTTGATGAGATGACATTGTAAGATTCTCGGGAAATGAACTAAGGAAGCGAGTTCTGAAACAAGAGTTCATCATTAAACCAAGGAGAGGATGAGGAGGTGGCTGCTGGACTCAGCGACAATTCCTCGAGATTTCCAAAAGATGGATTCCCACAATCATGTGAAGGACATAACATTTTTCAGATCAAATGCCATAATGATGTATGCTCGAGGGAAACATACTCAGTTAAACAACGGTTGAAAGGTGCACCCGAAATATGGGCTTAGGTAGTACGATCAATGTTAGAATGGTGATTTGATAACCAATGGCCTAAGGATGTAATGTTGACCATTAACTCCAAAGCAATAGGGTTGATAGAAGGGCGGAATCCAAACAACACCGTTCACCTGTTGGTATCCCGGTTAGAAACAACACAAGAAAGAATGGCGATGGTGAGAAGTATCACTATACCAAGAATCCTTAAGAGGTGGAGCAATTCTCACAACATCCTTGACATAAAAAGGTGGTAATACTTCAAGGTAAATAAGAACAAATGCTGGATATCAAGGAACTCAAGGTATAACACAAAACATGGACAAGTTTGTGTTGAACGGAAGGCAATAAAGTGGTCGATGATAATACAAATCATCGAGGGAAAGGATGGTATTTCTCATCATGAATTCTTGATACCCTGGAAGAGCTCAGAATACTGATGATGATCACGACACAATTGTCGAGAGATTTCATGAAGATGTAATTTGACCAATGATGACATCAAGTCAAAGGAATGATGAAGCGAAAGGTTATTGGAACCATGAGTACGACACAAACTCAAAATCAAGCTTGGTGTTCAAGGCGAAATGATATGACGAGGAAAATTGACGTAAGCTTAGCTCATTGTCAAAAGTTGTGCTCTGGGAAGAAGGACCGGGGCACAGTTTAAATTAGCACGATCATGAAGTAACCGATTAGGCTAGGAGTGACGTGATGGAGTATTAAACGTCTGAACAACAAAGTACTAGGAGTATTGAATCACAGTGTTGATTCGATTCACTAATCTGTGTTCCCGGTTGACGACAACCCAGAACCCGTGGAGTGACTACGATAAGGAAAGACATTACTTCAACAAAGTTAGTAAGATGTGGTGCAATGGCAAGACATCTTCGAGATACCAGGGGATAATACTCGAAGGTAGAACAAAATAGAGGTTGGACAGACGTAATGATCTGTAGATGGCAAGTACTTTTAACTTGTCCAAGAATGGGATCAAAGAAGAACAATCACGGTCAGAACCATGATTGCGAAGGACAAAATCACAGATACAAGATCAAATTATGCCAAGTGAATAATTACTGTTACGAGAAGCTATCATGATAAGCTCAACATCGTTTCCATGGGCATGAACACAAAGTTCAAGGTCGACTCCCACTTCTCCAATGTATAACCTTACGTTTACTTCTCGCTTTCGATGAAGTTGTAGTGTTGAAATTATATCTAGCAAAACACCAGAATAGTATGACTCGTGAAAACTCTTCTGGTTCACACAGATTAAGGAAGGCATAGATTCAACCCGTCGGGGCATCTTAGGAACATGTACCACAAACTTCAGAAGTAATTGACTCAAGATCGAAAGTAAAGCATGGTTGAGAAAGCAGAGGATACGATTTACCAATGGCATTATGTATCTGAGGAAAGGCTCACAAGGTTATTGAGTATGAAGGACGTTGTCGGATAAAATTCAACAAAGGATCTGGTGGTCCATAAGGGATCTAATGTGAGCATCGGTACTCAACTAGAAGAAGAAAGCATGCAAGGAGATCAGATGATAGAAACAACTGACTACTTCAAAGCTCAATTGCAAAGGAAATCATTTCCAAATCAGGGGATCAGAAGCCAACGCTCTCATTAAGAATGGATAAGTTGAATAGACTTAGGGGTACAATCAACAACAATTTAATTGGTCGATAACCAGCTCATGTTTAAAATGATGTCTGAGTCAAAAGGAGGAATTCTAGGATCTGATTGAGGATTGTGAGCATTCACAACATTTTGAATCAATGGACTCAAAATGATAGTGACAAAGGCTAACAATAAGATTACTGTACTTGTGGGATTAACCATAATGCAAGCAAGCAAGAATTTCAAGAGCAATAGGTTCCTCAGGATTTTCGGAAGATCGAATGGTATTTCGAAGTCTTTTGCGAAACACATGAACAACTGGGGAGAAACATATCCTCGGTAAGTGTGAGGATTAATTTGTAGGTGTAATCAGGCGACAAGAAACTACAAGGCAGTAATCACAAAGTTTTCTCGTAGCAATAGAGAGAAGTTCGGGGTATCTTGTAATAACAAGTCCAACTAAGAATGAAGGTAAGAACGACTGGTGTATGCATTTATCCATAGTGATGTTTTGGTGGTAGGGAATTGCAAAAGCAACGGGGACAAAGTCTCGAGAGAACATCGGAGAGTATCTTCAGGATCTTCTGATGCAGCAAGCGACCATCAGTAATAAGGGGCTCTTCGGGTGGAAGTGATCACGAGATCCTAATGTCAGAGTTAGCAAAATTCGTTTAACCCGAGGAGAAGAGAGTTCAGAGTCCCGGAGTAAAGATCCAGGAGTAAAAGATCCTAATACCACCCAATGGTGACGTGGGCCCATGGGCCGCACAGCCATGTTAGTAAAATCGTTTTCATCGACTAGACTCAACTTTGGCCAAGGAGTGTGGAAGGGGGATTCCTATAGGCAGTCGACTCTGATACCAACTTGTGACGCCCCCGATTCAATCATACACTAATCATGCACACAAACGTGTATAATCAAGATCAGGGACTCACGGGAAGATATCACAACACAACTCTAAAAACATAAATAAGTCATACAAGCATCATAGTACAAGCCAGGGGCCTCAAGGGCTCGAATACAAGTGCTCGATCATAGACGAGTCAGCGGAAGCAACAATATCTGAGTACAGACATAAGTTAAACAAGTTTGTCTTAAGAAGGCTAGCACAAATTGGGATACAGATCGAAAGAGGCGCGGGCCTCCTGCCTGGGATCCTCATAAACTACTCCTGGTCGTCATCAGCAGCCTGCACGTAGTAGTAGGCACCTCCAGTGTAGTAGTCATTGTCGACGGTGGTGTCTGGCTCCTGGGATCCAACGTCTGGTTGTGGCATCCGAGAAGAAGAGGAAAACGGGGGAAAAGAGGGAGCATAGCAACCGTGAGTACTCATCCAAAGTACTCACAAGCAAGGAGCTACACTACATATGCATGCGTATATGTGTAAGGAGGCCATATCAGTGGACTGAACTACAGAATGCCAGAATAAGAGGGGGATAGCTAATCCTGTCGAAGACTACACTTCTGGCAGCCTCCGTCTTGCAGCATGTAGATTAGAGTAGATTGAAGTCCTCCAAGTAAGCAACGCATAGCATAATCCTACCCGGCGATCCTCCCCTCGTCGCCCTGTGGAAAAACGATCACCGGGTTGTCTGTGGAACTTGTCTGGGTGTGTTTTATTAAGTATTCGGTTCTAGTTGTCATAAGGTCAAGGTACAACTCCGGGCCGTCCTTTTACCGAGGGATATGGCTATTCGAATAGATAAACTTCCCTGCAGGGGTGCACCACATAACCCAACACGCTCGATCCCATTTTGCCGGACACACTTTCCTGTTTCATGCCCGGCCTCAGAAGATCAACACGTCGCAGCCCCACCTAGGCACAACAGAGAGGTCAGCACGCCGGTCTAAATCCTATGTGCGCAGGGATCTGTGCCCATCACCCATTGCACACCTGCACGTTGCGAGGGTGGCCGGAAGCAGACCTAGCCCCCTAATACAAGAGCAGGCGCTCCAGTCCAATCCGGCGCGCGCCGCTCCATCGCTGACGTCAAGAAGGCTTCGGCTGATACCACGACGTCGAGTGCCCATATCTTTCCCACGTAGTTGGTTAGTGCGTATAGACCAAATAGCCAGACTCAGATCAAATACCAAGATCTCGTTAAGCGTGTTAATTGATGTAACCGCGGACACCGACCAGGGCCAGGCCCACCTCTCACCTAGGCGGTCTCAACCTGCCCTGTCGCTCCGCCACAAAGATCCACACAGAGGGCCGTCGGGACAAAGGTCCTTTCAGCCCCCAATCCATGAATCACTCGCAGGCACTCAACGAGCCGACCCGACTTTAGTTACCATCTGTATAGTATGTATATATGTATAGTATATACACGTGATCACCTCCCGAGTGATCACGGCCCAATAGTATAGCAAGGGAGACTGACAAGAATGTAGGGCCAATGATGATAAACTAGCATCCTATACTAAGCATTTAGGATTGCGGGTAAGGTATCAATGACTGTAGCAACAAGGACAGGCTATGCAACAGAATAGGAGTAACCGAACAGTAACATGCTACACTACTCTAATTCAAGCAGTATAGAGAGGAATAGGCGATATCTGGTGATCAAGGGGGGTCTTGCCTGGTTGCTCGGGCAAGGAGGGGTTGTCAACACCGTAGTCGATCGGGGTACCAGCAGCAGCGTCAGTCTCGTAGTCTACTGGAGAGAAGAGGGGGGAGAAACAATAAATACAATGCAAACAAATGCATGACGATGCATGACATGACAAAGCGTGATGCTAAGTGTGCCCAATCGCGGTAGTAGGTGATACCGGCGAAGGGGGGAAACATCCGGGAATACTTTCCCGGTGTTTCGCGTTTTCAGACAAAGGATCCAGAGGGGGAAAATTGCGAGTTCGATATGTTAGGGACGTGTGGCGGACAAACGGGTTGCGTATCCGGATTTGTCTCGTCGTTCTGAGCAACTTTCATGTAGAAAGTATTTCCATCTGAGTTACGGATTAAAAGATATGATTTTCAAAAGAATTTAATAATTTCTAGAATTTAATTAGTTATTTAATTTAGTTTGAAATTGGATTTATGACATCAGCATGATGTCATGCTGACATCAGCAGTCAACAGGGGTTGACTGGTCAACCTCATAGGTGGGTCCCACCTGTTAGGGACTGTTTAGCTAATTAACAGTACTTAATTAGGTTAACTAGTTATTAGGTTAATTAATCTTAATTAGTTAATTTAAACAGAATTAATTAAGTTAATTAATTAATTAATTAATTGATATTTTTTTAATTTATTGTTTTTAGTTCTTTTTTTATTTAAAACGTTCTGGGGCGTGGGCCCCTCGTGTCATGGGCCCAAGGCCTTAGCGAGCGCATGGGTGGTGGTTAACGGGGCGGCGCCCGAACGAGGGGGCAGACCGGGCCGCAGCGGGGGGTACGGGCGCCATAGCGCGGACGGCCACGGCGGGGCTCGCCGGCCGGCCGTCTCCGGTGAAGGAAGCTGGCGCGGAGGGGTACGGTTGCGAGCGAACGGGCACAGGGCGCGGGCGTCGCCCGGATGTAGGGGCGCGGCGGGGCGCCGACGTGCGGGCAGCCGACGTCAGCGATAGCCGGTTACAACGGTAGGAGGTGGAGCCGTGGGTGCACGAGGCGAGGTCGTGGCCTCGCGGGGCACCGGCGCGCGACAACAGAGGCCGGTGCGGTGCGGCCCGGTGCGAGGCACCGCAGCGAGCAGGAGTGGGGAGCGCGGGGCGCGGCCAGTGCGAGCGCGCGCACGATGGCGCGGGATGCGATCGTCGCGTGTGGTGGAGGCCAAGGCAGGGCTTGGTCGACGCGGGCACGCGGCCAGGGCGCGCGTGGGCGATGGCCACGACGGGGCGCAAGAGCAGAGACGGGGCGGACGGCGCACAGTGAGTACGCAGGACGAGGGAGAGAGGAGGTCGGGGCCTCACCGCGGGTCTGTAGGGCACGGGCAGCGGGGGTCGAGGAGGAGGCGGAGACGAGCGACGCTGGGGAGGAGATCCGGCGAGCAAGCAGTCCAATGAGGTCTCCGGGCGGCGGCGAAATCGAGATCCGGCGAGGGAGTCCGACGAACGGCGGGGTCCAGGCGGGACGGTGTGCGGCGTCGGTTCGCGGGGAAGACGGGCAGCCCGGTCGGCGCATCGAGGTTGGGCCCCTCCCCGATCCAGATGGGATCGAGCGGAGAGGGGGAGAGGGAGAGGCGAGCGAGTGGGGGGAAGTGGGGATGGTGGGTGTCAGTTAGGGTTTGGGCAGGGGGTGTATAGGGAGTGGGGTGGGCCGGTTGGGTCGGCCGGCTGGGCCTTGGCCCAGTTGGCCAGGGGGAGGGGGGTTGTTTCCTTTTCTCTTTAGTTTTGTTAGGTTTTGTTTTTTATTCCTTTTATGTTTTAATTCAATTTAAAATATTTATGTATTCTGTAAAAGTGTGTTTCCTTCACCTTAAATATCTAAACATTATTTGGCACAACCAGAACATTTTATTTTTAATGTTTGGAAACTTTGATGTTTTCCTTTAATTAAATTTGAATTTGGATCGGTTTTGAACTATCGAGAGTTTATCAACAGTAAGCGAGGTGACGTGGCATCATTAACGTGGGATTACTGTAGCCTGATTATCCGGGCGTCACAGAAGAGTCTACCACCGCTTTAACAGCAAGAGCAACGGACGGCACCTTCCAGTCGAACCTCGAGTCGACGACCAAGCTCCCGGACACCGCCAAAGGAGCCAAACTCCTATGCGGCAGGATAGCCCGGCTCGCCCGGAGCTTAATTAAAAACACTCCGGAAAAAGATAATAGAAGCCACATACCGCGGCTCAACCGCTCTGTGGTGCAAAACCATTTCTTGCATTTTCTTTGCAGGTTCCCCTTTATGTAGGCTAGGATGGATGGCGTGGAAACAGTTTGAGCATGTAAGGGAATCTCCAGATATTTCCCTCTATGATCATCCGACTACACCCCGGATC
Source organism: Triticum dicoccoides (assembly GCF_002162155.2). Taxonomy (NCBI): domain Eukaryota; kingdom Viridiplantae; phylum Streptophyta; class Magnoliopsida; order Poales; family Poaceae; genus Triticum; species Triticum dicoccoides. Next base: position 267,409,506 of record NC_041385.1, on the reverse strand, counting down.
CAAACACAACTTTCTCACGCCTGGTATCAACAGGTTCCGCAATCATATTTCTTTTTATCACATAATCTGTAGTCATACGCATTGACGTATCATTCAAATACAACATGTGGATTTATGTGATGGTCATCTGCTGCTATTTCTTATTTAAAACTCTTTTGTTAAAAGGCGGCTGCTTATCGCAATATGCCTTAATATGACAGGGGCTTCATCATGCCCATACTATGGCAAAAAAGTCCGAACACCTTCACGACAGTTCGGCACCCCAAACTTATAGCATTATATGCATCAGCTCCGAATCATGTCTTGGGTCAATAGTTGGGTTTGCTCGGCTCCTATGTGTTGGTACCTTACGTTCCGCTATATCAGCCAAGGTAGCACTAGGAGAACTACTGCGATGGTGTCCCAGTTCTTCCGGACGAGCACCTTAGTAGAGAAAGTCGAAAACTGACTGTCATGATGTAGCGAGAGCTGGCCAGCTGTTTGAGAGGTTCTAAAATCTTTAAGGATTTCTTCCGCATAATGCCATAACCAATGCAACTTGCGATGGATCAGCCTTTTCCGATCAGGCGCTTATAGAGCCCCTCGTGCGGCCTTCCGAACACCAGGGGCTGCGCCTACCTTCCTTGTAAAAACTCCTATGGCTAAGTGAGAGCAATCAAGCCCTATAGTACGATTGCCTGGTTCACTATGCTGAACACCTCCTTTAGGGACCCAAAACTAGGATAAAGAGTGCTCAGGTTTATCCCGAACACCCCCGTACTCACTACGTGGGGGCGGAAGCCGACGACTGGCCGACTCTCAGGATTAGTATATAAAACGGTCGCACAGGAGGAAAAACTTTCAAACGACAAGCAACAAATAATAGAAAATGACCTTGTTCAAATATTACAAAGGACAAACATGACCGTATTCATGGAAATATAACGTCCTTGGTGCATTGCTCCGCCACAAGGTGGGCTCCTTTCAAGACACCTTCATAATACAGTTCGGGCTTGCAGTGCTCCTTCCCCTCCGGCGGTCCCTCGGTCATCAGCTTTCCGCATCCATCTTCCCCCAATGCACCTTTGCGCGGGCGAAGTCCATTCGCGCACCTTCTATGCTGACCGACCGCTTGATGACTTTGAGTCAAGGGCAGGCACTCACAAGCCGCTTCACGATCGAGCCCGAAGAACCTGCTCGGAATCGGCTCAGCGGGCCACAGCTGGATAATTAAATCCTTCATGGCTAGTTCGACCGCCTTATACAGTTCGACCAGCTGCTTCAGTTGATCAGAGAAAGGCACCGGATAATTCGGCACCAGATACTGCATCTAGAAGAGCTTATCCGCAGTATTCCTCTCTTCGGCTCGGTAGAATTGGGCAGCATTAGATAAGCTGCGCGGCAGCTCAACGAATACCCCTGGAGAAATCAATATTGAAGCTATCAAATTTGATCTCCTCCTCTCAAATACCCGCTTTGTATAGAAAAAGCCTTACTAGCCGCAATCTTCCTCGCCTTCTGGATTTCCTTCAGGGCACATTGGGCTTCCCCCTGGGCATCACTGGCGGCTTGGCGATCCTGGGAGAGTTCGAATTCTTTCCCTGATAAGCTTTGCTCCAAGGACTCACATTTCTTCATGGCCTCCTGAAGCTCCCGCTTAGCTTCAAGAACTCTGGCCTCGTGCTTCTCATGGAGAGCCTGCTCTGCGGATGCCTTCTTCTCGGCTTCGGCCACAGCCTTCTTAAGAGCCTCAATGTCGGCCGTCGCCCCTAGAGCACATTATAAAATATTTTCATCATGCACACTTATTCATTTGTGCTAAATAAACAAGGTTTCTGCATACCTTGGTTACCCTCCAGCTGTTTCTTCACTTGGCCAAGTTCTCCTTCGGCCCGCTCCAGACTATGCCTCAGTCCGGATACTTCCGCAGCATGAGAGGTGCCAGTCGCTACAAATGCCTGCTTATTAAAAAGAGTGATAGATGTCATCAAGTGAGTCTCATACGAACATAAATTTGATCCTCTGTCCGGTTCTTTCTTTCACCGAACGGTGTATCAGGGGCTGCTATCTATACCATGACACTCTTCCAAACTTCATAAAACATACCTCAAAGCCTCTTATGAGGCTGATATAGGATTCATTCAGTCCACTCTCAGTAGACTGAATCTTCTCAATCACCGCACCCATAAGGGTACGGTGTTCATCAACGATGGAGGCACCCTTCAGCGCCGCCAATAAAGCATCCGACACCTCTGGTTGGACAGAGGTTGCCAGTGGAACAGACACACCTCCTCCAGCTGACGGAGGTCGCCTGCCTGACCCTACGGCCTTATGGGTCTCCAGAATCGTTTCCGGATGGGGGCCGGATTTAAGATAACCCCCGCCGTCGACGTTCACGGGAGTTTTCTTTCCCATATGTCCAGACCCTGAAGTCTGGCCTCCTAGCACCGCCTTTGCAATCTCCCCCCCTCCTTGGCCTGGGTCCTTCTTGGACGAAACCTCGGTTTCAGTCATATGTTTGAGGGAGGGAGCCTTCGGGGGTGTCCCGCCCTCCATTGCACCCGAACCCAGCAAATCCTCTGACAAGGATTGTTCGGCGCGGGACCTCGCCGGACTGAAAAAAGTATGGCTCAGATTAAAATATCACACCGTGACAAGTCTGGACACATGAGCGTGTTCGGATTTTATACTCACGAGTTCACCAGGGGCTCGGCCCTAGGATCCCACTCCGGGCTGCTATCGGCGGCGGCGGTGGACTCCTCTTGAAGAGGAGTTTTTCCCCTCTTAGGCGAATCGGCCTCCAAGGATGTGGAGGCCGTCCTTTTCTTTTTTTCCCCGCGGGGGATTCGTCTCCCTCCTCCTCCCTGTCGTCTTCGGAGGAAGAATGGGCATTGGAGTCTTTGGATTTAGTGTCCGAGCATCCACGGCGACGGAGGCCGCCCCTGGTCTTCTTGGCCTCCTTTTCAGCCTTCTTCTTTAGCGCCTTATAAGGCGCCAGGACCAGCATCTTCATCACAAGGGGGCCGGACAGTAGATCCGCCCCGCCTTCTTCGCCCAGCCCTAGGAAATTGATGGGAAATATGTTAAGTATTTTCCTAAGGATGTGCAGATAAAAGACATGAATTGTCAATGTACAGTTACTTACCGAACTTGCGGGGCGGGACAGTTGGTACCCGTGGTCCTCGGCGGAGTCCAGCCATGGTTTGCCGGACTTGAAAAGCACCTTCCAGATGTCCTTGTGCTTAGAGCCAAAGAGCTCTAGCAGGGTCTGGTGCTTGGCCGGGTCGAACTCCCATAGATTGCAAGCCCAATGTTGACATGGTAGAATCCGGCGAACCAACATCACCTGGACTACATTGACGAGCTTGATGTTCTTGTCTTCCATGTCTTGGACGCACGTCTGGAGCTCCGATAGCTCGTCAGACAAAGCCCAGTTCAGGCCATTCTCGTGCCAGGACGTAAGTCGCAGGGAGCACCAGATCTGAACTCTCGAGCGGCGGCCCATTCCTTGCCACGTGGCTCGGTGATGTAAAACCACTGCTGCTGCCACTCCTTGACGGAATCATTGAAAGTACCTGTTGGCCATGTGACATTGGGCATCTTGCTCACCATGTCGCCTCCGCAGTTGGCATGCTCGCCGCTCACTACCTTGGGCTTCACATTAAAAACCTTCAGCCATAAGCCGAAGTGCAGCGGGACGCGGAGAAAAGCCTCGCACACGATGATGAATGTCGAGATGTTGAGGAAGGAATTTGGGGATAGATCATGAAAATCAATCCCGTAATAATACATGATGCCGTGAACGAACGGATGAAGGGGAAACCCTAGCCCGCGGATAAAATGAGGGAGGAATACCGCCCTCTCGTGGGGTTCTGGAGTGGGGATGATCTGTCCCGCCGTCGGAAGATGGTGGCCAATTCTCTTGGCCAGATACCCAGCCCCCCGAAGCATTTTGATATCCTTCTCCCGGATGGTAGAGGTCATCCACTTGCCTCCTGCGCTGGATCTGGTCATTTTCGAGAAGCCTTTTTGGGTGGAGAAGAGGATCGCTTGGGTACTAGGGCTCGAGCAAAAAGGAATGAATGAGTAGAGGAGGGCGTGGGTGAAAAAGGGAGTTCTTATCCCCTTATAAAGGCAGCAGAGATCCTGTGCCTCCCCACTTGCCCGCTAAAATCGCTTATTCCCCAAGCGCCACGATTGATGGCACGGTTGGGTTACCCACACCCGTATTGATGAGAATCCCGCGATAAGGGGACACGATCTCTGCTTCGACAAGACATGTCAAGGAAACCGCCTCGCATTACGTGCAGTAGCTGGTTGTGAAAAATAGTTCGAATAATGACCAGATCGTGGTGTGATGTCATGCTATAAAAAGCTGTCAGCAGATTAGATTTGTGGAATATTGTACTCTCTACGGTGGTATGTGGAATTTGTTTTGCAGAGCCGGACACGATCCTTGTGTTCAAATTCTTCTATGGAGTATTCGGAGAAGGAATCTGCCTTGGAATGCCGAAGACAATCTGCGCGTTGGACTCATCGTCATTGAAGCCTGGTTCAGGGTCTACTGAGGGAGTCCTGGATTAAGGGGTCCTCGGACAGCCGGACTATATACTTTGGCCGGACTGTTGGACTGTGAAGATACAAGATTGAAGACTTCGCCCCATGTCCGGATGGGACTCTCCTTTGCGTGGAAGGCAAGCTTGGAGATTCGGATATGTAGATGTCCTTCTCTGTAACCGACTCTATGTAACCCTAGGCCCCTCCGGTGTCTATATAAACCGGAGGGTTTAGTCCGTAGTACAACAACAATCATAATCATAGGCTAGCTTCTAGGGTTTAGCCTCTATGATCTCGTGGTAGATCAACTCTTGTAGTACTCATATCATCAAGATCAATCAAGCAAGAAGTAGGGTATTACCTCCATCGAGAGGGCCCGAACCTGGGTAAAACATCGTGTCCCCTGCCTCCTGTTACCATTAGCCTTAGACGCATAGTTTGGGACCCCCTACCCGAGATCCGCCGGTTTTGACACCGACAACGGGTAGCAAGCAATGAAAGTAAATAAGGTGCAGCAAGGTGGCCCAATCCTTTTTGTAGCAAAGGACAAGCCTGGACAATTTCTTATAATGATAAAAGCACTCCCGAGGACACATGGGAATTATCGTCAAGCTAGTTTTCATCACGCTCATATGATTCACGTTCGATACTTTGATAATTTCATATGTGGGTGGACCGGTGCTTGGGTACTGCCCTTTCTTGGACAGGCATCCCACTTATGATTAACCCCAATTGCAAGCATCCGCAACTACAAAAGAAGTATTAAGGAAAACCTAACCATAGCATGAAACTAGTGGATCCAAATCATCCCCTTACGAAGCAACGCATAAACTAGGGTTTAAGCTTCTGTCACTCTAGAAACCCATCATCTACTTATTACTTCCCAATGCCTTCCTCTAGGCCCAAGTAATGGTGAAGTGTCATGTAGTCGACGTTCACATAACACCACTAGAGGTGAGACAACATACATCTCATCAAAATATCGAACGAATACCAAATTCACATGACTACTAATAGCAAGACTTCACCCATGTCCTCAGGAACAAACGTAACTACTCACAAAGCATATTCATGTTCATGATCAGAGGAGTATTAATATGCATTAAGGATCTGAACATATGATCTTCCACCAAGTAAACCAATTAGCATCAACTACAAGGAGTAATCAACACTACTAGCAACCCACAGGTACCAATTTGTGGTTTTGATACAAGATTTGATACAAGAGATGAACTAGGGTTTTGAGAGGAGATGGTGCTGGTGAAGATGTTGATGGAGATTGACCCCCTCCCGATGAGAGGATCGTTGGTGATGACGATGGTGATGATTTCCCCCCTCCCGGAGGGAAGTTTCCCCAGCAGAACAGCTCCACCGGAGCCCTAGATTGGTTCCGCCAAGGTTCCTCCTCGTGGCGGCGGAGTTTCGTCCCGTAAGCTTGCTTATGATTTTTTCCAGGGTAAAAGCCTTCATATAGCAGAAGATAGGCACCGGAGGGACACCAGGGGGCCCAGGAGACAGGGGCGCGCCCAGTAGGGGGGGGGCGCCCCCACCCTCCTGGCAGGGTGTGGGCCCCCTCTGGTATTTTTCGCTCAATAATTCTTATTAATTCCAAAAGTGACTTCCGTGGAGTTTTAGGATTTTTGGAGCTATGCAGAATAGGTTTCCAATATTTGCTCCTTTTCCAGCCAGAATTCCAGCTGCCGGCATTCTCCCTCTTCATGATAAACCTTGTAAAATAAGAGAGAATAGCCATAAGTATTGTGACATAACATGTAATAACAGCCTGTAATGCAATAAATATTGATATAAAAGCATGATGCAAAATGGACGTATCAGTTATCGGATCCAAAACCGGACCAGATAGCTTAACGGCCTCCCCGTTATAGTGGATGCCACTTGTCGGTCACCCTTGATGAAATCACTTCTATGACGCGTGATTTATCGTCATGGAAGTGGACACTTCCATGATGATAATTTTGGTAATGCCATGGAACACTTCTACGACAACACAGGTACGACTATCTTGATTCTGTCATAAAATCATCATGGATGTACATGCATGACAGAAAACGTGACCTACTGTGACAAACACGTATCATCATGAAAGTGTATTTTTTTGTAGTGCATGCCATCGCTTCATCGCCCATCAGGCAATGGGTGTGCGGATCGAGTCCTAGTTTTGGGAGTAACCTTTCTTCAGATTGCTACAACAGATAAATCAGGTGCTATTAATCCTAGTATTTTTTCTTGCTTGGGTTTATTTTTCCTAGGAATTATTACTCTAGTTCGTTCCATCATCTGTACATAGGTCTGTCAAATGATGGCTGCATTAACAATGGTTGCGTGATGGTTCGGTCAGTTTCTCGTTCGCAGTTCGGCGAATGCCTCCTCGGGGACTCGGACCGCCCTGTGAATACAGGCTTTGTCATGCCGGCGCCCTACACCGACATTGGCTTCGACGCCAGGCCACATCTCTTAATTTTTTTGTGTAAATTAATTATGCAATTTTTTTCTATACTTATATTATTATTTTTAGGACTGCACTATTTTACATGTGTAGGTAATCGACTGCATCACGCGGTCACTTCGGCAAGCCGACGTCGTCATCCCAATCGGTATAAATTGGCTCACGTGATCATCTTGTTGGTCGAATTGCCATACCGACATGTTCAGTCGCCTCGAGGACTTCGGCAATGCTAAGAGAGCTCTACCTCATCAAGTGTTCGGCACACGGGCCATATTTCTTTTATTACTTGCTTCGCATAAATTATTTATTATGCTACAATTTTTTTAATTTATTATTATTACTATTATCTCGGGCTTGCACTATTTTCTGTGCATAGGTAAATGATCTGGGTTGGGCAGCGCTGTCACCTCGGCTAGCGACATACCACGTCACCGCGGCTGGACCAAGGGATTCGTCATCACTTCATTAATCCACGCCGGGGACTTAGGCGTCATACTGCCGGCCTGCTCCGTCGCCTTGGTCGTACTGGGGGTTCCACCTTGCCACATTGGCCGTGCTATTTCACTACTTTGGAGTACCGAGCTCTTCGCTCCGCCACCTCGTGACCGGCTTGGGGGCTGGGACCTCGTCCCGCCATAAGCTCGGGTCGCGCATCGACACCGAGCACATTAACCAACTAAGTCGCTTCCATGCTCAGTTTTTTATTCTTGTTCGGTTCGACCAAACACTATATTTGTGTTAAACAAAAAACTTAGTTTGTTAAAAATGTTATTTATTAAAAACACTTCTATTACCCAAGTTAACTACGGGCTCTTAAATACATACAAGCCGTTCTATAATAAGTGTTTTCTTCTAAGTCGTTGCAAAGTCTTTTTCTATCACTCCTTTTTTGACTCAAGTATACGGTCAATAGCCAGATGGTCTGGTCTCTCTCTCTAAAGCCACTCGAGTTTTGTTCGTCAAACTGGCCTTTGAGAAGCACTCTGCCTTCGGGATAAGGAGGTTGAAGCCGAAGCCTGACCTACTTGAAGTCTAGAGATTGGATGTGTCATGTTAAAGCACGACAGAAGCACAAAAAACTTTAAGACCAATTTTTGGATTGGCACCAGAAACTTGATTTAGTTTTGACTTAAAGTTTTTACTGGAGTCTTTTGGTTTTCCAAGCTTATGCCACTTTGAACCTATTTGTGTGTTTCCAACATAAGTCTTGCAGTACAACGCTGGACACCTCTAAAACTTCGGCAATATCAACGCGGGGCTGTGACTAGAGCCGAACCCACCGAAAGCCAAGGTACTTCATGGACTCCTCGGCAAAAACATTCTCGGATATTTCTATATATGCATCGGTTTTGAATTGTGTCTTCAGTTAATAGTTGGGTTGCCTGGCTTCTGTGCTTGCCTCCAATGTTTCGCTTTGTTCGGCTAGGTGTGCAAAGGGAGAACCACTGTGATTGTGCTTCCAGCTCGGATGGTTAAGTGCCTCAGTGGAGAAAGTCGAAAACTGACTGTCACAATAAGCGCAAACTGGTCAGTGATCCGATGACTGTGTTAAACTATAAGATCATTAGAGGTCACCCTGTGTTAAATGATGGGCCGTTCATAACATTGGCGAAGTGTTTACGACCTGACCTCGGCTGTCGCCGAACACTAACCGGGGGCTAGTAACTGGCCTCCCAACTTTAAGATCCTATGACTAAGTGAAAGTTATAAATCCCGCATATCTGATTGCCTCGTTTCCGCTAACACAACCGCCTTCGGGCACCAAGACGTCGGCTAAGGGTTGTTTTGTTATTGAGGAAACACCCCACGTAGCATCTACAAGGGGGTGGAAGCCGATGATGGGAAACTTTCAACTGATAAACGGTCGCAATGGAGTCAAAATGAACATATCATCAGCATTTGTATTCGGTATACAAGCGCTGCCTTCTGTAATCGTCGTTATAAAGCCATAAATATGCATCAAATTTGACTTAAGATTTTGGCCAGGCTGGGTTGCCTGGCTCTTGTGTTTAACCCTACGTTCTCGATTGTTCGGCTAGGGGGTAAAGGGAGCACCTCTGTGATTGTAACTACCGGGTCATCCGGATTAGTACTTCAGACTGGGTGAAGCCGAAAGCTAGCTACCTTAAGAATATAGTTGGTTGGCAACGACAAAAGTGAAAATTTTGGTTCATTAGACCATAGAGTTCGGGAACTTTTCCCAAACTAAATCCTCAATATTTTTCTCCCACATTGACCGGAGGTGTGGTTTCATGATCATGGTCAGAATGACAACCCAAAGAAAGGAACCGATGGTGGGACCATTTTCTTTGGAAGACGTTTCTTACGTTAATAGTAATAGAACACATCTCTCTGTGTACCTTTGTTTATAAAACCATATGGCTGGAGTGCCTTGTTTTTCATAAATATTTGCCCTTATAAAGGCTTTATAAAGTAGGACAAACACTCCCCGGCTACTAGCCGAGGAGGTTGAAGCCAATGGTCGGTTAACAAAGTTTTGTACAATATGGAGCTGAGCATTAATGATGTAGAGTACTTGGATACATAGAATCATCACACATAATTTGTGATTTTACTCTGGATATTGATCCTTAATTCGGCCACCCGTGCCCGCATTAAGGCTCGGGGGCTACTGGGCTTCGGGCTTATCAGTTACTAATATTAAAGGGGCACATCGATCCCCTGATCTGGTGTTGCCACCCGACCAGTGTCTCGGGAGCTACTGCATTGCCTATTCAATGCAGAAAATTCAAAGTGCTCAGTATTCAGCTTGACCGAACTATGGGCAAACGCATCTTCATACAACAATAGGTACCAACTTGGACTTATCTGGCATCAAGCTAATATATTACGTCGACTTCTCAAAACCTAATCTCAAGGGCCTGTCCGCCGATTACTATCTCCTCTAATGTGCATCTCCGATTATAGGCCAACCCACACCTTGAGGGCTACTGGCTATATATCTCGTCAGTAAATAAATTGCATCAATCGGAAATAAAATCCGCAAACAATCAGCCCGAGCCTGAGGTGGTGGATCACCTCGGAAGTAGTCCGGTATAAAGCTCGGATGCAAGCGTCTGGCTCCATAAACTTTTCAGTGTTAAGATCGGATAACCTCCTTCAAAAAATTTCAAGCTAAGGTGATCTATGACACCTCGAATATAGTCTAGCGTTGGAGCTCAGATACTGTCCGGCGTTGGTGCTCGGCTGCAAAAGATACCTCGAATGCAGTCCGGTGTTGGAGCTCGAATGCAAGAGGGCACCACCGGACGGGAACAACTTCAAACCTGAGGTGTGGCATAAAAATTGGCATTGATAAAGGCCGAGAGCTTAAAGGGGCTCCTAGGATACCCGACGTGTAACCTCTTCGGATTCACTTCGGCGATCCTCAAGATCGAAGATGAGAAGATTTGTTGAACCCGTTTTCAAGACCAACGACCGAAGTTGAAGAACAGTTCAAAAGAATTGAGGAGCGTCCCCAACTTGAAGACTGGTTCAGGGGGCTACCGACGGTGTCCTAGACTAGGGGGTACTCACCACGTTGTTTCCCGACCAGCTGGACCGGGCCGAGGACCCCCATGGTGATTCACTAATGGGCCACTTTAGGCAGCCCATGCCGCATACAAGGAAGACTCCACAAGACTTGGCGCTCAAGCCAAGGACTCTCCTAAAAACCCTAGTCCTACGATGTGTTATATAAACCGAGGCCAGACTAGTCAATAGATCAACTTATATTCATTAGAATAATCTTGTGGTAGATACATGTCCTTTGTACTATCCCCCCATATGAATACAATCAAAAGCAGGATGTAGGGTATTATCTCTTCGAGAGAGCCCGAACCTGGGTAAAACCATGTGTCCATGTTACCATCGCACCAAGACGCCTAGCTTAGGACCCGTACTACGAGATATGCCAGATATAGAACCGACAGGGGCGCGCGTCCACAGGGAAGGAAAAAGAAGGTAAGTACCCCGAGCGATGATGGCCTCTCTACGTACACCAGGGAGTTTTCTAATACGTCTCCAATGTATCTACTTTTCCTAACGCTTTTCCTCCTATTTTGGACTCTAATTTGCATGGTTTGAATGAAACGAACCCCACACTGACGCTGTTTTCAGTAGAACTACCATGGTGTTGTTTCTGTGCAAAAATAAAAGTTCTCGGAATGGAATGAAACTTTGCGAGGATATTTTATATCAATAAAGAGAATTTATAGAGCCAAGAGCCACCTGAGGGGGGAACCAGGGTGGGCATAACCAACCAGGGCACGCCTTGCCCCCAGGCGCGCCCAGGTGGGTTGTCCCCACCTGGTAGCCGCGCTGACCCCGAAACCGACGCTATAAAATCACATTATTCCAGAAAAAAATCAGGGAGAAAGAATTATCGTGTTTCACGAGATGAAGCCGTCATCGTCTCCTGTTCTTCATTGGGAGGCCAGATCTGGAGTCCGTTTGGGGCTCTGAAGAGGGGGATCTTCGATCTTCTTCATCACCAACACATCTCCATCGCTAATTCCATGATGTTCCCCATTGGGAGTGAGTAATTCCTTCGTAGGCTCACCGGTCGGTGAGGAGTTGGATGGGATTCATCATATAATCGAGTTAGCTTTGTTAGGGCCTGATGCCTAGTATCCATTATTTTTTGAGATTGACGTTGCTATGACTTTACCATGCTTAATGCTTGTCACTTTGGGCCCGGGTGCCATGATTTCAGATCTGGAACGTTTATGTTATCACCTTTGTATCCATGTTCTAGATCCAATCTTGCAAGTTATAGTCACCTACTACATGTTATGATCCGGCAACCACGGAGTGACAACAGTCGGGACCACTCCCGGTGATGACCGAAGTTTGAGGAGTTCATGTATTCACCATGTGTTAATGCTTTGTTCCGGTTCTCTATTAAAAGGAGGCCTTGATATCCCTTAGTTTCCAATAGGACCCCACTACCACGGGAGGATAGGACAAAAGATGCCATGCAAGTTCTTTCCATAAGCACGTATGACTATTTACGGAATACATGCGTGCATTATATTTATGAACTGGAGCTAATGTTGTATCGCCCTAGGTTATAACTGTCTCATGATGAATATAATCCAACGAGCACCGATCCAATGCCTACGGATTTATCTTATATTGTTCTTGCTAAGTTACTACTGTTGCTATTGCTATCACTGTTACCGTTACCGTTTCTACTGCTGTTATCATCAAAACTATCATATTACTGTGCTCCTAATCACTTTGTTGCAGATAATTAATCTCCAGGTGTGGTTGAATTGACAACTCAGCTGCTAATACCTTCAAATATTCTTTGGCTCCCCTTGTGTCGAATCTATAAATTTGGGTTGAATACTCTACCCTCAAAAACTGTTGCGATCCCCTATACTTGTGGGTTATCAAGACCTATTTCTGGCGCCGTTGCCGGGGAGCATAGCTATATTTGTTGAGTCACTTGGAATTATTATCATATTATCACTATGAAGAATCTGAAAGATGCTAAGACTAAGATTTTTCCCGCAAGGACGAGGGGAGGTAAGGAACTGCCATCCAGCTCCGCTTTTGATTCACCTTCTGTTATATGTAAACTTGCAGCACCACCACATGCTATTAATTTTGATATGTCGCAAGTTATTGATGATGCTACTTCTTCTATGAATGCTACTCATGATGATGCTAGTACCTTGCTTGATGATGATGTGCCATTAGGTGAATATCTTAATGAACAGATTGCTAGAGTAAGACAACATGATATTGTTTAATCTGATGATGAACTTGAAACTAAAAATCTTGAAACACCTACTAGAACTAGTCCTCCTAGATATGAATTGCCAAAGGTACCAGAAGGTTATACTATGAGTGAGGAGCCAACTAGAGATATTCTTGCTTGTAAGGATAGAGATGATCTAGACAAATTATTATGCAAGTATAAAGAAAGATCTCTGAATGCTAAAATGAAATGTGATCCCGAGTTTGCTACTTCACCTATTTTTAGTGATGATAAGGATTATGAATTCTCGTCGACCCAGAGTTAATCACTTTGGTTGAATCTGATCCTTTCCATGGTTATGAAACTGAAACTGTTGTGGCACATCTTACTAAGTTGAATGACATAGCCACCCTTTTTGCTCATGATGAGAAGATTCGCTAGTACTATATTCTCAAGTTATTTCCATTCTCATTAAAGGGTGATGCTAAAGCTTGGTACAATACTCTTGCTCCAGGTTGTGTGTGTAGTCCCCAGGATATGATCTATTACTTCTTTGAAAAATATTTCCCTGCTCATAAGAAACAAGCCGCCTTGCTGGAAATATTTAAATTTGTGCAAATTGAAGAAGAGAGTCTCCCACAAGCTTGGGGGAGGCTTCTCCAATTGCTTAATGCTTTGCCTGATCATCCTCTTATGAAAAATGAAATACTTGATATCTTCTATAATGGACTAACCGCTGCTTCTAGGGATTTCCTAGATAGTTGTGTTGATTGTGTTTTCAGGGAACGAACTATTGGGCAAGCTGAGGAATTATTGAATAACATATTGAAAAATTACGATGATTGGACTCCTCCTGAAACACCTATTAAACCCACTCCGAAGAAGAGGGGTATCTTATCTCTCAGTCTTGAAGATATGCAAGAGGCAAAAAAATCTATGAAGGAAAAAGGTATTAAAGCCGAGGATGTTAAAAATTTACCACCCATTGAAGAAATACATGGGCTTGAAGTACCACCACCACCTAAGGTGGTAGAGGTAAAATCATTAATGAAATTCAATGATAGTGATGATCCTCGTAATAAACATCCTAGTCAATGCCTTTATGAGTTTGATAATTACATCAGAAAGCAAGATCACTTCAATGCAAATGTTATGAAACAATTGAAATACAACTCTGATATGATTGATCGCTTAAGTGACTTGTTATTTAGAATCTCAAATGATGTTAGAGGTGTAGGAAAGCATGCCTCTATGGTTCAAACTCAATTAGAACAAGTTGCTGAATCTCAAAGAGAGTTGCTTGATGAAATGAACAATAATATAAGTGACTTTGCTGTTAGAGTAGCAACTAGAGGAGGTAAAATGACTCAAGAACCACTTTATCCTGAGGGACACCCAAAGATAATTGAACAAGACTCTCGAAGAATTAACACTGATGCACCTAGTCCTTCTAAAAAGAAAAAGAAGAAGAAAAATAATAGGACTTTGCCTGCCTCCAGTGAACCTGAAATAGAAAAACCTCCTGATAATGATAATGAAGTTTCTATCTCTGTTGATGAAACTCAATCTTGTAATGAACACTCACCTTCTGATAATGAAAAAGATAATGATGAGGTTCATGAAGACACTCAAACAAATGATAAAGAACCAGATAATGATGTTGAGATAGAACCAGCTGTTGATCTTGATAACCCACAACCCAAGAATAAAAGATACGATAAAAGAGACTTTGTTGCTAGAAAACATGGAAAGGAAAGGGAACCATGGGTTCAAAAGCCTATGCCCTTTCCACCCGAGTCAACTAAAAAGAAAGATGATGAAGAATTTGAATGCTTTGCTGAAATGTTGAGGCCTGTTTTTCTGCGAACTCGCTTAACTGATATCTTAAAAATGCCTCCTTATGCAAAGTATATGAAAGACATCGTCACTAATAAGAGAAAAATATCGGAAGCTGAAATCTCCACTATGCTTGTTGATTATACTTTTAAAGATGGAGTACCTAAGAAACTTGGAGATCCGGGAATACCAACTATACCTTGCTCCATTAAAAGAAATTATGTGAAAACTGCCTTATGTGATTTAGGAGCCGGTGTTAGTGTTATGCCTTTCTCTTTATATAAAAGACTTGATTTGAAAAAACTCACACCTACAGAAATATCTTTGCAAATGGCTGATAAATCAACTTCCATACCTATCGGTATTTGTGAGGATGTGCCCGTTGTTGTTGCTAATGTTACTATTTTGACTAACTTTGTTATACTTGAGATGCCCGAGGACGACAACATGTCGATTATCCTGGGTAGACCCTTCTTGAATACTATAGGGCTTGTTGTTGATTGCAATAAAAGCAAGGTCACTTTTCATATCAATGGTAACAAGCATACGGTGCACTTTCCAAAGAAAAAATTCCAAGTGAATTGTATTAATGTTATTGAAAAATCTCAGACAATCACTATTGGAAGTTTTCAACTACCCCTACCTACTGTTAAAAAGAAATATGAAATGCTTATTGTTGGGGACATTCATATCCCTATTGAGGTAACTTAGTGATTTACGGAAGTTCTTCAATTTCATGCTAATCGTAAGTGGTTGTTAATAAGACTTGATCAACCTTCATTTTTTAGGGGTATGAAGTTGATGAATTTAGAAAAGGATGAGTTTCTTTAGGAAGTTTGCTTCCAAGAAGAACTCCAAGCGGGTTATTGGGGAGTCATCTGACAATGATCTCCATACCCCGAGGTTGGTGGAGCTACGGTCGTGCGAGTGGCCACATAATGCGTTCATGGCAGGGTCTGGAACCCTTCAAGAGTTCAACTAATATGTTGCTAATGCCGGCCTCACCGAATTCATGGCAGCTAAATGCGAATAGTATCATCTCCTCACAAAATCCTTTGTGCAAAACTTTCATTTTCATTCTAGGAATAATCCCCCTGAGGTGTTGTTTAATTTATATTCCGAAACCCGCTAGATCCCACTGACTGAATTTTGTGACATATGCATGCTTCCTTATGACGGGGATTTGGTAGAGCCTAAGCCCTCAGAGTTTGAAGATTTTTAGCATACTCTGACAGTGGGGGATGAGAGAGGAGTATCGGGCACCACTGCCGTTAGCTTGCAGTTTCCTGCTGTGCATTATTTTGCCTTATTTATTTCAAAGTGCTTGCTAGCGAGAGAGAAGGTGGGTTCACTTAGCGCCCCAGACTTTGCTATTTTGCATCATGCACTTTATGGCAACACCACTTATAGCTTGGGAGCTATTGTAGCACGTTGCCTTCACCTTAACAGATTCAAGGGTAAAATACATGGGGGCATTTATGCTACTCGCTTGGCGACTCACTTCAATGTGCAGAATGCCAGCATGATCATCCTTTGCGCAAAGCTTACCTAGATAGAGCAGCTATGAAGGACCACCAGTTAATTGCTGCTGATTACCCTAATATTGATATGCCTTACAACTTAGTTTTCAGTGAGAAAACTCGTGATATTATTCCCTTGCCTACACCTTCTTTGCTCGATCATGTTTCTAGGGGCGGATACAGGATTATGCCTGAGGACATTGTCGCTTACCAGAACAACCAGGCTGCAGCACAGGAGGAGCCTCGGTAGTGGGACCCTATGGTGCCTGCTCCCCAGCACTTCAAGAATGAACCTCATGGCTTCTATGACTGGTGATTACCAAGTTAGGCCAAAAGCTTAAGCTAGGGGAGTACATATTCCCACCGACATTACATTCATGTTCACACATTTCATTCCAGTTGTCGGTCACTTTTTCATTGTATCATCCATGTTAAACTTATTTTCTCACTTTCTTGTGTGTTCAAAAAACTTTAAGAAAATCCAAAAATATGTTTCTTGCTTATTTTTGTTTTTTCTTCCTAGTTTAAATTGTTGTAGCACTAAAAAGAAAACCCAAAAAGATTTCCTTGTTTCTCTTTTACTTGTTGGGCGCTTTCTCGTGTAAATAGTTTTTCTCGTTTTTTCTTTTCCCTTTTCCTTTGCTTGCTTCTGAAAAAACAAAAACTCCAAAAACATTTCAGTGTGTTACTTTGAATTTCTCTTCCTTTTTATTGAGTCATACCAAGGAGAAGTCCATGATGAAAATGTTTTTTTGAGGGAAAAGACAGTAGGAGAGGCTCCTACTGTTTGTATATATATTAACTATAATGGGTGTTACACATGTTACATCTTTGTACCATGCCCCCCAACACAAGTGACTTTTGTGCGGGGTCAGACAAAACTATTTTGACTAGTTACAAAAGGTAGGGCATGCAGAAAGTGCAGCCTCAAAGAAGATTGTTACAGACGATGGCAATAGTGTCCTTATGGACCTCGCGCACCCTATATTGCAGCAGGCTAAAATCCTCAATGAACCTTGCGAGCCAGGTTGCTTGGGAGAGTGTCACGCCTCTGAAGTGCTTATTGTTACTTTCTTTCCATAAACTCCAGGAGGCTGTGAGGAAGATTTCAACAAAGAGAGGCCTGTGGGAGGCGTCTCAAGCTCTATGGATCATATCAAGGCGCGAGGAGGACGTAGGCCAGGTGATATGAAGTTTCCTCCACTAGTCCTGGCTAAACTGACAAGTGAAAATCATGTGGTCCACCATTTCTTCAATGTTTTGTCCACAAAGGAGGCAGTTGAAATCATCCCCAATGTTGAAGTGTCTGCGTTTTAGCATATTGCGAGTGTTTAACTTGTCGTGCAGAAGCAACCAACTGAAGATTTTGATCTTCATGGTGTATCTTGAGCTCCAAAGGAGACGAAACTAGGGGTGGGCCTGAACATCCCAGAAGCAAAACTAGTAGTAATCGGCCGCCTTGAATTCAGATTTCCCCCAAGCATAATGCCAGACATCTTTGTTGCTTGAGGAGGGATGCGGTCTAGCGAACATTTTGATGTCACGTACTTCATCGCATGCTTCAGGCGAGAGTGGAAGATGGGAGGTTGCATGCAATGACGTGCTTTCCAAGAAATCTTTCACAGAGGCATCTTCATGCAAGGCGTAGGAGAACGCGCGAGGAAGGGATTTTTCTAGTGCATCATCGAGCCACAGGTCTTTCCATGCAAGAGCTGTCGTGCCATCGACCACTTGAACATGTCTCACCCCTCTGTACATGGGGGTAAGTGTGAGCACATCACGCCACTAGAAGGACCCCACCGCGTCAGATGCATGGGGGATCTTGTCAGTGTAGTAAGTGTCCCAGAGGAGCTGCACCCAAGGGACATCTTTTTTCTGGTAGAATTTGTGCAGACATTTTAAGAGCAGAGCTTCATTTTGGACTGTGAGGTTGACCACTCCAAGACCGCCATGCTTTTTTGGTCTGCAAACCATATCCCAGGCTGCCAAAGAGCTGCATTTGTGTCCTTGCTCAATTTTCTTTGTCCAAAGGCATCTACGCCTGATTTTGTCTAGCATCTCCAAGATCTTTGGATGTATATTGAGTGTACACATGGCGTAAATGAGCAAAGAGGTGACCGTTGCATTCAGCCATGAGAGCTTACCTCCATACGACATCATGGAGATGGTAGATGTGAGGTGACGGTTTGTGTTGCAGACCAGGGGCATGAGATCTTGAACCGTGGGTTTGGAGATGCCCATGGGGAGGCCTAGGTACGTGAAAGGCATAGTTCCAATGGTGCATCCAAATATGTTTGCCAGATGGGTTGCCGAAGCTGATTCAAGGTTGATAGAGATCAAAGTAGACTTGTGAAAGTTGATTTTAAGGCCAACATAAGATGCATAGTTAGACAGGATCTGCTTGATTAGGGTGGCTTGCCTTGGGCACGCAGGCAAGGCTAGGACCGTGTCGTCTGCATACTAGATGACATGGTAATATGTTTGCCCCGGGCAAGGGAATGGTAAGTCAATCTTACCTTGTCTGAAAGCATCGTTAATTGCCGCTTGTACCAGGTCAGCTGCCAGAACAAAAAGCAGAGGCGAGAGAGGATCGCCCTGCCTGACCCCACTCTTGCAAAGAAATTGTCAGCCAGGAACACCATTGAGCAAAACCGGGGATGGACCAGAAGAGAAGATTCAATCAATCCATTTGATGCATTTATCATTGAAGCCCATTTGTCTCATTATGTTGATCATAGGTCTGTGTCCAATTGTGTCAAACGCTTTGGAAAAATTGAGCTTCAGAAGAACAATCTATTTCCGCAGGGCGTGGCATTGGTGGATATATTGAAAGGCCAAAGCCATGCAATCTTGGATAGTCCGGCCCTTGATTAATCCGTACTGGTTATGGTGGATGAGTTGCAGTATAACTTTGTGTAGCCGATTAGCCAAGAGCATGGTGATTAGCTTGAGACAGCAGTTAAGGAGGGTGATTGGGCGATAGTCGTTAACAGTTTCAGGCGAGTTGATCTTGGGGATGAGCGTGATGGGGCCATCATTAATGCTTGTAAGATCCAGATCACCAGCATGAAATTGATCACATAGTGCATAAAAATCATACTTAATCAGAGGCCAACAAGCTTTGAGGAATGCCCCCACCGAAGTCATCAGGGCCAGGCGCCCGATCAGAGGGAATCTCATTCATCACCGCATCAACATCTTCATGCGTGAAGGGCGCCGTTAGTTGATCCAAGTTATCAGCTCGTTTAATAATGGCAGGTAGATCAAACTTCATCTCGGCGGGAGAGACTGTCCCAAGGCGATTCTTATAGGTTTGGAACAGTAGAGCCTCTTTGCTAGGGTGATCATCAATTTGGGTTCCATCACTATCTTGAAAGCAGGCTATATTGTTATTACGGTAGCGTTTAGTAGCAACCGCTTGAAAAAAATTTGTATTCTCATCTCCGAATTTAACCCAATGAATAGTGCAATGCTTTTTCCAATATTGCTTCTGGTATTGGAGAAGTCTGAGCAAGTGTTTCTTAAGTATGCTTCTGAAGTTGGTTTCAAGAATGGATAGGGTTTTGTTATTTTCCAGCTCATCCATGTCAGCTAGGACTATTGCAGTTGTCAATGTCTATCGATAGGCGGGATATTGATTTACTCCAAATTTTGAGTGCATATCGAAGAGCTTTAAACTTACGGCAAAGGATCGTTGCAACATTTTGTGCTCTCAGTGGTTTGTCCCAAGTGTCTTGACAATGTCCATGAAGCTAGGGTGTTGTATCTAGTAAGATTCAAATCTGAAGAGTTTGTTGCAGGGAATCTTGGTCTCAATCATGACAACGCAAGGGATGTGGTTAGAGACAGGTTTCCTAGTGGTCTAACTAGGGTTTTGGGGTAAACATTCATCCAGTGAATCGACATAAAGAACCAATCCAATTGTTCTAAGAGCGGGTCGAGCTGCATGTTGCTCCAGGTGTAGGTGCGACCTTTAACAGGTAGTTCAATAAGGTTTTGCTAACGGATAATATCATTAAATGTGAAGATATCCTGCATGCTACCGCCTCGTTTATTACGATTATCCGGGGCCCTGATGTAATTAAAATCTCCCAAAAGTAGCCAGTCTTGTGTGTTTGGGATCTCCAGGTCATATAGCTAGTTGGTGTAAGTGGCACGATCGTCACCTGCGCAAGGTCCATAAATATTAGCTAGAGTCCATGATTGGGTAGACTGCATACTAACAAAACGTACTACGAGCGCATAAACGTCAGAGAACAGCACTGCGCCAGTAAACATCGAGCTTTTCCAAATGGTAACAAGACCTCCAGAAGCACCCCAAGAAGGAACGAATGCAAAATGATCAAATTGGCGGGGACAACAAGACTTGATAAATGCAAGATCAAATACAGTCTTTTTGGTCTCTTGCAGGCATATAATAGAGCAACCATTAGAGATTACAACATTATGAAGCGCTAGTTGTTTAGGTTCAGAGTTCAGACCTCGTATGTTCCAGGAAAGAACATTCCAGGTATGCAAAAGTGGCATTTAGCAACCGAGAAGGTTAAGCTGAAGAGCGGGAAACTTCATCCCCAGCATCCTCATACTAGGGCACATCATCAGATGAAGGAGTGTTGGAAGTAGAGGGCGCAGCTGGGGCAGCCAGGAGAGCTTCTTCAGTCAGTTCATACGCGGGGACAGCGCACTAGTTGGTGCCAATAGCTTGCAGCACCGAGATAGGAGTTGGCGGAGGGATCACATTGTTTTCAGTCCCTAGATCGCTGACAGTAGAAGACGAGCCCATGGAGGGAATGATCCTGGGGAGAACCTTGGAAGTGACTGTACGACTGTCAAAGTTCTGATTGATGCGAAAACCATTGTACTTGTTGGTCCTGGTGCTGCGTCTGACTTCAGTAGTCATGATGGGTGCAGCAGCTTTGGGCCGATAACCGCGAGTCACTAGGGGCCCAGCAGGAGCGGTGATAGTGCCAACTGCAGCAAGTCCTAGGCCTTCCTGGGGCAGGCCAACAACATGGCCAGAAGGATTTTCTGAACTTCTCACAGATGTAGGG
>NC_041385.1:267335887-267388248 GCF_002162155.2 Triticum dicoccoides | reverse complement strand
TGGCAGCATGTCGGCTTGGTTGTATCTCCGACATAGCCAGGTCAAGCTGTGGAGCTGAAGTTGCATTGGTCTCAGGTTGGAGTTCTTCTATGATCACTGAGGAAGCTAGCTGTTGGGCAAAGTGGAGGCCAGCATTATCAGAAGACACTAGAATTGAGATCTCAGTGATGTTGTTCCTCATACCATAGCCATTAGACCAGGGGCCAACTGTGGAGATCAGTGGCCTAAGAGCCTCAAAGATGAAAGTGTTCAGTTGCTGCCTGGAAATAGGTTCAGAAACCAGGAGAGACAGAAGCTCATTGCCATCAGCAGAAAGACCAAATTGAATACCTTGATTATGCACTACAACTATGACTATGAGAGAGTCATTAGGAATTGGGAGATCCAATTGTTGCGAGGGCAAGGGTGGCACTATGAGAATGGTGGAGTTCTCAGAGCTACTGTCATCAGTGACTGTAATAGAATCATTCCAAGCTTGCATGGCACTGTCAGTGAGATTATCTTCAGGTACCAGGCCATGCTGAATAATCAATCCTTGTGTAGCCAGCCATGCTTGGTAGTTGACCAGGTGTGGTGGTAGCGCAGGGAGAGGAGGAGCCTGTGGGGCTGGCCATGCACCCCAGCCAGCATGAGCATGCCCATCCACCTCAACATTGTCACCATTGTTACCAGCAGGTGGTGCAGCATTTTGGACCAGCCAGTTGTGGACTTGCTGTTGGTAGAGTTGCTCCGCGGTGAGATCAGGTCTAAACTGAGAGTTTGGGTTGCCGTCCGGAGGTGGTGGCTCCTCCCCAGGCAGCAGGACCTCAGGCAGGAGGCTGTTCCAGTCATTGCTCCTAAGAATTGTGATCTGAACTGTCCAGCAGTCCCTGGCGCCACCCAACTACCAAACAACAAAACTCTTGGGAATCAACTTGAGGCGGATGACACGAGCTTTCAGAAGAATATAGCTCTTGTCCTCGGGCCCAAAAGAAGTAGTCCACCTATTCAGTGCTTCATTGTGGGGAACGAAAGAGATGAGCAGATCTTCATCCTCCAACTCAATGGGAGTGGCCACCGCTGTATCCCGCATGAACGAGTCCACAAAACCAAAATTCTAATGCCAAAGGTGTAGTAAAGAGCTGAGATTCATGGAGCAGACCTATGATCGTGTTGCGGATAGCAGCTCAGCGGTGAAGAGGAACATACTCGTTTGTCTCCGGGATGGCCAGGAAGTCGTGGTTGAGCGGCGGGATTGGGCCAACCACCATGCCGCTGCGCACCAAGCGGTCGGCAGGCCCAGGTTCCACGGCGAACCTCGATGGGAGGAACAACACCGGGTTCAGCGGGTAGTTCTCCATTGTGATAGAGCTCAATGGTGGTGGGGTTTGCTCAGAGAGCTGTAATGGTGATGAGGCTGGACTGGGCGGCGTTTTCTCGGGAATTGGAGCGGGAGGCGGAGCGTGAGGGGTAGGAAAGGAAAGACTAGATGCCTTGGGAATCCATTTCTATTTTTGTGCATAGCGTCTCTTGCGGCAAGATCGGGCCACGTGGCCGTAGAAAGCACAGATGGTGCATCGGACGGTGACCGTGGTCTTCCTCCGTCTGTGGCCTTGGCAAATGGAAGGAGCGGAAGATCTGGGCAAGCTAATTTGACTGTGATTCGGCAAATCATCTTTAGGAATTGACTGGTAATTTCCAAAACTTGGACAATTTGTTGCCATGTGATCTGGCCCCGAGCATTTAAGACAAATTGTGCGATCTTGACAAGCAATTTTGTTATGGACCCATTGTAAGCATCACGGGCAAAGAGTGGCCCAGTGGGCAGATAATGAGATAATCTCGTCAAGTGAATAATGTGCCTGGGCCAAGTCCGCTTTGTGACGAGCCGTGAGCATAGGCGGCCAAGACGTATGAGGGGGAGCATAATGGAAGGCCGAATTAAATTATTTTGCGGAAGAGGTGGATAAGGAACATTTAACGGGCATTTAAATTCCCCCAAACTAATGTGATTGGGCAATTGTTGCTCCTCTAACTCTGCCTTGGACATGAATAGCTCCATCAAAGCAATACGATCAATGCTGTCAGAGGAAGAATTAGGGGGGTCATGAGAGTTTGAATCCTTTGCGAACGAAGAAAAAGATCCAAACTTAATTTGAACATCCTTGTGAGAATTAGGTATGATCATCTTTGTTGTCAAGGAGGATGAAGAAGCCTCACGAGCATTGTTATCCGAGAAAACCATAGAAGAAATTGGTGTCAAACTACTCATATTGTAATCCGTAGACAAACCTTGGGACGCAAGCTTGTTGGAGTGTAAGAACCTCAAATAAGACTTGACAACCAAGGGTTTACAAGCAGCAATATCAGTTAATTCCTTGTCTGCATGCCAACTAGTGACAAGTATTGGGGCTTTGGCAAATCTCCCGTTGAACAAGTGGAAGTGGTAAACAAAGTCTGGCTAAATGCGGTGTTTGAGCTTATAGATGAAATGCCCCACTTTGTTGTTTGCCACAGAAAACCAAAAGGAACAAGAATTGATTTGCACCACATTGAAACCCGAGCAAAGACCACCAATACAGCACTGCAGAGCGATTCCAACAGAATCCACCGAGAGGGGAAAGGAAGCCGAAGAAAAAGAGACCACCAAAAAGAACTCCTTTATGCCTCGAGAAGGTGAGAAATGAACTGTGCATCCAAACCTTTGCCTCACCTGACTGGCTAGGGCAATGTCCGGTGCAAAATCCCAATGAAGTAATACCTCCATGGGTGGAGGAGCTAGAGATCGCCATGGTTAGTGTGGTGGAGGAGAGGGAGGGAGAGGGGAGTGGTGGTGGAGTGTAGAGCCATCTTAGCTACCACGATGAAAATGTTGAGTGGCTCTCATTTGCATTATTGATCTAATAAAGAGTCCATATTACCTTATCTTCTCCTCTTGAATAAAATGTTTGCAGATTCCAGCTTAGTCCACGACACTCTTGCACTATTATTATTTTCAAATCGTCCGGTCGTGCAAGTGAAAGGCAAAAATGACGATATTAGATGAATTGGCCATGGCAGAGAGAAACAGGTATGAACTCGACATGTTCTGTTTTTGTAAATATGTTTAACCTAGTATCCATGATTCAGCCTATTATGATCAAACATGTTTGCAATGACAATTAGAGATTATAGTTCCCCATGCCATGCATAAGTAGCTAGGAGTGAATAATGACTTACCTTAGATATCAACATTGTGTTAAAATGATTGTGAT
The DNA here is from genome assembly GCF_002162155.2 of Triticum dicoccoides. Taxonomy (NCBI): domain Eukaryota; kingdom Viridiplantae; phylum Streptophyta; class Magnoliopsida; order Poales; family Poaceae; genus Triticum; species Triticum dicoccoides. The sequence goes on along the minus strand of NC_041385.1, from coordinate 267,385,015 downwards.
ATAGTCTGATGATATGGTATCCTCCTATGAATGTTCGAGTGGCTTGACTTGGCACATGTTCATGCATGTAGTTGAATCAAAACCAACATAGCCTCTATGATATTTATGTTCATGGTGTTCATATCCTACTCATGCTAGTATCCAATGTTACTTATGCGTAATGCATGTTCATGACCGTTGTTGCTCTCTAGCTGGCCACTTCTCAACCTATTTGCTAGCCTTCCCTTGTACTAAGTGGGAATTTTGCTTGTACATCAAAAACCTGAAACCCAAGTTATTCCAGATGAGTCCATCATACCTACCTATATGAGGTATTACCCTAACGTCCTAAGTTTTGCATGCGCCAACTCTAAAAACTTCAAATAAATATCCTTTTTGTGTGCCTGGATCATTCATGGAACGACAGGAGGTAGTCGGTACCTTCCATGCTAAGCGGGTTATTCTCAGGACAAGTGTTTATTCACTCGCCATCGCACGAGAAAAGGGCGGTAATAGGGATGCCCAGTCCCAAACTGCAAAAAGAAAAGAGCTTACAAATAATCAAACAAAACCTCCCAATGGAGTCATAACCTTTACATTTCCGCTTGGCAACCGCCACAATCGTGTTTAGCATGGAAATATTGATAACTGATGGTCGTGAAGTAAATGAGAAGGGTGCATGTCTCAAAATTTCATTTACCTCTGTTTTAAAAACTTGAGCTCTGGCACCTCTGCAAATCACCGCTTCCCTCTGCGAAGGGACTATCTATTTACTTTTATGTTTTGTCATCACCTTCTCAAATAAGCGCACAACCTGAGAGCACTGCTGTCATGCTGATGCATTGTGTGCAGCTAATGTTGGGTGCATCATGACTAGATCTTTTCTACCATGAATTACAATGTTTAGTCGCTGCTTGAACTTTGGGGGTGCTCTGCATTTATGTTTTGCAGTCTTAGAAAGGGCTAGCGAGATACCACTATTGTCATGTTGTATCATGGTTGTTTTGACAACATGTTACTGTTTGAGATATCTTATTATTGCTCTGTAGTTGATTATGTCATTGATATGAGTTAATATAATTTTTAAGAGTTATTGTCGACATGGTTAGTTATAATATTTGGTGAAGACCTGGGTGTTGTTTAAGCTTATTTACGAAACAAGAGAAAAAGAGTTCGTAAAAGTTTTTCTTTTTCACTTTTAGTTTATCAACTGAATTGCTTGAGGACAAGCAAAGGTTTAAGCTTGGGGGAGTTGATACGTCTCCAACGTATCTACTTTTCCTAACACTTTTCCTCTTGTTTTGGACTCTAATTTGCATGATTTGAATGAAACTAACCCGGACTGGCCCTATTTTCAGAAGAACTACCATGGTGTTACTTTTGTGTAGAAATAAAAGTTCTCGGAATGGAATGAAACTTTGTGAGGATTTTTTATATCAATAAAGAGAATTTCTGGAGCCAAGAGCCACCTCAGGGGGGCACCTGGGTGAGACAACCCACCAGGGCGTGCCTGCCCCCCAGGCGCACCCAGGTGGTTGTCCCCACCTGGTGGCCCCGCTGACCCTGATACCGACGCTATAAAAACACATTATTCCAGAAAAAATTAGGGAGAAAGAATTATCGCGTTTCAAAAGACAGAGCCGCTGCCCTCTCCTATTCTTCACAGGGAGGCCAGATCTGGAGTCCGTTTGGGGCTCCGGAGAGGGGGATCTTCGATCTTCGTCATCACCAACACATCTCCATCGCCAATTGCATGATGCTCCCCACTGGGAGTGAGTAATTCCTTCATAGGCTCGCTGGTCGATGAGGAGTTGGATGAGATTCATGATGTAATCGAGTTAGTTTTGTTAGGGTCTAATCCCTAGTATCCATTATGTTCTGAGATTGATGTTGCTATGACTTTGCCATGCTTAATGCTTGTCACTTTGGGCCTGGGTGCCATGATTTCAGATCTGTACCATTTATGTTATCACCTTTATATCCATGTTCTAGATCCGATTGCAAGTTATAGTCACCTACTACGTGTTATGATCCGGCAACCCCGGAGTGACAACAATCGGGACCACTCCCGGTGATGACCGTAGTTTGAGGAGTTCATGCATTCACCGTGTGTTAATGCTTTGTTCCGGTTCTCTATTAAAAGGAGGCCTTAATATCCCTTAGTTTCCAATAGGACCCCACTACCACGGGAGGAGGAGGACAAAAGATGTCATGCAAGTTCTTTCCATAAGCACGTATGACTATTTACGGAATACATGCGTGCATTATATTTATGAACTGGAGCTAGTGTTGTATCGCCCTAGGTTATATCTGTCTCATGATGAATATCATCCAATGAGTCACCGATCCAATGTCTACGAATTTATCTTATAATGTTCTCGCTAAGTTACTACTGTTGCTATTGCTATCACTATTACCGTTACCGTTGCTACTGCTGCTATCATCATAACTATCATATTACTATGCTGCTAATCCCTTTGCTGCAGATAATTAATCTCCAGGTGTGGTTGAATTGACAACTCAACTACTAATACCTTCAAATATTCTTTGGCTCCCCTTGTGTCGAATCTATAAATTTGGGTTGAATACTCTACCCTCGAAAACTATTGCGATCCCCTATACTTGTGGGTTTTCATTGTCCAATCGAGAAGGAATAGGGGCTGCATGGGGAAGTGGAGGCGCCCACGTCTTATCAAGAGCCACATGTCGACTCGGTCCATAGGTGATTGGGGCCCGCGGTGCTATGCCCTTGCCTTTGGCTCCGCTACGAAGCCAAGTCTGAGTGCGCCTTGTCCCCAGGGGCTACTGTCAATGTTCTGGGAACCAGGGTACCTAGACTTGCCTGGCTACGGCCCATGGTGTGGCTCCATTAGCGGCCTGGTACTCGGAAACAACAACGCAAGACCCTCGTGAGGGGCCAAGCCTCGCAAGGCGGACGACACCAAGACCTCCAGAAGGAGCGGGCTCCTAGGCTGGCTCCTGAGGAGCGGAGATTCCTATGCAAGCGCCCACCTCGTGGGGATCAAGTGACATAAGACATGATGATCAAGGCCAGGCGGGCGCCCAGCAAGCGCTGATAACCCACAAGTATAGGGGATCGCAACAATTTTCGATGGTAGAGTATTCAACCCAAATTTATTGATTCAACGCAAGGGGAGCCAAAGAAAATTCTCAAGTATTAGCAGCTGAGTTGTCAATTCAACCACACCTGAAAGACTTAATATCTGCAGCAAAGTATTTAGTAGCAAAGAAATATAGAAGTAGCAGTAACAGTGGCAAAAGTAACAGTAACAGTTTTGTAGCAATCATAAAAGTGGCAACGGAAAAGTAACGGAGCAAAGATCAATATGAAATGAGCTCGTAGGCAATGGATCAATGATGGACAATTATGTCAGATGGCATTCGTCATGCAACAGTTATAACATAGGGTGACACAGAACTAGCTCCAATTCATCAATATAATGTAGGCATGTATTCCGAATATAGTCACACATGCTTATGGAAAAGAACTTGCATGACATCTTTTTTCCTACCCTCCCGTGGCAGCGGGGTCCTTTTGGAAACTAAGGGATATTAAGGCCACCTTTTAATAGAGTACCGGACCAAAGCATTAGCACTTAGTGAATACATGAACTCCTCAAACTACGATCATCACCGGGAAGTGTCCCGACTATTGTCACTCCGGGGTTGCCGGATCATAACACGTAGTAGGTGACTATAACTTGCAAGATAGGATCAAGAACACAAATATATTCATTAAAACATATAGGGTTCGCATATGAAATCATGGCACTCGGACCCTAGTGACAAGCATTAAGCATAGCAAAGTCATAGCAACATCAATATTAGAACATAGTGGATACTAGGGATCGAACCCTAACAAAACCAACTCGATTACATGGTAAATCTCATCCAACCCATCACCGTCCAACAAGCCTATGATGGGATTACTCATACACGGCGGTGAGCATCATGAAATTGGTGATGGAGGATGGTTGATGATGACGACAGTGACGGATTCTCCTCTTCGGAGCCCCAAACGGACTCCAGATGTGCCCTCCCGAGGAAGAACAGGGCTTGGCGGCAGCTCCGTATCGTAAAATGCGATGAATCCTTCTCTCTGATTTTTTCCTCCCCGAACATGAATATATGGAGTTGGATTTGATGTCGGTGGAGGTCCAGGAGGCTCACAAGGATGGATGGCGCGCCCCAATGGGGTGGGCGCGCCCTCCACCCTTGTGGACAGGGTGTGGGCCCCCTTCAGTTGATTCTGTTGCCAATATTTTTATTTATTTCAAAAATGATCTCCGTGAAGTTTCAGGTCATTCCGAGAACTTTTGTTTCTGCACAAAAATAACACCATGGCAATTCTGCTGAAAACAACGTCAGTTCGGGTTAGTTCCATTAAAATCATGCAAATTAGAGTCCAAAACAAGGGCAAAAACTTGGGAAAAGTAGATACGATGGAGACGTATAAACTCCCCGAAGCTTAACCCATTGCTTGTCCTCAAGCAATTCAGTTGACAAACTGAAAGTGATAAAGAAAAACTTTTACAAACTCTGTTTGATCTTGTTGTTGCAAATATGTAAAGCCAACATTCAAGTTTTCAGCAAAGATTAGGAACTAACCATATTCACAATAACATTTAGGTCTCACATTTACTCATATCAATGGCATAATCCACTAGCAAGCAATAATAAAAAATCTCGGATGACAACACTTTCTCAAAACAATCATGATATGATATAACAGGATGGTATCTCGCTAGCCCTTTCTGAGACCGCAAAACATAAATGCAGAGCACCCCTGAAGATCAAGGATGACTAGACATTGCAATTCATGGTAAAAGAGATCTACTCATACTTACTATAAATTAGTAACAATGCATACAAATGATAGTTGTGCTCTCTAACTGGTGCTTTTTATAAGATGATGATGACTCAACATAAAAGTAAATAGATAGGCCCTTCGCAGAGGGAGGCAGGGATTTGCAGAGGTGCTAGAGCTCGAGTTTTTGAAATAGAGATAAATAATATTTTGTGTGATATGCTTTCATTTTCAACATAACAACCAAGAAATCTTGGTATCTTCCATGATACATACGTTATAGGCGGTTCCCAAATAGAATGGTAAAGTTTATACTCCCCCACCGCCAACAAGCACACTCCACGGCTGGTCCAAAACAACGGGTACCCTCCAACTAACAACAATCCTGGGGGAGTTTTGTTTGCAATTATTTTGATTTGATTTGAGCATGGGACTGGGCATCCCAGTTACCCGCCATTTTCTCGTGAATGATGAGCGGAGTCCACTCATAGTGAGAATAAGCCACCTAGCATGGAAAATATAGACAACCATAGTTGCTACATGAGCGATTCGAGCATACAAAATAGAATTTTATTTGAAGGTTTAGAGTTTGGCACATGCAAATCTACTTGGAACGACAGGTAAATACCGCAAATAGGTAGGTATGGTGGACTCATATGGAACAACTTTGGGTTTATGGAAGTGGATGCACAAAAAGTATTCCCGCTTTGTACAAGTGAAGGCTAGAAAAAGATTGGGGAACGACCAACTAGAGAGCGAAAACAGTCATAAACATACATTGAGATTAACCAACATTGAATGCAAGCATGAGTAGGATATAAATCACCATGAACATAAATATCATGGAGGGTATGTTGATTTTGTTTCAACTACATGCGTGAACATGTGCCAAGTCAAGCTATCATACTACATCACAACCATTTTAATTTTCATGTTGGCACGCAGGGTAAACCATTATAAACTCCTAGCCAATTAACCATGGCATGAATAACCATAATCTCTAATTGTCATTGCAAACATGTTTCATTCATATTAGGCTAAATCAGGAACGATGAACTAATAATATTTACAAAAACAAGATAGGTCGAGTTCATACCAGCTTCTCCTCATCTCAATCATTTCATCACATATCGTAATTATTGCCTTTCACTCGCACGACCGAACGATGTGGATAATAATAATAGTGCACGTGCATTGGACTAAGCTGGAATCTGCAAACATTTATTCAAAGGAGAAGACAAGGTAATATGGGCTCTTTGTTGGATCAACAATAATGCATATGAGAGCCACTCAACATTTTCATCGTTGTCCTCTCCTCTCGACCCCAAAGGAAATAAAAGAATTTCAAAGAAACACACTAAAATATTTTTGGAGTTTTTGTTTTTCTGAAGAAAGTAAAACAAGAACAAGAAAAAACTATTTACACGAGAAGCTCCCAACAAGCAAAAGAAGGACGAGAAATCCTTTTGGGTTTTCTTTAATACTACTACTAAGCATGGATAGGAAGGAAATAAACTACAACTAATTTTTTTAGACTTCTCAAAGTTTTTTCAAACACACAAGAAGAAAGCGAGAAAAATAAATAAACTAACATGGATAATACAATGAAAAATTATGAACACCGCCAATTGGAATGAGTGTGTGAACATGAATGTAATATCGGTGAGAAATACGTACTCCCCCAAGCTTTGGCTTCTGGCCTAAGTTTGTCTACGCCCATGGATCAAAGTAGCCCTCTCCGGTGTACTGAGGAGGTTCCTGGGGGTTCCACTGGTTGGCGAGCTCCTGTGGATCCCACTGATAAATAGACTCCTGATAAGGATTAGGTGAAGGCTCTGGCTCAGGAGTTGGGGATCACGTCCCCTCCTAGTATGCATGAATGTCCACAGGCAAAACAAAGTACCTGCCTGAATGAATATCGAACAAGGTAGGTGCTGGCAAGGTAATAATCTGAAAAGTATCCTTGCTGAATATCAAGTTATAAATAAGTCTTTTTTCCTCATCATACCAAATAAACTTATGTGCTACCATGCTTTCATAATCTAAGTATATAGTGGGTAGCAGTTTCCCCTCTTTCTCATAATGCCTAATGGGTATTTCGAAACACCTAGCAAGGCGGGATGTGAAGATACCTCCAAAAATAGGATCCTTAGTACGGTTTATACTCAACCGATTAACAACCATAGCGCCTAAACTGAAAGTTCTATCAAGAAGTAAAGCATGGCGCAAAATGGTAAGGTCGGGAGCACTAAGGCCTCCACTCTCCCCTCGACTAATTAAACATCTCCCAACAAATAACGAGTAGTAGTGCAAAACAGGAAAATGTAAACTAGCCACTCTCGCTTCTAACACCCTTCTCCTTTCCCTTACGGTAACTTCATTAATAAAATCTTCCACATCACTAGGACGTGGTTCCTCGAGCTACCTTCATAAGGTAATTTACAATCCTCACAAAAGTCATAAAGCATCATCTCCTTGTACTCATCATATAAGTAGAAGTCTACCATGGGTGGTAGTTGATACGTCTCCAACGTATCTATAATTTATGAAGCATTCATGCTATTTTATTATCTGTTTTGAATGATTATGGGCTTTATTAAACACTTTTATATTACTTTTGGGACTAACCTATTAACTGGAGGCCTAGCCCATATTGCTGTTTTATTGCTTGTTTTAGTATTTCAAGGAAAAGAAATATCAAACGGAGTCCAAACAGAATGAAACCTTCGGCAGCGTGATTTTTTGGAAGATTATGATCTGGGAGACTTGGATTTCACGTCAGAAGATCCCCAAGGAGGCCACGAGATAGGAGGGCGCCCCCCCCCCTACTGGGCATGCCCCCTATCGTGTGGGCCCCTCGAGCACCTCCCAACCGACTTCTTTCGCCTATATAGTCCCACGTACCCTAAAAACATCCATGGAGAAAATAGATCGGGAGTTCCGCCGCTGCAAGCCTCTGTAGCCACCAAAAACCTCTCGGGAGCCCGTTCCGGCACCCTGCCGGAGGGGGAACCCATCACCGGTGGCCATCTTCATCATCCCGGCGCTCTCCATGATGAGGAGGGAGTAGTTCACCCTCGGGGCTAAGGGTATGTAACAGTAGCTATGTGTTTGATCTCTCTCTCTCTCTCTCTCGTGTTCTCTCTATGGCACGATCTTGATGTATCGCGAGCTTTGTTATTATAGTTGGATCTTATGATGTTTCTCCCCCCTCTACTCTCTTGTGATGAATTGAGTTTTCCTCTTGAAGTTATCTTATCGGATTGAGTCTTTATTTGAGAACACTTGATGTATGTCTTGCCGTGTTTATCTGTGGTGACAATGGGATATCACGTGCCACTTGATGTATGTTTTGGTGACCAACTTGCGGGTTCCGCCCATGAACCTATGCATAGGGGTTGGCACACATTTTCTTGACTCTCCGGTAGAAACTTTGGGGCACTCTTTGAAGTACTTTGTGTTGGTTGGATGAATCTGAGATTGTGTGATGCATATCGTATAATCATGCCCACGGATACTTCAGGTGACAATGGAGTATCTAGGTGACATTAGGGTTTTGGTTGATTTGTGTCTTAAGGTGTTATTCTAGTACGAACTCTTTTATAGATCGATCCGAAAGAATAACTTTGAGGTGGTTTCATACCCTACCATAATCTCTATGTTTGTTCTCCGCTATTAGTGGCTTTGGAGTGAATCTTTGTTGCATGTTGAGGGATTGTTATATATTCTATCTATGTTATTATTGTTGAGAGAACTTGCACTAGTGAAAGTATGAACCCTATGCCTTGTTTCCTATCATTGCAATACCGTTTATGCTCACTTTTATCATTAGTTGCCTTGCTGTTTTTATATTTTCAGATTACAAAAACCTATATCTACTATCCATATTGCACTTTTATCACCATCTCTTCGCCGAACTAGTGCACCTATACAATTTACCATTGTATTGGGTGTGTTGGGGACACAAGAGACTCTTTGTTATTTGGTTGCAGGGTTGTTTGAGAGAGACCATCTTCATCCTACGCCTCCTACAGATTGATAAACCTTAGGTCATCCACTTGAGGGAAATTTTCTACTGTCCTACAAACATGTGCACTTGCAGGCCCAACAACGTCTAGAAGAAAAAGGTTGTGTAGTAGACATCAAGCTCTTTTCTGGCGCCGTTGCCGGGGAAGTTAGCCCTTGAAGGTATATCTTTAGATCTTGCAATCGAATCTTTTTGTTTCTTGTTTTATCACTAGTTTAGTTTATAAAAGAGAAACTACAAAAAAAATGGATTTGAGTTTGTCTGATATGCTTCATCTTTTTAATATATTTCGTGAGTATGATGGAAAGGAAAATTGTGCTCAAGTGCTAGAAGAAGAATGCATTAGAATGCTTTATACTAAATCTTTGAATGATGAGCATGATTGCAATGTTGTTAGTATGAACTCTTTGAATATCCGTAGTACTAATGATGATTGCACTAGTTATGATAAAACTGTCTCTTATGAGCATGTTGATTTTTGTGGAGTGCATGTTTGCATGAATACACCAAATTGAGAAGATATATATTGCAAGAGGCATAAGCATTTAGAAACTAAATGGTTGCAAGAAAGGCTAGATGTGAGTGCTGAAAATTTAAATTTCCTTTGCCGTACTTGTGAACTTTGCAATGAACGTGGTCATTTACATCTCTGATGCAAATTGTTTCATGATCGAATCGTGTCCAAATTTTTTGATGATTTGATCTCCCTTGCTCATTATAATGAACTTAGTTTGCTTTTGGGTTATGAAGAATTGAAACGTTTAATGAAGGACCTTCCAGAATTTGCCCATAAGAAATTCCTTGATATTGATCTAGAGAAGATTTATTTATATTGTGCGGAGAATTGCATTGAAAATCCTTATATTGCCAATTACCTAAAGAAAAGAAAGCAAATAGAAGATGATGAGAATACTAATGAAAGGGAAGAGACTTCCCAATATCCTCCTATTATTTCTTATGATGAATCAGGTAACGCGGAAGAGCGTTCTATTCAACCAATCTCGTCAATAAGGACCTCAAAGAGGAAGGTTGAACCCATACATAATGTGAAGAAGAAGAAGAAAAGAAGGAGCAACAAAGGTAGAAAGGTATCCCTCCCAAATGATGTTGCTCCTACTACTCATTGTGATGATGATAATTGCTATACTATTGGTGCTATCCATATTTTTAATGATGAGAGTGATTATGCTTATGATATGAAAGGGCCCAAGCTTGGGGAAGCTATGTTTTATGAGGATGAAATATTTGAGAATATATTTGCTGAAATTAATGTTTGTCCCAAGCTTGGGGATGCTACATTTAATGAATATGATACTTTTAGCATCCCATGTTTTGATATGCAAAGTTGTTATGATGATAGCATGCCTCCTACTATGATGATTATATTGATGAAAGTGGGTTTGTAAGAGTTTAAACTTTAGGAAGTAGTGATCCCACTATTTTGGAGGATGTTGAATTTTGTTGTGATGAATAGGAAAGTGGATTTGGAAGAGTTTCAACTTTATTTAGTGATTCCACTATCTTGGGAGAGGTTTCAATCCATTATGGTGAGAACGAAGTTGCTACTTATGATGATTATTGTGATGAAACTTATGCTATAAAAATTAGTGATGATTATATTTACAAACCTTGTCATGATTACTATTACCCTTTTTCTGAACATTACTCTTTTAATGTGGAAACAATTTTTAATGTTCAAGTCCTTTATGATACTCCCACTATTCCGAATGAGAAGAATTTTGCTTATGTGGAGAGTAGTAAATTTTCTATGCTTGTAGATCATGAAAAGAATGCTTTAGGTGCTGGTTATATTGTTTAATTCATTCATGATGCTACTGAAAATTATTATTATGGAGGAATATATGCTTGTAGGAATTGCAATAATGTCAAGTTTCGTCCCTATGTGCTTAAAATCTTGAAGCTATGCTTGTTTTACTTTCCTAAGCTAGTTGATTATTGTTCCCATAAGTTGTTTACTCAGAAAATCCCTATGAATAGGAAATGGGTTAGACTTAAATGTGCTAGTAATATGCTTCATGATGCTCCCGTTATGTTTCAATTCTTATCATTTATGTGAGCATCATTGTCATCATCATGCCTAGCTAAAAATGCATTAAAGAAAAGCGCTTGTTGGGAGACAACCCAATATTTATACTTACTGTTTTTGTGTGTTAACATTATTATGCTACTGTACTAATCATCTTTTATAGCTTTTGTTTCAATAAAGTGCCAAGTAAGATCTTTAGGATGGCTTTTGGTGATAGTTGTGTTGATCCTGCTGAAAATCAGAAACTTTTGCACCCAGTAAATTAGTTTTTTTAATTCACAGAAACGTGATCTTGATCTGATTATTTTTTCTCTGGATTGGTACACAAATGTCTTAGGACTTCATAATTTGGTAGAATGTTTGGAGTTCCAGAAGTATACGTTTGATACAGATTATTACAGACTGTTCTGTTTTTGACAGATTCTGTTTTCTATGTGTTGTTTGCTTGCTTTGATGAATCTATGAGTAGTATCGGAGGATATGAACCATATATAAGTTGGAATACAGTAGATATTACACCAATATGAATTTATAATGAGTTCATTACAATACCTAAGTGGTGGTTTTATTTTCTTATACTAACGAAGCTTACGAGTTTTCTGTTGAGTTTTGTGTTGTGGAGTTTTCAAGTTTTGGGTAAGGATTCGATGGACTATGGAATAAAGAGTGGCAAGAGCCTAAGCTTGGGGATTACCAAGGCACCCCAAGGTAATATTCAAGGACAACCAATAGCCTAATCTTGGGGATGCCCCGGATGGCATCCCCTCTTTCGTCTTCGTTCATCGGTAACTTTACTTGGAGCTATATTTTTATTCACCACATGATATGTGTTTTGCTTGGAGAGTCATTTTCTCTTGTTAGTATTTTATTTCTGTTATTTAGAATAATGTTTTTCATCTTTATTTTCAATAAAAAGGTCAAGGATAGCCTTTGCCATGCTTATTTTGCTAGTATACATGTTGCTGTTTGAAAACAGAAAGTTTACCGCTGTTGCAAAACTTCCCTAGAAAATTCAGAGAACGATATAATGTTGAAACCTTTTGAATAATGAGCTATGAATATTTACTACAGTGGGAATTTTATCTCATAATTTTTGGAGTTAGGTAAGTATGATGAATCTTGCATTCTTTACAGAGTGTACTGTTTTGACAGATTGCTGTTATGTTTGCATTGTTTGCATATGTTTGCTTGTTTAATGATTCTATTTGAGGATAGGAGTATTAAATATGCAGAGGCATTTAGTATGCAATGTTGGATAATAATTTTAGTGATTTGTTACAGTAGAAAATGATAAGGTTTTGCATTGGTTTATACTAACCTATCTCACGAGTTCTTGTTAAGTTTGGTGTGGATGAAGCTTTTGATAAAAAGAAGAGAAACCATGATATGAGAGGAATTAAGGAGACATAAAAGCTCAAGCTTGGGGATGCCCAAGGCACCCCAAGATAATATTTCAAGAAGTCTCAAGCATCTAAGCTTGGGGATGCCCCGGTAGGCATCCCACCTTTCTTCTTCAACAACTATCGGTTAGTATCGGTTTAGCCTAAGTTTTTGCTTCTTCACATGAGTTGTGCTATCCTTGCAATGTCATTTTATTTTGTTTTGCTTGCTGTTTGAATACAATACCAAGATCTGAAATTCTTTAATGTTAGAGAGTCTTCACATAGCTACATAATTATTTAGCTACTCATTCATCTTCACTTATATCTTTTTGGAGCAGTTTTTTATATTTACTTGTGTGCTTCACTTATATCCTATGAGTAAATGGTTGAATGAGTTGATTGTCATAAACCTGAAATTATATATGTCTCATTTGCTTATCCCATGGGGAGTAATGACTTCACGTCTAAGAAGTAGAGGTTGTAAATTTATTCAAGGTTAGCAAGCATTGTATTGGTCATTTGAACAATTTCATGAAAGAATAGTTAAGGAAGAGAGATTTCACATATAAATATACTATCCTAGACATCTTTTATAGTTGGGAGCACTCATTAAGTATGACATTTTAAAGAGTTGATGTTGGACAAGGATGACAACGTAATGGGTTATGTTTTCCGACATCTCAGTTAAAGTATATTGTCATGGATCATTCAAACATGTTGAGCTTGCCTTTCCCCCTCATGCTAGCCAAAATTCCTTGCACCAAGTAGATATACTACTTGTGCTTCCAAATATCCTTAAATCCAGTTTTGCCATGAGAGTCCACCATACCTACCTATGGATTGAGTAAGATCCTTCAAGTAAGTTGTCATCGGTGAAAGCAATAAAAATTGCTCTCTAAATATGTATGATCTTTTGGTGTGAAGAAAATAGCTTTATAGGATCTTGTTATGGAAGCAATAAAAGCGACGGACTGCATAATAAAGGTCCATATACAAGTGGCAATATAAAGTGACATTCATTCGCATTAAGATTTTGTGCATCCAACCCTAAAAGTGCATGACAACCTCTGCTTCCCTCTACGAAGGGCCTATCTTTTACTTTATGCAAGAGTCAAGGTGATCTTCACCTTTCCCTTTTTCATTTTATCCTTTGGCAAGCACTTTGTGTTGGGGTGATCCTGATATATATATCCAGTTGGATGTAAGTTAGCATGAACTATTATTGTTGACATCACCCAAAGGTGAATACGTTGGGAGGCATCACTATAAGCCCATATCTTTCTTAGTGTCCGATTGAAACTCCATAACCATTAGTATTGCGTGAGTGTTAGCAATTGTAGAATACTATATGATAGTTGAGTATGTGGAGTTTTCTATTCCTGAAAATAAGATGAATTGCAATTGTTTGATGACTGAGAATGAAGTTTGCTAGTTTTCAAGAAAGTTTATGGTCTATGCTTTGACATGTAAATTGCTTGTTACTTTATCGTGAGAAGTTTTATGAGATGAACTACTATTACGACATATTATCATGCTAGAAAAGGTGATTGATATTATCATTGATCAAACATGTGCACCTTCTAGCATTCACTCTTCATAAATTCTTTCTTTTATCATTTACCTACTCGAGGACGAGTAGGAATTAAGCTTGGGGATGCTAATACGTCTGCAACATATCTATAACTTATGAAGCATTCATGCTATTTTATTATCTGTTTTGAATGATTATGGGCTTTATTATACACTTTTATATTACTTTTGGGACTAACCTATTAACCGGAGGCCCAGCCCATATTGCTGTTTTATTGCCTGTTTCAGTATTTCGAGGAAAAGGAATATCAAACGGAGTCCAAACGGAATGAAACCTTCGACAGAGTGATTTTTTGGAAGATTATGATCCGGGAGACTTGGAGTTCACGTCAGAAGATCCCCGAGGAGGCCACGAGATAGGAGGGTGCGCCCCCCCTACTGGGTGCGCCCCCTGTCTCATGGGCCCCGCGAGCACCTCCTGACCGACTTCTTTCGCCTATATAGTACCACGTCCCCTAAAAACATCCATGGAGAAGATAGATCGGGAGTTCCGCCACCGCAAGCCTCTGTAGCCACCAAAAACCTCTCGGGAGCCCGTTCCAGCACCCTGCCGGAGGGGGAACCCATCACCGTTGGCCATCTTCATCATCCCGACGCTCTCCATGACGAGGAGGGAGTAGTTCAACCTCGGGGATGAGGGTATGTACCAGTAGCTATGTGTTTGATCTCTCTCTCTCTCTCGTGTTCTCTGTATGGCACGATCTTGATGTATCGCGAGCTTTGTTATTATAGTTGGATCTTATGATGTTTCTCCCCCCTCTACTCTCTTGTGATGAATTGAGTTTTCCTCTTGAAGTTATCTTATCGGATTAAGTCTTTATTTGAGAACACTTGATGTATGTCTTGCCGTGTTTATCTGTGGTGACAATGGGATATCACGTGCCACTTGATGTATGTTTTGGTGACCAACTTGCGGATTCCGCCCATGAACCTATGCATAGGGGTTGGCACACATTTTCTTGACTCTCCGGTAGAAACTTTGGGGCACTCTTTGAAGTACTTTGTGTTGGTTGGATGAATCTGAGATTGTGTGATGCATATCGTATAATCATACCCACGGATACTTCAGGTGACAATGGAGTATCTAGGTGACATTAGGGTTTTGGTTGATTTGTGTCTTAAGGTGTTATTCTAGTACGAACTCTTTTATAGATCGATCCGAAAGAATAACTTTGAGGTGGTTTCGTACCGTACCATAATCTCTATGTTTGTTCTCCGCTATTAGTGGCTTTGGAGTGACTCTTTGTTGCATGTTGAGGGATTGTTATATGATCTATCTATGTTATTATTGTTGAGAGAACTTGCACTAGTGAAAGTATGAACCCTATGCCTTGTTTCCTATCATCGCAATACCGTTTACACTCACTTTTATCATTAGTTACCTTGCTGTTTTTATATTTTCAGACTACAAAAACCTATATCTACTATCCATATTGCACTTGTATCACCATCTCTTTGCTGAACTAGTGCACCTATACAATTTACCATTGTATTGGGTGTGTTGGGGACACAAGAGACTCTTTGTTATTTGATTGCAGGGTTGTTTGAGAGAGACCATCTTTATCCTACGCCTCCTACGGATTGATAAACCTTAGGTCATCCACTTGAGGGAAATTTCTACTGTCCTACAAACCTGTGCACTTGCAGGCCCAACAACGTTTACAAGAAGAAGGTTGTGTAGTAGACATCCGTGGTCTCCTAGCAGGAAAATGAAAATTTTGCACAAAAGTATTAGTGAGTAGGAGATACTGATCACACTAGTCGTGGAGGAAGTTGGTGATGCCTGCATTCTCAGCCAAATAATAGAAATCCTCATAAATTCCAGCCGCCTCCAAGAATGCATCACATGGCCATTCACATAGCCGAATCTCTGCGGCGCGTGGAAGATTGTACTTGGGCTTCTCCTTCTCCTCATTTTCTTTTTCCTTCGAACCCCGGCTCGAGGAGCCTCTCAACAATCTCCTCATCATTTTCTTCCTCTGAAAATTTCTAAAAATTTTAGTGACTCAAAATAAAAGTGAACCAAACTCAACAAAGTTGATAGCAACTACTCCTACAAGTGCCTAGAGGCTATATCATGCATCCGAACTACTTTGGACCATATAAATTTGACATGCAAGCTCAAGAACAAGGTCAGCACAGCAGCAAAAATATGCAATAAATAAAGCACTAGAAGAAAAACTAATTGGACCATTGGAGGAGTCTCATACCGAAGAACAATCCCGCAAAGCAGTTTTGTGAATGGAGCTTTGAACATGGAGATAAAAAATGACAGAAAAATGAGCAAGAACACGGGTTTGAGCTATGTGATGATTTTTTCTAGAGGAAGACGAAGTGGATGGGTGCTGGAATTAGTGGAGGGGGCCATGTGGGACCTACAAGGTTGGGGGGCGTGTCTAGGGGGTAGGGCGCGCCCTCCACCCTTGTGGCCAGCTAGTGAGGCCCCATGGTGTGTGTTTAGTGCCAGAAATTCTCAAATATTCTATAAAAACATACTAAATTTTTAGAGCATTTGGAGAACTTTTATTTTCGGGACATTTTTTATTGCACAGATAATTCAGAAAACAGACAAAAAAATACTATTTTTGCTTTATTTAATCTAAATAACAGAAAGTAAAAGGGTGTACAGAAAGTTGTGCTTTCTAGATTCATCCATCTCATGCGCCTCAAAAGGAATCCATTAACAAGGTTGATCAAGTCTTATTAACAAACCTCTTTTGAATAACATGAAACCGGAGAATTTTCGAATAACACTAGGTTACTTCAACGGGGATATGCATGTCCCCAACAATAAGAATATCATATTTCTTTTTGCCAGTAGGAAGAGGGAATTCAAAACCTCCAATAGCAATAGTTGAAATTTACCCAATGGAATTGATACTATGAACTTGAGGTTGTTTCTTCGGAAAGTGTACTGTATGCTCATTACCATTAACATGAAAGGTGACATTGCCTTTGTTGCAATCAATAACAGCCCCTGCAGTATTCAAAAAAGGTCTACCAAGGATGATTGACATACTGCCGTCCTCGAGAATATCAAGAATAACAAAGTCCGTTAAGATGGTAACATTTGCAACCACAATAGGCACATCCTCAGAAATACCGATGGGTATAGCAGTTTATTTATCAGCCATTTGCAAAGAGACTTCAGTAGGTGTCAACTTATTCTATTCAAGTCTACGATATAAAGAGAAAGGCACAACACTAACACCGACTCCAAGATCACATAAAGCGGTTTTAACATAGTTTCTTTTAATGGAGCATGGTATAGTCGGTACTCTTGGGTCTCCTAGTTTCTTTGGTATTCCACCCTTAAAAGTGTAATTAGCAAGCATGGTGGAAATTTCAGCCACCGGTATATTTCTTTTATTAGCGACAATATCTTTCATATACTTAGCATAAGGAGGCATTTTAAGCATATCAGTCAAATGCATACGCAAAAAGATAGGTCTAATCGTTTCAGCAAAGCGCTCAAAATCCTCATCATCCTTTTTCTTGGATGGTTTAGGAGGAAAGGGCATGGGTTTCTGAACCCATGGTTCTCTTTCTTTACCATGTTTCCTAGCAACAACGTCTCTCTTATCATATCGTTGATTCTTTGATTGTGGGTTGTCAAGATCAACAACAGGTTCAATCTCTATATCATTATCATTACTAGGTTGAGCATCAACATGAACATCATTATTAACATTATCACTAGGTCATGTTCATCACAAGATTGTGTCTCAGCATCAGAAATAGAAATATCATTAGGATTCTCAGGTGTGTCTATGGCACGTTCACAGAAGCATGCAAAGTCCTATTAGTTTTGTTTTTCTTTTTATTAGAAGGGCTAGGTGCATCAATATTTGTTCTATGAGAATCTTGCTCAACTCTCTTATGATGGCCCTCGGGATACAAAGGTTCCTGGGTCATTTTACCACCCCTAGTCATAACCCTAACACCATTATCATTGTTCTTATTATTTAACTCATTGAGCAAATCATCGTGTGCCTTAAGTACTGGTTCTACTTGAGTTGTAACCATGGAAGCATGTTTACTAATAAGCTTAAGATCATTAATAGTTCTACTCATATAATCACCCAAGTGGTCAAGCATGTAAGCATTACGTTTCAATTGTCTACTAACATAAGCATTGAAGTTTTCTTGTTTAACAATAAAATCATCAAACTCATCCAAGCATTGACTAGCAGACTTATTATGAGGAATATCACCTTCATCAAATCTATTGGGAGAGTTTACCTCTACTACTTGTGTTGGGACATCAAGACCATGTATTTATTCAATAGGTGGTAAATTCTTAACATCTTTAGCTTTAATACCTCTTTCTTTCATAGATTTCTTTGCCTCTTGCATATCTTTAGGGCTGATAAATAGAATACCTCTTTTCTTTGGAGTCGGCTTAGGAGTTGGTTCAGGAAGTGTCCAATCATTATCATCACTCCAATATATTATTCAATAGCAATTCATCTTGCTCAACAGTTCTTTCCCTGAAAACACAACCAACACAACTATCTAGGTGGTCTTTGGAAGCATCGGTTAGTCCATTATAAAAGATATCAAGTATTTCGTTTTTCTTGAGAGGATGATCAGGCAAAGCATTAAGTAATTGGAGAAGCTTCCCCCAAGCTTGTGGGAGACTCTCTTCTTCAATTTGCACAAAATTAAATATTTCCCTTAGGGCAGCTTGTTTCTTATGAGTAGGATATTATTTTTGAGAGAAGTAGTAAATCATATCCTGGGGACTACGCACACAACCCGGAGCAAGAGAATTAAACCATAACTTGGCATCACCCTTTAATGATAAAGGAAACAATTTAAGAATATAGTAATAGCTTTTTCCTCATGAGCAAATAGGGTGGCTATATCATTCAATTTAGTAAGATGTGCCACTATAGTTTCAGATTCATAACCATCGAAACGATCAGATCCAACCAAAGTAATTAACTCGGGATCAATAGAGAATTCATAATCCTTATCAGTGACAAAGTTAGGTAGAGTAGCAAAAGTGGGATCATATTTCATTCTAGCATTCAAAGACTTTTCCTTCAGCTTAGCTAACAGTTTCTTAAGATCATCTCTATCATTACAAGCAAGAAAGTCTCTAGTAGTTTCCTCATCCATAATATAACCCTTAGGTAAAATAGGCAATTCATATCTAGGGGGAGAATCATAATCTTAAGTTTCAATAATATCATCAGTTTCAGTAATTTCATTCTCTCTAACCCTATCAAGTTGTTTATCAAGAAATTCACCTAGTGGCACGGTATTATCAAGCAAAGATGTAGTTTCATCATAAGCATCATGCATACATAAGTGGCACCATCAATAACATGCGACATATCAGAATCAATAGCAGGTGTAGGTGTCGCAAGTTTACTCAAAACAGAAGGAGAATCAAGTGCAGAGCTAGATGGTAGTTCCTTACCTCCCCTCATAGTTGAGGGATAGATCTTGGTTTTGTTGTCTTTCAGATTCCTCATAGTGATCAACAGCTATAAATCCCAAGTGATTCAGAGAATAGATCTATGCTCCCTGTCAACGGCGCCAAAAGAAGGTCTTGATAACCCACAAGTATTGGGGATCGCAACAGTTTTTGAGGGTAGAGTATTCAACCCAAATTTATTGATTCGACACAAGGGGAGCCAAAGAATATTCTCAAGTATTAGCAGCTAAGTTGACAATTCAACCACACTTGAAAGGCTTAATATCTGCAGCAAAGTAATATGGAAGTAACGGTAACAGTGGCAAAAGTAACAATAACAGTTTTGTAGCAATCCTAACAGTGGCAACGAAAAAGTAACAGAGCAAAGATAAATATGAAACGAGCTCATAGGCAATGGATCAATGATGGATAATTATGTCAGATGGCATTCATCATGCAACAGTTATAACATAGGGTGACACAGAACTAGCTCCAATTCATCAATATAATGCAGGCATGTATTCCGAATATAGTCATATGTGCTTATGGAAAAGAACTTGCATAACATCTTTTGTCCTACCCTCCCATGGCAGCGAGGTCCTATTGGAAACTAAGGATATTAAGGCCTCCTTTTAATAGAGTACCAGACCAAAGCATTAGCACTTAGTGAATACATAAACTCCTCAAACTACGGTCATCACCGGGAAGTGTCCCGACTATTGTCACTCCGGGGTTGCCGAATCATCACACATAGTAGGTGACTATAACTTGCAAGATAGGATCAAGAACACAAATATGTTCATGAAAGCATAAAGGGTTCAGATCTGAAATCATGGCACTCAGGCCCTAGTAATAAGTATTAAGCATAGCAAAGTCATAGCAACATCAATCTTAGAACATAGTGGATACTAGGGATCAAACCCTAACAAAACTAACTCGATTACATGGTAAATCTCATCCAACCCATCACCGTCCAGCAAGCCTACGATGGGATTACTCGCACACGGTGGTGAGCATCATGAAATTGGTAATGGAGGATGGTTGATAATAATGACGACGGTGGATTCCCCTCTCCGGAGCCCCGAACGGACTCCAGATCTGCCTTCCCGAGGAAGAACATGGCTTGGCGGCGGCTCCGTATCATAAAACGCGATGAATCCTTCTCTCTGATTTTTCCCTCCCCGAACGTGAATATATGGAGTTGGAGTTGAGGTCGGTGGAGGTCCAGGGGGCCCACAAGGATGGAGGGCGCGCCCTCCACCCTTGTGGACAGGTTGTCGACCCCATTCGGTTGATTCTTTCACCAATATTTTTTATTTATTCCAAAACTGATCTCCTGAAGTTTCAGGTCATTTCGAGAACTTTTATTTCTGCACAAAAATAACGCCATGGCAATTCTGCTGAAAACAACGTGAGTCCGGGTTAGTTCCATTCAAATCATGCAAATTAGAGTCCAAAACAAGGACAAAAGAGTTTGGAAAAGTAGATACGATGGAGACATATCAGGCACAGTATAGCAGGTTTCCTCTTTTGTGCTAAAGAGGCAAGCATAGGCGCGGAGCCCCGAGGAATCAGCCAAAGGTTTCCATTTCCGTGTTACAAGACCAAGACCGCCATAACGGCAGGACGGAGGTCATCACCGAGCCCACGACGACGTCATGACTAGGAGCTTTGCAGGCGAAGATCACCTTTCATCAGGATAAGATGTACTACTTGTCTCCCTTCAAACTTGGCCGTTGAGGGATCCCTTCCCACCTTCATTTTGGAGGAAGAGGACCAAGGCCACTATAATGGTAGCTAGGCCACCACTATAGAGGGGGATGGATCAATCAAGCTATCGGAACCCTCACCAGCTCACACCAACACAAGGACAGTCCTCCTGAGGCTGTTCTTCCTCTATACCAGTTCATCCTCAGCCCACAGCAAGGCAAATCCACCACAAAGCAGGATTAGGGTTTTACACTGCAAGGTGGCCTGAACTTGGGTAAACAACTGTGTATCTTTCCCTTCACGTTCATCAAGCTAGGATGTAAGAGTGACGAGCGAGTAGGCTAGAGGGCTTGAGTTCTTCACACACGCCCCAGAGTTCGAACCTTTTCTTGGGTATGCGGAGCCCTGAACCCGATAGTAACCTTCTCTCTTCTATAAAGCTAAGGTCCACATTTTGCGTACTCTTGAAATCAAAAAAATCCTCCACTACTTCCACATGTAGGCTCATTATATGCTTCTACTAGTAGAATGCCCGTCCATTCCTACTGGCCATCCATATATTTTTGTCGGCGACATATATGTCAATAATGCATGTTAAATTTTTCATAGAAATGATAGCTTGTAATGATTGAAAAGTAATTGAAATCCACTTCACTTGCGATCTAAGTTGATAAAGAAAATCTAATGGAACGATGTGTAGAGCTAATTATTTTTCACAAACTAAGATCCACTTGATGCAGTTAACATATTTACGTATAATGTGAGGAATATTATCTTTAGTTTTATTTGCATGGTACAATGTGGGACGCAAGATGATTTTACTGGGCTTTATATTGTAGGCTAACCATAGATAATTTGCTTGCTATTTTTTATTTAAAAATAACTTGTTAGGCTATGTGACATTGATGTCATCGCACAGAAGCTGCTCCTTTCTTCCTTTTTGACGGGAAAAAGCAGATGGGCACGCTCTGGTGCCTTGTAGGCCCCTCGTGTGCCTTCCCGACTCCGTTTTCTTCGGGAATACTTGTTTTGCAAGATGAAAATTATTTATATATACTCTCGGATGTTTTGACCCTTGTATTGCAGAATCTCCTTTGTCTTTGTTTTGTGCTATTTTTCTGACAAATCTGAACTCCCATGGCTCCCCGAAGGCTCCGCACCAAGCACTGGATCGTGCAACCTTCGCCGGGCAAACGCCCCTACAACAAAGTATATTATGAGTGATCGTCGGGAGAGGAGTATATCGACATGGAGGACAAAGCTAAAGAGGCCACATGAGGTCAGACTCAGGAGGGAGATCAAGCCATGCCTATGAAAGAGACTACGGAGAAGGGAGATATTCTGCAACCCCTTTATGATTATCTCTTTCCATCTGAAATTGATACCTTAAAGGTCTTTGAAACAATTTGCACTCAGAATACATCTCTCACTCATGAAGTTATTCTGCTGCAGGAGCAAAATTGTGCTCTCCAGAATATCCATAGAAATCTGGAGGACCTATTGAAGCTGAAGTACAAGCTCACTACCCCGTCATCACCATCACTACCGAAGAAAGAAACTTGAGTACACAGGTATGGGCAGCACCCTAGGCTTGTGCAAAGCTTGGGGGAGGCGCTCCGGTATCGTATCACCATCACTTTTATTATGTTTACCTATCTTAGTTCGATCCTTAGCTATTTCGTCATTTAGAAGAATAAAAGTTTAGTTTGATCTATGTTCGAGTGCTAGTTTCGTGATCTATCTACCTATGTAATCGAGCTGAGAGTTATATAATAAAGAGTAGTTTGAGTCTTGCTTCTTTACTTTTATGTTTCAATCTTAACAATGAAAATAATAAAAAGATCATATGCTAAACCCATGGAAAGTAATGACATTACATAAGAAAAGTATAAGTGATAAATTTGTTGGTAGTTAACAAACATAGTATTGTTCAATGATGCAATTCATGAAAGATTAGTAAGGGAAGAGAAGATTCACATATAAATATACTATTTTGGACATCTTTTATGATTGTGAGCCCCTATTAAATATTCTATGTCAGATTGTTCACGTCCAACAAGGTAGACAACGTAATGAGTTATTTTCGCTTATATTCACACAGAAGTTACATTGTCATGGATCCTCCAACATGTGGTTATTGCTCAATATCTTTACTAGCCAAAAATCCGCACCAAGTAGAGATACTACTTGTGTATCCAAAACCCTTGAACAAAGTTTCATGCCATGAGATTCCACTATATCTACCTATGGATTAAATAAGATCCTTCAAGTAAGTTGTCATCGGTGCATAAAGCAATAAAAATTGCTCCTGAATATGTATGACCTTTTATTGTAAGGGAAAATAATTTTTGTATGATCTTGTGATGGTAAAGAAATAAAAGCGACGAACTACATAATAAAGGTTGCTATCACAAGGGGCAATATAAAGTGAAGTTTATTTACATTAAGAGCTTCCACATCCATAAATAAAAAGTGCATGACAACCTCTACTTGTGAAGGGCCTATTTTTTACCTTTATGTATTTACTTTTCATGCAAGAGTCAATAGCGTTCTGCTCTATTCCTTTTTCATTTTTCTCTTTGCAAGCATCATGTGGTGGGGAAAGATCTATGCATATATATCCAGTTGGATATGATTAATCATGAGTTATTATTATTGACATTACCCTTGAGGTAAATGAGTTGGGAGGCATAACTATAAGCCCCTATCTTTCTATGTGTCCGACTGAAACTTTTGCTCTATATATGTCGTGAGTGTCAGCAATCATAGAAGGCTAAATGATAGTTGAGTATGTGGACTTGCTAAACAAAAGCTCTTACATGAGACCCTTCCTAAAAATATGATGAATTGTAATTGCCTTATTGACTAAGATCATAGTTTGTTAGTTTTCAAGAAAGTTTATGCCTTATACTTCGTATTGTGATGAATTGTTACTTGATCATGAGAAGTATATGATAAGATATATTGCTGCTGTGATAATGATCATGATGATACTATGTCCGTATTTTGTTTTTATTAACACCTCTCTCTCTAAACATGTGGTTATGATTATCGATTCCGGCTTTCGCTTGAGGACAAGCGAGGTCTAAGCTTGGGGGAGTTGGTACGTCCATTTTACATCATGTTTTCCTATTGTTATTTATAATGTTTTTGATCAATATGATACTTTGTAGTGCAATTCTAATGCCTTTTCTCTCTTAATTTGCAAGATTTACATGAAGAGGGAAATTGCTGGCTGCTGGAATACTGGACCTGAAAAAGTTATATCAGAGATACCTATTTTGGACAACTCCAAATGAGCTGAAATTTCATAGAGAATTATTTTGGAATGTATAAAAAATACTGGAGAAAAGGAATACCAGAGGGGACCTACTAGGTGCCCACAAGGCACTTGGGCGCGACCACCCCCTGGGTGCGCCAAAGTGGCTTGTGGGCCCCCTGGCTGGCCTCCGAGGCCCATCTTCTCCTATATGGTGCCATTTGCTCTAGAAAAAAAATTAGGAGAGGACTTTCGGGATGAAGCACCGCCGTCTATAGGCGGAACTTGGGAAGGAGCACTTTTTCTCTCCGGCGGAGCGATTCCGCCGGGATGCTTCCCTCTGGGTGGGAGAAATCAAAGCCATCGACATCACCAACAACCCTCTCATCATGGGAGGACCAATATTCATCAACATCTTCACCAACACCATCTCATATCAAACCCTAATTCATCTCTTGTATTCAATCTTTGTCTCAAAACCTTAGATTGGTACCTGCGGGTTGCTAGTAGTATTTATTACATCTTGTAGTTGATGCTAGTAGGTTTATTTGGCAGAAGATTATATTTTCAGATCCTTGATGCTATTTAACACCCCTATGATTTTGAACATGAATATGATTCGTGAGTAGTTACTTTTGTTCTTGAGGACATGGGAGAAGTCTTGTCATAAGTAATCATGTGAATTTGGTATTCGTTCGATATTTTGATGATATGTATGTTGTGATTCCATTAGTGGTGTTATGTGAACGTTGACTACATGACACTTCACCATCTTTGGGCCTAAGGGAAGGCATTGTGGAGTAGTAATTAGATGATGAGTTGCTAGAGTGACACAAGATTAAACTCTAGTTTATGTGCTATTCCGTAAAGGGCTGATTTGGATCCATATGTTTCATGATATGGTTAGATTTATCTTAATTCTTCTTTCACAGTTGCGGTTGCTTGTGAGAGGGGTTAATCATAAGTAGGAGGCTTGTTCAAGTAAGAACAACACCCAAGCACTAGTCCACCCACATATCAAATTGTCAACGTAGCGAACGTGAGTCAAACAAACATGATGAAAGTGACTAGATGAAATTCCCATGTATCCTCAAGAACACTTTGCTTACTATAAGAGACCATTCCAGCCTGTCCTTTGCTACAAAAAGGATTGGGCTACCTTGTTGCACCTTTGTTACAATTGCCACTCGTTGCTCGTTTCAAATTACCTTGCTATCAAACTATCTGTTATCATTAATTTCAGTGCCTGCACACAATACCTTGCTGAAAACTTGTCATTTCCTTTTGCTCCTCGTTGGGTTCGACACTCTTACCTACCAAAAGGACTATGATTGATCCCCTATACTTGTGGGTCATCAATCAGTATTATCCTCCAGTGTCACTTCCATGATATAATTTTTTTTGTTCGGGACAAATGTCATGGGTGTGTCTTTTTTTCTTATAGTGATAAAGGGTTGTTGGAACCCAAAAGTTTAATGCTACAGTTAGATGTCACCTTAGTTATTATTCCTGTATTTGCAGCTGATTGCATATACGATGTAATCATATGTATGTTGGCCAAGTAAGAATAGTACTTTACCATAGGTTCACCACACAACAATTATCAAGACAATGGACGTTAACTCAATGATATTAGATGAAATTAACTTGGTGAAATTCTCATGTGTCCTTGATACGTCTCCAACGTAGCTATAATTTTTGATTGTTCCATGCTATTAAAGTATCATTATTGGATGTTTTATATTCATTTACTACCAACATTATATCATTTTTTGGGACTAACCAATTGACATAATGCCTAGTGCCACTTGCTTTATATCAAACAAAGTCCAAATGCACCGAAACTTTTCGGAGGATTTTTTCTTCCTAGAAGACACCCAGGAAGCCCAAGATGTGCACCAGAGGGGCCCTGTAGGGCCCACTAGGCACCAGGGCGCACCAGGGTCCCCAGGCATGCCTTGGTGGGTAGTGGGGCCCACAGGCACCCCCTCCACCGCCTCTCAGCTCTATAAATACTCTAATATTCCTGAAACCCTAGGGGAGTCGTCTAAACACAATTCCAGCTGCCGCAAGTTCTAGAATCACGAGATCCCATCTAGAGGCCTTCTCTGGCACTCTGCCGGAGGGGTCAACAGTCACGGAGGGGGGTTTCATCATCACTCTCGCCCCTCCGATGATGCGTCAGTAGTTCACCGTAGACCTACGGGCCCGTAGGCAGTAGCTAGATGGCTTCTTCTCTCTTTTTGATCTTCAATACATTGTTCTCCTCGATGTTCTTGGAGATCTATTTGATGTAATGACTTTTTGCGGTGTGTTTGCTGGGATCCGATGAATTGTGAGTTTATGATCAGTTCTATCCATGAATATTATTTGAGACTTTGTTGAACTCTCTTATACATGATTATTATAGCCTCGTATTTCTTCTCCAAAACTTTGGTTTGGTTTGGCCAACTAGATTGATTTTTCTTGCCATGGGAAGATGTACTTTGTGATGGGTTTGATCTTCCGGTGCTCAATCTCAGTGATAGAAGGAGACATGACACACGTGTATCGTTTCCATTAAGGATACAAAGGTGGGGTCTATTCCTACATGAATAGATCTTGTCTACATCATGTCATCGTTCTTATTCCATTACTCCGTTTTTCCATGAACTTAATACACTAGATGCATGCTAGATAGCGGTCGATGTGTGGAGTAATAGTAGTAGATGTAGCCAGGAGTTGGTCTACTAATCTTGGACGTGATGCCTATATACATGGTCATTGTGTTGGATATTGTCATGATTATTCGCTTTTCTATCAATTTCCCAACAGTAATTTGTTTACCCATCATATGCTATTCTCTCGAGAGAAGCCTCTAGTGAAAACAGCCCCCGGGTCTATTTCTTATAATATTATTTTTAGATCTATTATTCCAAAAATCCAAAAGTACCTTCCTGCACTTTTTCTTTATTTATTTTATTTTGTATTTTTGTTACATCTATTTATCCAATTTCATACAATTTAATCTATCTCATTACCGAGGAGGGATTGACAACCCCTCTTACGCGTTGGGTAGCAAGTTTTTGTGGTTCGTGTGTTGGTGCTGTTTACATAGAGTTTCTTGGTTCTCCTACTAGATTGATAACCTTGGTTTCATACCTGAGGCAAATACTTACCGTTGTTGTGCTGCATCATCCTCTCTTCTTCGGGGAATTACCAACACAGATACAAGCAATCAGGAAGAATTTCTGGCGCCATTGCCTGGGAGACATCATCAACATCTATCAGGTTCCCACACACAAACTCTCATCTCCTTGCAATTACTTTATTTGCCATCTTCCTCTTGTTTTCATCTCCCCCACTTATAAAACATTTTTGCAAAAATACAAAAATATTTTCCGTTTGCTTCTTTGCTTGTGTTGCCATGTGTCTTCTATTTGCTTGCATCTTTGCTTCCTAAAAATTTATTGATATGGATCCTCATCCACTTTATAATCTTTTCAAAAGATCCAATTATGATGAACCAATTGCTAGTGAGTTGAATGCATTAGATTATCTTTATGAAGTTTTTCTTGAAAATCATGAATCTGAAAATTGTGATGAATTGTTAGAACAAGATATTTATAAAGTGATTCATGATAGCTCATTGAATAACAAGTGAAAGAATACGTGGTGCCCCCATGTGTGGTTTTGGTAATTGATGACATTTTCTATGGACTAATGGTTGCATTGAGTTATATTTGAAGGATTTGTCCATAGGCATTTCTTGAAGTCCATGTGTTGGTTTGAAGGAGTTTATGGGTTGACCAAGGTGCTATTAAGGAATTATCCAAAGATTGGTTATGTGAGTGTTGAGCTTATTGCAAGAATAAGATTGTGTGATCATTCATGTTTACCTTCAAGACATCATCCAAATGAAGAGAGTTGGAAAGAGTCAAGGTTGATCAAGACTAAGTACAGAGAGTGATTCAGGTTGATCAACACACAAAGCATAGAAGATGTACCGAGAGGGATCAAGTGATCTAATGGTATGTTTCCATGGGTTTGCATCAAGAGGAAGATCTCATACAACCCATGGAGGATGACATCAATCATCATCAAGATTGCGTGTGCAAGTTCAAGTGGAGCATCATGAAGAGAGCATCCTTGAAGCTTGCCATCCATTGTGGTGACAATGCACTTGTGTAGATGTGCCGAAGAGTTGCTTACCCATAGTGGAGTATGGGGAGCAATAAACTAGTCTTCATCGAGCCAACGCAACAAGAAAGGTGGTCCAACTTGAGGAAGTCAAGATCGTCATCATCTAGCTCAAGTAGACTATGTGCAAGGCAAAGGTTTTCCATTGATAGATTTTCTATTTTACCGGTCTGATGGTGGTAGTTGGGAGACTGGGTTGTAGGATCAATTCCTGTACTATCAAGGGGGGCTCTCTAGTGAGTAGCTTGATCGTATCGTTCGTCGAGAGCTCAAACCATTGCATCCTTGCATCATATTTATTGGTTCTTGTTTTGTTCTTTGCCTTGTAAGATTTGGAGCTTATGATCCACTTCATGACAAGCTCGAGTTCATCGAAAACCAATTTCATATGCATCTTCTTTTGTGTTTTCGGTGTTGGTGTTTTTACCTGTCTTATTTGAGAAAGGGTTCTCACCATTTTATTTTGGGTATTTTCTCAATTGATATTTCTTGATATTTCTATCAATATTGTGTTTGCTCTTGTCTTTAGCTTTCCAACAAACTTGATTTCGTCGAATTCGGAGCTCGTATGCGGAAGTTATGGTTGTTTTGTTCTTACCTATTTTTCATAGACCGGTTGTACCGCTTCTTACACCGGTTGTACCGGTTGACAGGTACTACCAGTGTTTGGGGCTGTTGTACCGCTCCAGAGTTGGTCCGATGGTTGTACCCGTGAGGTACCGCCCTACCACCGGATTAGTTTCTGTTTTGGAGCGGTTCTTGGGCAGTTATTGGCCGGTTTTACTGGTTAGCTTGTGTTTAACCGGTACTACCGGTGCCACGGGCGGTTGTACCACTTAGTGCTTTTCCAACATGTAGGTTTTGTCTCTGCTTTGACCGGTTGTACCTGTTCTTTCACCAGTTGTACCGGTCCTACTGTTTTCTGCACATAACGGGCAGATTCGTGGGGACCTAGAAAGGGGGATCTTCTTCCCTATTGGACCCCATCTCTTCAGCTTGTATTCTTCCCCCATTGTTGACCTTCTTCAAGATTGCTATATCTCAATCCCTCCAATGATTCTTGCTAGTTCTTGAGGGAAAAGAGAGAATAGATCTAGATCTACATTTCCACCAATCACTTTCTCCTCTATGTGAGGGGAACCCATTGGATCTAGATCTTGGAGTTCTTCATGTTCTCTTCTTCGTTCTTCCTCTCATTTTCCTCCCTAGCATTAGTTGCTTTGGTGGGATCTGGGAGAGAAGTACTTGGGCACTCCGTGTGCCCTTGCTATTGCATTTGGTGCATCGGTTTGAGTTCTCCATGGTGATATATACTTGGAAGTTACAAGTTGAGAAGCTTGTCACTCTTGGGTGCTTGGTACCCTTGAGCTTGTTCCTCTTGGGTGCTTGGGCGCCCTAGACGGCCGATGGTGTTCGGAGCTCAATCATTGTAGTGTAAAGCTCCGGGCTAGCGTAGGGGTCTCCAATTAGGATGTGGAGATCACCCCAAGCAATTTCACGGGTACCGGTGACCCCCCCTAAGGGTTGCCAAAGTGTACGGGTACGGTGACCGCCCCCAAGGGTTGCCATTTGTACGGGTTCGGTGACCACCCTCAAGGGTCCCTTAGTGGAATCACGACATCTTGCATTGTGCGAGGGCGTGATACGGTGTCCCTAGTGGCTTCTTGGGGAGCATTGTGCCTCAACACCGCTCCAAACGGAGATTAGCATCTGCAAGGGTGTGAACTTTGGGATACACCATCGTCTTGGCGTGCCTCGGTTATCTCTTACCTGAGCCCTTTACTTATGCACTTTACTTTGTGATAGCCATATTGTTTCTTGTCATATATCTTGTTGTCACCTAGTAGTTTATCTTGCTTAGCATAAGTTGTCGGTGGACATAGGTGAGCCTAGTCGTTTTAGGTTTTGTGCTTGACAAATTAAACGCTAGTTTTATTCCGCACTTGTTCAAGCCTAAACTGTAATTATTTTAAAGCACCTATTTACCCCCCTTCTAGGCGACATCCATAATCTTTCAATTGGTATCAGAGCCTCGTCTCTCTTTATTAGGCTTGACCGCCTAGAGAGTAAAGATGTAAACTAGGGGTTTAGGATTCTGCGACACTCTTAGTTTTGATGGCACAAAGTTTGATGTTTGGGTATTTCGCGTGCTTAATCTCTTTAGGGTCATGGATCCAAATTTAGAGCGAATTGTAGATATGGGTTTTTCTCCTCCAAAGGATCCCAAAAGATTATCTTTTGAGGATGAGAAAAACTCTTATCTCAATGTTCAAGCTTCTAATGTGCTTTTTGATGCTTTGATCAATGTAGTTATATTTCAACTCATGCCATTCCGGGATGCTCGCGAGTTGTGGACAAAGCTTCAAGACAAATATGGTGTGTCCAAGATTTTTGGGGATGATTGTTCTCCCTCCACCTCTAGCCGTGTTGCCTTCTCAACTTCTTCTACTTCACCTACATGTGGATTGCCACAAGGTAATGCTATGGTGAGTATTGTTGATCATTGCAATGATGATATTGTGCTTGTTCTTGACGATCCTTCAGCACTATCTTATTGCAGTGGTCCTTCTTTGGACTTTAACACTTTGACACTTTAAATGTATCACATGCTTGTGTTGGTAGTCCTTGCATATCATGTAGAAATTGCTTGACTAAATCTCATGATGATATGCTTACTATGTCTTGTTGCCATGATAAAAATGCATCTATTTCCTCGAATTGTTGTGCTAACAATGTAGAGGAAACACAACACCCCATGGAACAAGATGTGGTCTTGAATGGTGCTTCAAGGGATCTCACCTCATCATCTATTGCATTTTGCCTTATGGCTAAGGCTTCAAAGGTATCTCCCGCTTTGAATCCCAATATATTTTGTGATGATATTCATGATGATAAGAATGATGATGATGTTGATAATGATGAAGACAATGATAATGTTGCCTCCTTAAAAATTAAGGGGGAAATGGTTTTTAAAGCTCTTCAAAAAAATAAAATTGCTCATTCCAACTTCATGGAAATCATGTCCATTGCCGTTGAGGGCAAGAAATACATTGAGGAGTTGGAATCTCATCTCGAGTAGCATGAGGTCACCATTGATAAAATGGAAGGTCATGAGAATGATTATGCTAATGAAATCGTGGACCTCTCTCAAGCTCTTGAACTTGAACAAACCACCAAGGAATCTCTCGAGGAGACCTTTGCTCTAGAATTATCTAGAGTGAAGGAATCTCATTATAGAGCTCTTGAGGTGGCCAATGATTTTGAAACTAAAAATTAGAAGCTTGAAGTTGCACATGCCATACTCCTTGAGGATTTTGAGCACCTCGAAAATGGCTCAAGAGTCATTAAGAGTGAGCTCATCAAACTCATCTAGTCTCATGCTCAACTTAAAGCTTATTATTCAAAAGAGCTTGCCAAATTTGCTTCTCTTCGTGTTGTTAATGAAGATGCTTGTGCTACTAACTCTATTTCTTGTGAAGCATCCATATTAAAGGAGGATGTTGAGCTAAGGGCTCAACTTGAGTTGCTTTAGCAATTATGGGAAATTGGAAGAAAGTCATGAAAAGCTTTCTAGCTCTCATGATGATCTTCTTGTATCCCATAATGTGCTAAAAATAGATCATGAGGCTATGATTGCTAAGGTAACATCTAGTGAGCCTCATGTGGACATTAGCACTACTTTTAGTCAAAATGCTATATTGCCTTGTGCTAGTCCTCGTAATTCATCCATGCAAAACATTGGTACATCTTGTGATGAATTGCTTTCCTTGCATGTTGCTCTTACGATGAAGCTTATACTTCCTCTAGTACTTGTGTTGACAGTAACCATGTATAGGAAATCAAAGAGCTCAAGGCCCAAGTCACTTCCTTGAATAAAGACTTGGAAAAGAGTCATGAAGGGAAGTCCACACTCAACAATATCTTGAGTGTGCAAAATTCCCCCAATGACAAAGGTGGACTTGTATTTAACTCCAATAAGAAGAAAGTCCAAGATGAACAAGAAGAAGGTCCAAAAACAAGTCAAGAATTTGGCCAAGATTATTTGCTTCAAGTGCAAAATTGAAGGGCATCATGTTAGATCTTGCCCATTGAAGAAAAAGGCCATTAGTGACAAGCAACAAGGGAAGCGGCCACAAGTTCATTCTCATGCTCAACCTCAAGTTGAAGAAATGCCTCTTCCCAAGAAGACTCAAGCTAATGCTTCTCATGTTAAGAAATCACGTGAGAAGAAAGTGAAGTGTTGACGTTGCAACCTATGTTGTGAGAAAGGTCATGTCGCTTCTTCATACACGAATGGTACCTTATCCAACCCTATTCTAATTGATGATGTCTATTCTCTTGGGAAGGATAAGGTTGGCAATGTGTTTGCCAAATTTGTTGGTACTAAAACTGTTGTCAAGAAAACAACCATCTAGGTAGCCAAGCTTATTGTGACTAACCTCTTAGGACCCAACTTGGTAGGGGACCAACAAGCTCAAACTTGACCAATAGGTGTTGTTGGAGGGCACTTGGAGTCTTGGCTACATTATGAAGAATTAAGGGGACTTCATCATTCTTATTGTCTCAAGCCAAGTCAATTGGGTTATCAAGTTTCTATCTTATATCCAATGTGCCTCCTTGCGGTAACATGTACTTAAATTGTTTACATTGAAAGTTACTTGCCCCTTTCATGTTTTGGTTTTGTTCCTTGCATGTGTTTGTATAAGTTGTGTCTCCAATTTGCTTATATTGAGTAATCAAGTATGTGTATGTTTGTTTGCACATCATGTACGTGTGTGTCATGCGTTGAGCCTTTGTGCATCTTATTTGTATCTTAGTTGGCTCTTGTGAGAGATTAATGGAAAATCCCATTTTGGGGAAGTGATGTGCTTTATGCACCTCACAATCCTATAAATGTGCATGAGGAATACCATCTAGTATTGATATTACAAGATTATCTAGCCGTTATGTGGTATGTCATCTCATGAGAAATTCAAATTCTAAATAGTCCATTAATTATCTCTTGTTGGATCATTTTATTTGCCTCTTGTTTATCTTTAATTGGTAGCCTAGAAAATGTGTACATTTGAGATATTGTCACCTAGAGTTGATAATGTAAATTATCTTGTTCCTAGGTGACATGTTAGATCTACAAGTTGCAATTTGCTTGTGTTTGGTGTGAAGATGATGTTGGATATCCTTGCTATCTACCACCGGGAATTATTTCCATATAATTCTTGTCTTTTGACAATTTGTACTCACCTATGTGGTAGAAAGTAT
Source organism: Triticum dicoccoides (assembly GCF_002162155.2). NCBI lineage: Eukaryota > Viridiplantae > Streptophyta > Magnoliopsida > Poales > Poaceae > Triticum > Triticum dicoccoides. The sequence goes on along the minus strand of NC_041385.1, from coordinate 267,351,330 downwards.
TGATCATCTTCACATTGGCTTTTGCTTCTTCTTGCCTTATCTCTTGCCAAGGTTTGTGTCATCTCCCGTTGTCTTCCATACGACTTGTGGATCTTGTCTAGTGTTCTCTAGATATAGTGAAAGTGGTGATCCCACCTTGTGCATTTTGTATTCAAATGTAAATTCTCTATAATGCACTACTCTAGGAGGAGCTATCCTATTTTCTATAAAACACTCATCTTATGATCCTTACCAAGTGTGTGTTGGTGGAAGGCAAGCCGTTTCTTTTTGGTACTTTGTGCCATCATGAAACTTTGTAGAGGGATTGGTTTGTTTGGAATCATTCTCTCTTTTGGGAGTTTGATATATTTCTTTTTTGCGTGTATCAATGGATATCTCATTCCTTGATGTATCTTTTAATTGATATCTTCCAAGTGATGATTTCTCCATTTGGTATCCTTTTAACTTGGTATTCCTTTTTTATTTGGTGTTGGTTCTTGAAAGTCTTTAGCATGCATATTTACTTCATGTATTTTCTTTGGCATGCTTTCTTTCTTTGGCCCAATATATAGGGGAAACTCCACCAAGTTTCAAATTGGATGAGATGTGCATGATATTTATTTTCATATCTATGTGCACATATTTATGTGGAGCTCTCATATGTATTGGTGTTTCTAACTCATTGATCACAATGAGTTTGGGTACCATTTTGTTTTTGTTATTGTTCTAGGAACAATTAGAGATGCATTCGATGCTCGGCTCACTCACAAGGACGATGGTTTCACCATGTGCTTATTGGATTCTAGCTAGGATGTTCAATGAATTACTATCTAATACCTTCAATTGGTATCTTCTACATCCTTCCAATGCTATCTCGGTAACAAGAACTACTATATAATACCTTCAATTGGTATCTTCTACATCCTTCCAATGCTATCTCGGTAACAAGTATCTATTCAATGCATTCCTCTCTTGCATTCAACCTTGTGTAGGTTGCATCTTGGCATGTTATTCATTTCATCTTGTGATACTTGGTTCCTTTCTCAAAGCATCCCAATGACGATCTCTTGTTTCTAGTTGGGATGTATTTGATGGAGGTGTGGTAGGAGTTCATTTATATACAATAAGACAATATATAGCCATGTGTTATGCTTTCAAGCAAACATCTTATTGATATATATATATGACTTCCTTGTGGATATCTTTTTCTTTGCTTTGTGTAACTATTTCGTGTGTTCATCCTTCTTTGTGGATTGATATCATCACCTAGAATCTTATACACTTGAGTGTAGTTACATCTCAAGTTGATGTCCTTATTCTTTCACGTGCACCTTTTTCCTTGGTGGTTTTATGAAAGGATTTATCTTGAGTAGGGTCTTATTTCATTGCACCTTGATGCACTCTTTTGTGGTGAAGATCATTTTCCTCATGCTTGTCTTGACGAGGCCTTTAATTGATATCCCTCATCTTGACGAGGCTTTCCGTTGGTATCCCTCCTCTTGACAAAGCCATCAATTTCTATCTTCACCACGGGTCGTCACAAGCTTTGGTTTTTAAGTTGCTTTTTGGAGAGTTTGTGAACCCATTTCCTAGTTGAGTGTGTGGGTGTGGCAAGGACATGTCTTGCACCTTGTATCTCATTCTTTGAGACTATGTTGATGCTTGATTCTCATTCATATTGGTCTTATCAAGTGCTTTGCCATGACTCACACACATCCTTTTGGTTGAGCCCATTCGTAAGTTACCTCTTTTACATGTGTCTCAACCATGTGCTTGTTGCAAGAGCTATGACTTGTCTCTTATCTTAGCCCACTTGCACTTGTTGTTAGTTTCTATTGATTTTGGGGGAGTGATGATCCTATTATATGCACTTGGTATCATAATGAAAATATTCTAAGTAGTGCACAAATTAAGGGGAGCTTCACTAGTGTCTTTAGAACACTCCGTTGCTCTCTTGCAAGTGTTAGGCTAAATATTTCTATTTGCTCTCTTGCACTTGTCGTGAGTTTCTAGTGATTTTGGGGGAGTGACGATCCTATTTTGTGCTCATTGTATACAAATACAAAACTAAATAATACACAAAACATGGGGAGCTTCTCTAGTTTCTATAGAACACCTCTATGATCTTATCATAATATCTTTTTTTCATATGGCTCATAGGATCATTGGTTTAGTTGGATCAATTGGTATCTTTTGATTGCTTGATTGCTTGTTTCTCTCTTTGTTATGTCTTTGTGGCATATCATCCTTTTGTCGGCCGCTCCTTGTGCAATTCTCTTGCTTATTGACTATATAGATTGACGATGGTGTGGGGCCGTGATGCCAGGAAACCAGGAGGAAGCAAAAAAAATTATAGTTGTATATAATAAGGAGGAACTTGCGTACATACGGCTATGGCCTAGTGGGTCCCTACTGTCATCCTCTCCATGTAAAGTCATCTCCTGATTCCTCATGTTCGTTGACCATGTTGACAATGCTCGGTGCCATGGCGAGCGTAACAACTCAAAGGACGACGGAGAGGGCCTCGCAAGCCCTACGGGTGGTTGATATAGCGCCTGCTGCTCATTCAGGAAGCCAAGATCATCAGACACCTATGAGCACCTTCGAGAGACTGAGACAGCATGAAACGGTAAGGCCGCTCTTGAGAGCTCTGGATTGTTTCACACCTATATTAAGATACAAGTGTAATTTACTCGTCACCGGGAACAACGCGTGAAATACATGCGTAATGAAACCGAGGGCCCGAGGTCTATAACAAAAACCGGCGAGTTACATGTGTAACTTGAGAGACCAATGTATATTTTACTAGTCGAAATCGACAAACCAAGAGGTTCGCCCAAGACCATCTGCTTTTATTTACAAACGTCAGTTTTACAAGTTATTTTGGTTGGAAAACGACTATCCAATCACGGCCTAAGATGATAAGTTGGTCGGAAGATCATATGGTTTCACCTCTAACCACTACAAAAAAAGACACATCCGTGACATTTTGGGCCGAACGAATTCTTTCTGTCATGCTTATGACACTTCTATGACGATAATTGTGACAAAACCTGGTATCATCATAGATGTGGTGGGCTCCTACTTGTATGACAAAAAATCATGACAAAAAATGGGCTTTTCGTCCTGGGCGGGCCAGAGACGAAGCTACATGACACTCTTTGGGCCGCCCATGAAAGAAAAAACTGTGGTAGAAGCGAGGGCGGGGAAAATAATGCGGAGTTCCCAGTTACGGTGGGTGGTCGATGCCGAGCGATGCGCGTTTCTCTCATACACGTACGCGTGTGGGTGTGAGGAGTTGGGATCTAACTGAACCCGAGTGAGGCGTTCGCCTACTGAACCCGAGTAATTGCACTGCAGGCTGTGCGTTACTGAACCCGAGCAATCGATCAATCTCTGGCTGTTAACTGAACCCGATCGAGCGATTCCTTCGTTACTGCTGCTAACTGAAGCCGATCGAACCTGCTGCCTCTTGATGAATAGTGAGCATTGTTGGGGGGTTGGATGAACAGGACCCCGTGGTAGTAGCTAGATTCCGTTGCCGCTTGGTGAACAGGACCCCAATCGATCGAGCCGGTTGGAGGTGGATGAACATGACCCGGTGGAGGGTTGGATGAACAGGATCCCATGGAGGGCTAGTTGAAAAGTAGCTGGTGGAGGGCTGGATGAACAGTAGCCCGTGGAGGGGTGGTTGAATAGGACCCCGAGGAGAGGGTTGGTTGAACAGTAGCCGGTGGAGGAGCGGTGGAGGCTGGATGAACAGGAGCCCGTAGATGAACCGTAGCTGGTGGAGGCAGGAGGGAGACGTCGTGGATGAATAGTCGCAGGTGGAGGCTGGAGGAGGTCGACGGTGGAGATGAACAGTAGCCCATGGAGTCCCATTTTGCGGTATGCCAGACCCCTCCTGTTGAACAGGACCCCCATTTCGACCGTAGCGCTCCAACACAAGTTCGTTTCCTCTATTTTGCGGCACACCACACCCCTGCCGATCAACAGGACCCCATTTCGAGCGTAGGAGGTCCAAGAGAAGTCCGTTTCCTTCGTTTTTCGGTACGCCACACCCCTCTCGATGAACAGGATCCCGTTTCGACCATAGGTGGTCGAACACAAGGCCGTTTCCTCCGTTCTGTGGTACGGCAGGCCTCATTTCGGCTATTCCGTCCAAGCCGGTTGGCTCCCGATGAACACGAGGCATTCCGTTGCCTCCCGATGAACACGACACATTCTGTTGCATCTTGATGAACACAACGATGCAGTTTCTCCATTCCGACCCAGCCGGTTGGCTACCAATGAACAGGATGCCGTCGCTGCCTCTCCATGTGCACGAGCCCTGGCCATACGTATGCGTGAGTTGGCGTTCGAGACCCACCCGTATGTATGTACGTCGCCATATTTAATTTCTTGTACCCTAGTTGTACGTACGTGTACATGCTACATCTGCGCCTCTACTACGACATGTTCCCTTCCTTACACGGCCACGGTTCATCGCAGCAGCCTGCAGACAGACCGATCAACCAGTACGTATGTACACGTTCGCAACCAGAATGACAATGCTACGTACGCTTCGACCAGGTGGGTCTCGACTATCAGGGAGGATAAGGAGGCACTTCCTTGCTGTGGCCATGGACCCAGCTGTCAGCCTCTCCACGTACAGTACTCTTTCGATGGAAGTCGTTCCTTGACCACATTGACCACGCTGCACCGAGAGCACCAAGGCGGTGGACGACGGCAAGGCCTAGGAAGGGGACAACATGGAGCCAGGGAAGACGCGACAGTGGATGCCCACGCGGAGAGGAGTACGAGGGTTGACTCGTTCGGCTGTGGTGTGAGGCTGCCGTCGCTACAGAATAACAGGGGTTGTGGGTGACTACAGGGATGGCCTGGCCAATGGTGGGAGTAGTAAGGGGCGGTAAGGCCTCCTCGACAGCACAGTCGGCCACGGGAGGCAGGAGCAGGCGGCACGACCGGTGCAGGTTTGGGCGGCTGGAGCAAGAAGACTAGAGGTCAAAGAAGCAGCATGACCGTCCGATTAAAATCCAACCGTCACTGCTGCTAGAATCGTTTGTTGACTAAGTTGACAAAGCCCTGTGTACGCATCAACATATTAGGCCCACAGGTCAGCCTCCGAACCGGTGTGCCCCAAATGTCAGTGGGAGGAATCATTTTTTTCGCGTAATAAGGAGGCAGTTGATTGCGTGCGGCCATGGACCATGGGGGTCCCTACTGTCAGCCTCTCAATGTACATCCCTATTCTGATGGTTGACATTTGTTGAATGTTGAGCAAGCGCGCCTAGAGCACCAACGCGGTGGACAACTATGAGGCCTAGTAATGGAACGACCCGGAGCTGACGAAGACACAACAGTGGATGGCCATGCTGAGGAGAGTATGATGGTTGACTGGTTCGGCTGCGGCGTGAGGCTGCCGTCACTGGAGAATAACATGAGGTGTAGGTGGGTACAGGGACTGCCAGGCCAGTGCAAGGAGTAGGGTGGGTCGGCGAAGCCTGCGCGGCATCACAACCGGCCATTAGAGGAGGGAGCAGGCAGTCCCGCCGGCGCTGGTTTAGGCGGCTGGAGCAGGAAGATCAGAGATTGAAGAAGCACGTCGGCCGTTGGATGGACATCTAATAGTCACTGCTGCTAGAATCGCGTATTGACTGACAAAGCCTTGCGTAAACAAGTCAGCCTCGAAATCTGTGGCGTGTACAACCCATTTACTATTATTTTTATAATTTTTACTCATTTGCTAATTCATTACCAAAATTGTTCCTACCGACAAAATTCACATCCATAGATTCATTATTATTCTCAATCAAAGTAGACAAAGGCATATCATTAGGATCCATATAAGCACTCTTACTAGCAAATAATTTCATAAGCTCATCCATCTTTCCACTCAAAACACTAATCTCTTCAATCGCATGCACTTTTTTTATTAGTGGAACATCTTTCGGTATGCCATTGAGAATAATGAACTGTAATATTATGTAGGAGTTTAGTAGCTTCTTCTAAATTAATTTCGATAAAAGTGCCTCCCGCAGCCGAATCTAAAAGATTTCTTGAAGCAAAATTCAATCCGGCATAAAAAATTGTATAATCATCCACAAATTCAAACCATGAGTAGGGCAATTTTGTATCATCAATTTAATCCTCCTCCAAGATTATGCAACACGTTCATGATCAAGTTGCTTAAAATTCATAATATCGTTCCTAAGGGAGATGATCTTAGCGGGAGGGAAATACTTGGAAATAAAAGCATCTTTACACTTATTCTATGAATCAATACTATTTTTAGGCAAAGATGAAAACCAAGTTTTAGCACGACCTTGAAGTGAGAACGAAAATAGCTTCAATTTAACAATATCATTATCCACATCTTTTTTCTTTTGCATATCACGCAATTTCAACAAAATTGTTTAGATAGGATGCGGCACTTCCCTAGGAAGGCCAGAAAATTGATCTTTCATAACAAGATTCAGCAAAGCGGCATTAATTTCACAAGATTCCGCATTCGTAGCGGGAGCAATCGGAGTACTGATAAAATAATTATTATTGGTGTTGGAAAAATCACACAATTTGGAATTCTCTTGAGCCATTGTGACAAAGCAAACAATCCAACACACGAGCACACAAAAAGCAAGCAAAGAAGACGAATGGAAGAGGGGCGAAGAAAAGGCAAACCATTTCGAAAATAGTTTTAGAAGTGTCCGAGAGGAAAACGAGAGGCGAATAGCGAATAATGTAATGCAAGAGATGAGTGTTTCTGATGGGTACTTGGTATGTCTTGACTTGGCGTATATCTCCCCGGCAACGACGCCAGAAATTCTTCTTGCTACTTTTTGAGCTTTCGTTGGTTTTTCCCTTGAAGAGGAAAGAGTGATGCAGCAAAGTAGAGATAAGTATTTCCCTCAGTTTGAGAACCAAGGTATCAATCCAGTAGGAGACAATGCACAAATCACTAAAGACCTGCACAAACAATCAAACAAACTTGCACCCAATGCGATAAAGGGGTTGGCAATCCCTTCACGGTTACTTACAAAAGTGAGATCTGATAGAGATAGATAAACGATAAAGTAAATATTTTTTGTATTTTAGTTTACAGATCGGAAGGTAAACGATTGCAAAAAGAGTAGATCGGAAAATAATATTGTAGATTGGAAACTTATATGATGGAAAATAGACCCGGGGGCCATAGGTTTCACTAGAGACTTCTCTCATGATAGCAAATAATATGGTGGGTGAACAAATTACTGCCGAGCAATTGATAGAAAACCGCAAAGTTATGACGATATCTAAGGCAATGATCACGAATATAGGCATCATGTCCGTGTCAAGTAGACCGAAACAATTCTGCATCTACTACTATTACTCCACACATCGACCGCTATCCAGCATGCATCTAGAGTATTAAGTTCATAAAGAACGGAGTAACACATTAAGTAAGATGACATGATGTAGAGGAATTAACTCAAGCAATATGATGAAAGCCCCATATTTTCATCCTCGATAGCAACAATACAATACGTGCCTTTCTGCCCCTACTGTCACTGGGAAAGGGCATCGCAAGATTGAACCCAAAGCTAAGCACTTCTCCCATTGCAAGAAAAACCAATCTAGTTGGCCAAACCAAACCGATAGTTCGAGAATTACAAAGATATCAAATCATGCATAAAAGAATTCAGAGAAGATTCAAATAACATTCGTAGATAAGCTGATCATAAATCCACAAGTCATCGAATCTCAGCAAACACACCGCAAAAAGGTATTACATCAAATAGATCTCCAAGAACATCGAGGTGAACATGGTATTGAGAATCAAAGAGAGAGAAGAAGCCATCTAACTACTAGCTATGCACCCGTAGGTCTGTGGTAAACTACCTATGCTTCATCGGAAGGGCAATGGTGTTGATGTAGAAGCCCTCCGTGATCGAATCCGCCTCCGACAAGGTGCTGTAAAAGGTCCCTAGATGGGATCTCACGGGTATAGAAGTTTGCGGTGGTGGTAAAGAGTTTTCGTGGATGCCTTTATTGGTTTGGGGATATATGGGAATATATAGGCGAAAGAATTAGGTTAGGAGGTGCATGAGGGGCCCACAAGGGTGGGGCGCACACCCTACCCCTGTCGGTGTTCTGGATACGGGGGTACCCAGACTTGCCTGGCTGCAGCCCACTGCATGGCTCCGTCGATGGCCTGGTACGACCTAGTTTCAGCATCAACAACCCAAGACGTATGACGCCAAGACCTCCAAGGGGATCGGCCTCCCTAGGCTGGCTCCCAAGGAGCGGAGATTTCTATGCAAGGCGCACCTTGCGAGGCTCAGCTGACATGAGCCATGACGACCAAGGCCAGGCAGGCGCCAGCGGGCGCAGTGTACCAGTTTCCTCTTTGGTGCAAAGGAGACAAGCAGCAGGCGCGGAGTCCCGAGGAATCAACCAAAGGTTACCATTTTGGTGCAACAAGACCAAGACCGCCAGGACGGCAGGATGGAGGTCATCGCCGAGCCCACCGCAGCGTCATGGCCAGAGGCTTTTGCACGCGAAGACCACTTTAGTCAGAATATGGCATACTTGCTGTCTCCCTTCAAATTTGGCCGTTGTGGGATCCCTTCCCGCCTACATTTGGGAAGAGGACCAAGGCCACTATCAATAGGACCCAGCCACCACCGAAGAGGGGGATCAAATCCATTCCACCCTCATTACCTCACCACCTCACTTGAGCTCAAGAAACCTCACCTCCTAAGGTTGTTCAACCACTATACTAGTTCATTCTCTGCACCTCGAGGCAAATCCACCACAAAGCAGGAGTAGAGTTTTACACCGCAAGGTGGCCCGAACCTGGGTAAACTGCTGTGTCTCTCTTTCCCTTCGAGCTCGACGCACTAGGCTGTGAGGATCGCGAGTTAGCAGGCTGGGTAAGTTGAGATCTCCGCATGCACCCTAGAGTTTGAACCTCTCAAGGGTTTGTTGGATTTCGGGATCCGGCAACCCCGTGAGAGGTTCGAACACTAGGGTGCGTGCGGAGATCTCAACCTGCCCAGCCTGCCTACTCGCGATCCTCCCTAGCCTAGCCCATAGAGCTCATAGAGACACAAAGACACAGAGATTTATACTAGTTCGAACAACCGTTGTGCTGTAATACCCTAATCTAGTGTGGTGAGGTGGGTTGCCTCGAGGGGCTATGGATGAACTAGTACAAGGATGAACAAGCCTCAGGAGGTGAGGTGTTCTTGAGCTGGTGTGGTGCTCTACTTGATCTGGTTTTTTGGTCCTCTTCTATGGTGGTGGCCAAGTCATATATATAGTGGCCTTGGTCCTCCTCCCAAATATGAGCGGGAAGGGATTCCACAACGGCAGGATTTGAAAGGGGACAAGTAGTACAGTCTATCCTGACAAAAGTAGTCTTCGCCTGCGAAAAGCCTCTGGTAGTGACGCTGCGGTGGGCTCGGTGATGACCTCCGTCCTGCCGTCCTGGCAGTCTTGGTGTTGTTGCACCAGAATGGAAACATTTGGCTGATTCTTCGGGACTTTGCACCTGTGCCTTGCCTCCCTTGCACCTAAGAGGAAACCTGCGCTCTGCACCCACCTAGCCTTGGTTGTCATGGCTCACATCAGCTGAGCCTCATGAGGTAGCTGCATAGAACTCTCCGCCCCTCAGGAGCCCTCCTGAGGAGGCCGACTCCTTCAGGGGTCTTGGCATCGTCCGCCTCATGAGGCTTGGCCCCTCGCGCGGGTCTTGCTATGTTGGTGTTGAATTTGGGCCGTACCAGGCCATTGATGGAGAGCCACGTGGTGGGCCGCAGGCAGGTAGGACTAGATACCCCCAAGTCCAGGATGCCAACAATAGCCCCCGGGCCCAAGGCACGCTCAGACTTGGCTTCCAAGCGAAGCCAAAGGGCAAGTGGAGAGTGTCGTGGGCCCTAACCGCCTGCGGCCTTGATAACACGTGGCGATTGATTGGACGTGGGTGACACCGCTTCCCCACACTGCCTCGGCAACTACTTGACTTGACAACTGCATGCTGCACGCAGAAAGGATCATCATTACTAGGAATCGTGGGAGGCCGACGATTTACCTTCTCCCGGCAATAAACATGCGAGCGGGCGGAGCCCCTGCCCATTTCTCTTTCGCCTTGCTCCTGCTTGCTTCTCCTCCTCTTCATTTTGCTCCCATGGTGCCGATCAGGAGATTCTCTGAGGCAGAGAAGGGGAAGGCTCCTAGGGAGGGGTCGGACCCTCTCCCGCCAAAGAAGCGACTCCACCTCCATGATGATGCTGGCGCGGGGCGTGAGGTGGCCCGGCCTTGGCGATCGAGGCCTCTGCCTGGCTTCCCCCTCCCCTTATACGCCTAGGTGCAAGGTGAAGGAGTGCACCGCCAAGCCTTCCTCGACCGCCTCGCTGATGAACTCCTGAGCGCCTGGTGCCTCACGCCTGCTGCCTTCCTGGGAAGCGTGCCATGAAGAGTGCCTCCACATGGTGCCCGAGCGCCACTCTCACGACATGGGCTAGGTCTAAGGCCCTCCAGAGGAGAGCCCCCGAGCCCAGCCTGAAAGGGGCGCCAAGTGCGCCTTCCTATGCGATAGGTAAAGGTGCCGCATTTGGAGACGCAAGACTCAGCGCTACGTCCTCGAGTGATGCTCCCTCATGAGACCCCTGGCCCAGCTGCAGCTTCTTCGTCTTGGGGGTGACCTCAAGAGGGAGGGCACCGTCTTCGTCTTCTAGGTTCTCAACCGCTTCAGTCTGGAAGGCGCGCTCGAGGGAGCACACCGCATCCTTCTCTCGGCAGGCGACCCTGATGATGCTGCCGCTTCTTGGCATCTTGAGGATGTTGTAGCCGTGGTGCGTGGCCGCCATGAACTTGGCCAGTGCTGGGTACCCAAGGATGGCGTTGTAGGGCAGGCGGATGTTGGCGACGTTGAAGTCAATGAGCTCGGTGTGGTAGTTGTTGTGCTCGCCGAAGGTGACTAGGAGGCGAACCTGCCCGATCGGGTGTGTTGATCCGTCGGTCACTCCTGAGAATGGCTTGTTGGGGTGCAGCTGGTAGTATGGCACCTGGAGTCTGTCGAATGTCTGATAGAGAGAACATTGAGCCCTGCTCCGCCGTCGATGAGGGTCTTGGTGACGGTCACGTTGCTGATGACAGGAGAGCAGAGCATGGGGAGCACGCTAGCGGTGGCCACACACTTGAGCCGGTCTGTCGAGTTGAAGATGATGGCGCACTTGGACCACTTGAGAGGGCGAGCTGCTTCAAGCTTGGGGAGCACCGCATTCATCTCGCGCACAAATTGCTTGAAGACATGGTGGGAAGCTGGGGCTTGTGAGCCGCCCAAGATGCAGGCGATAGACCGCGGCTCCTGGAAGCCCCCAGCCCCGTCGTGCTGATGGTGATCTTCGTTCCTCCTTGGTGGTGTTGGCAGAGGAGGCAAAGTTGCGTTGCCCTGAGGGCAGTCCTCATGAGGCTGCTCCCTCCAGTTGCCCTCGCGAGGCTGGTCCTACCAGCGGTCCCCATGAGGCACAGAACGACCACTTGCCCTTGGATGACTCAGGGTGGTCGCAGCCGCACTTGGTCTCTGGTTCTGTCGCAAGCACGGCTGGCCCCTTGCGCTTCGTGTCCTTGGTCTTAGTCTTCTTATCTTCTGGATCAACATCAAGGAGCTCGAGGAGGGAGAGGCGTCCCTCCTCAGCCCTCGCACACTTGTTCGCCATGTTGAACATCTCCAGAGCAGTGCATAGGTCCTCGTGGATGGCGAGCTCCTCCTTCACCTTGACATCACAGACACCATCGGTGAACACAGAGATGATGGCCTCGTCTGACACCTTGGGAATCTTGAGGCGGATGTTGTTTAAGCGCTGGATATACTTATGCAGGGTCTCCCCAGGCTGCTACTTGATGCAGCGCAGGTCGCCCCCGGCCGGCGGACGGTTGCGAGTGCCCTGGAAATTGGCGACGAAGCGTTTGCGCATCTCCTCCTAGGAAGAAACCGACCCTTCAGTCGGGTTCAGGAGCCAAGAACGCGCGCCATCCTTTAGGGACATCGGGAACCAGTTTGCCATGATCTTCTCGTCGCCGTTGGCTGCCTCGATGCTCAGCTCGTAGAGCTGCAGGAACTCGGTGGGGTATGCAGTGCCATCGTAGCATGGAGGCAGGTCAGGCTTGAACTTGCTTGGTCAGACGATGTTGCGGAGCTCTGCAGTGAACGCACGACATCCTGTCGTGGCTACCGGAGGTCGTCGTAGGGGTGGAACATGGTCCTAGTGCACGCGCACCGCCACCTCCTGTTGTGGCTCGCGGTCCTGGTGCTGGGGTGCCAGAAGCACGCGCGCTTCTCCTTGGGGACGTTGAGCCACCTGGTAGCTCACATCAACCCGAGCCGGCGCCGGGCGCTGCGGGTCATGCCGTGGAGCCATACGCCTTGGCTCGACGATGGTGCCCCGGGCCGGAGGCAGAGGAGGAGCCCCATGCGCGACGTCACCCACTGCAGGTGGCTGATGAGGCAGCGAGCGAGCCGGCCCGTCAGAGCCCCCGTGCGCGACGCTAATGAGCTCGATGATATGCTCGAGCCACTCCTCGTAGAGATCACCCATGGGATGGTAGCGAAGAAGCTCCCACGCAGTGAGCAGAGCGGCATATGCGTCCACCTGGCCGTGATACATGTGGGATGACGAAGCTGCTGGAGTCAGCGACGGAGTAGCGGTGCGTCCATCACAGCACACCGACAGGTGCAGCAACAAAGCTTGCTGCTCGTGGCCGGCAGGGCCCGTGGCGGCGTTGGCCACCGGAGAAGGAGCGCAGCGGGCGTAGCCGTCACCCGCCGGAGCCATCTAGGTGACATGGGCAGCGATCGCAGCACGACACTCGGCGCGAGCCCTGTGCGCGTCGGCCATGGAGAAGTCGGAGCGGACACGGATCAAACGACGGAAGAGAGGATCCGACGCACACCTACCTGCGCGCCAAATGTCGGATTTCAGGATCCGGCAACCCGTGAGAGGTTCGAACACTGGGGTGCATGCGGAGATCTCAACCTGCCCAGCCTGCCTACACGCGATCCTCCCTAGCCTAGCGCGTAGAGCTCACAAAGACACAAAAGGCACAAAGATTTATACTGGTTCGAGCCACCGTTGTGGTGTAATACCCTAATCCAGTGTGGCGAGGTGGATTGCCTCGAGGGGCTATGGATGAACTAGTACAAGGATGAACAAGCCTCAGGAGGTGAGGTGTTCTTGAGCTGGTGTGGTGCTCTACTTGCTCTGGTTTTTTGGTCCTCTTCTATGGTGGTGGCTAAGTACAATATATAGTGGCCTTGGTCCTCCTCCCAAATATGAGCGGGAAGGGATTCCGTAACGGCGGGATTTGAAAGGGAACAAGTAGTACAGTCTATCCTGATGAAAGTAGTCTTCGCCTTTGAAAAGCCTCTGGTAGTGACGCTGCGGTGGGCTCGGTAATGACCTCCGTCCTGCCATCCCGGCGGTCTTGGTCTTGTTGCACCAGAATGGAAACCGTTGGCTGATTCCTCGGGACTTTGCGCCTGTGGCTTGCCTCACTTGCACCAAAGAGGGAACCTGCGCTCTGCACCCGCTTGGCGCCCGCCTGGCCTTGGTCGTCACGGCTCACGTCAGCTGAGCCTCATGAGTTAGTTGCATAGAACTCTCCAACCCTCAGGAGCCCTCCTGAGGAGGCCGACTCCTTCAGGTGTCTTGGCGTCGTCCGCCTCGCGAGGCTTGGCACCTCGCGAGGGTCTTGCTGTGTTGGTTTTGAAGCTGGGCCATACCAGGCCGTCGATGGAGAGCCACGTGGTGGGCCAAAGGCAGGCAGGACTAGATACCCCCAAGTCCATGACGCCGACAGGGTTTGCGGAACCTGAAATCTGACATTTGGCACGCCGGGTAGGGGTGCGCCAGAGCCTCTCTTCCGTCGACCAGTCCGCCGCGACTCCACCGATGCCATAACCGATGCCCCGAGATCCCACGTTGAGCTCTGGCTTGTCTGGTCTGCTCTGGCGGAGCCTGCCAATTAGGAAGATCTCCACTCCGCGCTACTCGCAGCTCGTGCTCCACCCGGTGCCATCGGCCGCGGGAGCGTGGGACGCCGCCCCTTCCTCTTGCACCGCGACGCAACCGTGCTGCCGCGCGGTCTTCGAGCTACTCCATAGCGACGACACCACACACTCGCTGGGAGCAGGTGAACATGCGAGCTGCGGTCGTCATGCCACGAGAGCTGCTGAGGTGCAGGCTGGTGGAAAGCGGCCGCGATGCCCTGCTGGAATGGGTCGCCAAGTTGCTGGATGCTGCATGAAGGGGCGCGACACCATTCTGCACCCTGCCCATGTCGCAAGCCGTGGCGGGGGCGCGTTCTCACCCTCGCCATGCCCCCTCCCGGGGCCCCTAAAGAGCCTTTCGGCGTCGGCCTACCCCATGGCGCAGCCTGTACCACTTCGACCATGCCGCACGGGGGAAGGGCGAACCCGAGCGGCCTCCCCTAGGGCCACGCTGGGGCACCAGCCCTCAGCCATCAGGACCTGATGTCGGGCATGGGGGGCAGAAGCACGAGGTAACCGGGCATCGACTCAGGGGCGGCCAGCCCGGAAGCCTACGTGCCCGTTGCAATGGACCTGAGGTACGCATCGGGAGAAGGCCCCAGCCGATCCACCACGCCAAGCTGGGTGCTGGAGGTACATGAAGCTGAGGCTCTTTGCGAGCCACTGCAGGGCTCCACCAACACCTTTGATGGCAACGACCACTGGCTATAGCTAACACCTCAGGAGCATGCTTGCACTAACCATGGATCGCAGGTGAACCAGGCCGCAACCACCGCCAGGCCCCCAGGGTTTCGGCCCAGCCGTAGGTGGTGAAGGGCCTTGGGAGCAGCGTGGGAAGAGCCCGGGGCCAGGGCCTCCCCTGTGCTGCACGGAGCAAGGCGCCCGCAAGGCCTTCCCCCGGTGGAGGGCCTACGGTCGCTGAGGGTGCTGCTAGCGTCCTCCTTGCCCCTTGGTCTCGTCCTGGTTTTTGGATGCCCCAACGGTGGTTGGGGGCGGTGCGGGGCGGGGTCCTCGTCGGGTGACATGAAGCAAGGCTCTGACCTGTGAAGGTCTCCGCTCGTGACACTCTCACATAATAATGATTGGGGCTTTACACGCCCCGGAGTCTCCTGAGTGCTGCCCTAGGGCCTCATGGGGGCTCCCACCCATGTCCAAGTGGAAGCACCATGCTCTGTGCTGGCTGTCGACACTGTCCCCCAATGACTATGCCCACGCCCAGTGGAAGCACTTAGCTCCACGCTAGTGAGAAGACCAGAAGACTAGCTAGGCGTCGGATGCGACTATTTGCTTTCGCCCTTCTTTTTGTATGCCATTCGCCGACTTTTTTGGAATGAATTTGAATCTTGTATGCTTCCCAAAAGAAAATTGGGGGGAAGTTTTCTTGTCTTGTGTCGTTTTCTCACTTTCTAGTTTTGTGTTTTTAAGCGGGGCT
>NC_041385.1:267312732-267335303 GCF_002162155.2 Triticum dicoccoides | reverse complement strand
GCGAACAGGGGCTGGGTGCAGTACGCGCGCGTTGAGCATGGCCGGGCCAGCCCCGAGCATGCAAAGGCCCCCCTCGGGGGCCAGGGAATGCGGCCACCACATGCGCACCTTGTCGTGCTCCGGCAGTTAGTCCTCGCGAAGCACTCTAGGACAGGTCAGCAGGCCCCTTGAGAGGCTCAGATCCTCGTGAGCCTATAGCAGGCCCGCCTCGAGAGAACAAGTTCCACTGCGACATCAGGGCTCACTCGAGACCCGTGGAGCCAAAGATAAGTTATAGCAACTACCCTGGTTGGGAAACCTGCAGACCTGTTGGGTCGCACCCCGGGTGCTACTTAAAAAGAATTTCATAATCACATACATTGTAAGGGACCCCCCCTTTCAAAATGCTCTCACGAGGATGCATTCAAGTTTTGGTCATATAGGTTGAAGCAAAAGAAACGCGGGCCTAGCTTGATGCGCCCTCTTCATCGCCTCCATCTGCGCTGCTCGCGCTGCTCGCGGCGTCGCGACCATCCTCTTCATCCTTGCTGCCTGTGCCATCTTCTTCGGCCGCAATCACAACCATGTCGTCCTCTGGAGCAAATTCTTCCACCAGGGCGTCCACATGGTCATCCACCCACCTTGCCAGGTTGTCATGAATAACCGTGGGCATGGGGACTAGCACAAAGTTGAAGTCAAAATGGGAATCACGATTGAGAAGGTGGCTGAAGACACGTGAGAATGCATGCCCAAGAATACCCCGACTCCTCTCCCCAACAAGCTCGCGAGCCCTCATGGCTCGATCCTCTAGGAGGGTCACGATGTTGATGAAGAAGCTAAGGTGGCTGGCGTAATCGTTCTCGTGCGGATGGGGAGCGCTCTTGTCACAAATGGTGCCCAAGGCACGGTTAGCTCTGATTCTGACATCTGGGAGCATCGAGGCGTGTCGCGCTACAGTGTCCGGCGGTGATTCGCTTCGTTCGTGGTCCACTCTACAAGGGACACGGTATCCTTGACTTGCTGCTGAAGGGAGGATAGCTCGGCGCCAGCAGAGGCCAAGGCAGACTCGGAAGAGGCCAGAGCCTCCTTGGCGGCCCTCTCACATTGTTCCGTAGATTCCAGCTTCACCTTCAAGGCGGTGGTCCTGCCCTCGAGCTTGGCATCGAGCAGCTCCAGCTTCAAGCGATGCTCCTCAGCCAGGTCTGCACGCGCCTTCTCCACCCCCTGCTTAACCTCCAGCTCAACCCTGGCCTCTCGGGCGGCGACGGCATCCTCGGCCGTAGCCGCCTGGCGCTCCATCACTTCCAGCCGTTTTGACGCCAGGCTATGCTCCATGGCCTCTAGCGCCAGGTCTTCATGGCATCTCAGAAGCCCCGCCTCGTCATGAAGCGCTCCGCTCGGCAACGCGGCCAAGAAGGCCCGCCGCACCTCGATCTCCCGCTCGAGGGCGGTGTTTGAAGCCTGGAGCTCCCGCTCTCGCTCCTCAGCTTCCTCACGACGACAGTCAGCGGCCCCGGCCTCCTCCAGGGCACGGGCCCAAGCCTCACGAGAAGTTGTAAGAGAAGCCATGGCGCGTGCATCAGCACGATCATGCTGAAGTTGCCCGAGATTGATGGCGACTTTCAGCTGGTGCCATTCGCGTGCCAGCTGGTGGTCCTCCATCTCTACGCGGGTGTCGACGTCTGCGAGCTCTCAACCAAGCCGGATCATCGCACACATCGCCTCGCCAAACAGCTCGAAGCGGATAGTGCTGCACCCACGCGTGGCTGAGCCCATCTTCTTACCTGGGAGTTGCTGGAGGGGCGAGGGGTGCCTCGCCTGCCTCTGGCTGGGGGCTAGCCGATGAAGTTACGCAGCTTGAAGATGAAGACTCCCAAGGGCCGCCTGATCGCCAGTAGTGATCAGAGGAGGAGCCACCGGGACGCCCCCCCTCCCCGCTCCCCAGGCCAGGTTGCGGAAGAAGGAGGCAGGAGGCTCAAGCCCGGAGCCCACTGGCAGCACATCGGCTGCCGGAGCTGGCCCCATGCCTTGCAGGGGAGCCGGGTGTAGGGAGTTGGGCATCGGGATCGAGCTAGAAGCTCCCGGAGGACGCCTCTCCTGAGGTTCCACCACCACGGGGACCCTGCGAGGCCTTGGTCAGGGAAAAGCATGGCGTGCATGAAGTCACTAGAATGAGGTACTTACTCGTCCATAGTTATGTACTTCCTCTGCTTCAGCGGCCGGTGGTCGTCACCATTGCAGCTCGGAGACCCCTTCCTCTTGCGGAGTGCTTCAAGATTCAGGCGAAGTTGGTCAGGCTATGAGGGACGGTCCCCAGGAGCGGGAGCAGGAGCGCTCGACGGGGCTCCCTGGGCGGCAGCCTCAGGAGCGCCAGGGGGCACCTCCTCTCCAGCAACCGCCTTGGAGCCATTTCCCCGAGCCTCGGAGGTGGCTACATCATGAGCACCAGGTCGCGCCGACCCCGCAGTGGGCCCTCCCAAGGCCTCGGGAGCCTTGGCCTCCAGAGCACCTGATGGCGCAGGACCTCTGGAGGTCGCCTCGGCAGCACCTTGTGGCGTGTGCCCTCCTGCTTCCACACTTGGGGGGCGCGCCGTGGGGTCAAGAAGCAAGGGAGCCACAAGGATAGGATTCTCGCGAGGCCCTTCATGGCCCGCCGGGCATAACCCCCACTCGTCGAAGAGGGGCATCTGCTCCACGAAGGCCACCTTGTTCGAGCATTGGTAAAGGAGACAACCCTTTCTTGGAAGCTCGGCAGGTTTGGAGTCGCCCGTCAGAAGCTCGAGCACCTTGCTCAACATCTTGGAAGGCAACGCAGGCTCTTGGAGCCTCATGGAGTCCTCGGCGCCGGTGAAGGCCCACATCCGGCGGGAATGGCGCTGGAGCAGGGCGATGCGCCACCGAACGAATTCATGCACCACCATTGGCACTGTCACCCCAAGCTTCTACAGCCCGGCCAGCCGCTTCCAGACACGGGCAAGCCGACGGTCGACAAGCTTCACATGCCCCCAGCCAGAGCTAGGCACCGCTCGCATGCAAGGGGTCGGAAGCAGGGGGCTGCGCGTGCCAGCATCTACAAACAACCACTGCTTCCAGAACCCCTTCGCATCTGGAGATAGCTCGAAGTTGATCCCCGAGCCAGCTGTCTCTGCAACAGCCTCGAAGGCCATGCACCCCGAGCGCTGGCGGGCGTCGACCAGACGGAGCAAGAAGAAATGGCAAAACAACGCTATGGAAGGAGCAATGCCGACCAAGGATTCACAGAGGAAAGCGAAGGCGAGAAGGAGGATGATGGAGTAGGGGTCCAGGTGCAGCAGGTGGATCTGGTAGTGCAAGATTATGGCATTGAAGAAAGGGGAGAAAGGAGGAATCAGGCCTACAAAGATGGTGTGAAGATGGATAGGAATATCGGTGGTGATCATGTCATCCAGGAGCCAAGATGCAGGTCGAGCAATCGTCGCTTTTCACTCATTGGAATCGGTGGCAAGAGCTGGGCGGACCTTGCCCTGCCTCTCTTGGTTGATCACCGTCGACCGCTCGAGCGCAAGCTCCAAGGTCGATAGGGGATCGGCCGGAGCATGCGACTTCCCTCTCTTATTCCTCTGTTGCGGGGCCATGGCGGAAGCTAGGAAGTGGGAACAGTGTTGGCACCAGATCTGGGCGAAGGATTGGGGAGAGAAGGAGCAGGGGCCAAGCGCAACAATCTACAAGGGCGGACTGCTCTGGCAACGGGTGGCCGCCAGGCTTGGCGGATTTCAAGGCAGCACGGGGAAGTGGAGACACCCACGTCCCATCAATCACCACGCGTTGTTCAAGGCCGCAGGTGGTTAGGGCTCGCGATGCTCCACACTTGCCCTTTGGCTTCGCCTAGAAGCCAAGTCCGAGCGCGCCTTGGGCCCGGGGGCTACTATCGGCGTTCTGGATATGGGGGTAACCAGAGTTGCCTGCCTGCGGCCCACTGGGTGGCTCCGTCGACGGCCTGGTATGGCCCAGTTTCAGCATCAACAACCCAAGACCCTCGCGAGGGGCCAAGCCTCGTGAGGTAGATGACGCCAAGACCACCAAGGGGATCGGCCTCCGCAGGCTGTCTCCCGCGGAGCGGATATTTCTATGGAAGGCGCACTTCACAAGGCTCAGCTGACGTGAGCCATGACAACCAAGGCTAGGCGGGCGCAGTGTACAAGTTTCCTGTTCGGTGCAAAGGAGGCAAGCAGCAGGCGCGGAGTCCCGAGGAATCAACCAAAGGTTACCATTTCGGTGCAACAAGACCAAGACCGCCAGGACGGCGGGACGGAGGTCATCGCCGATCCCACCACAGCGTCACGACCAGAGGCTTTTGCAGGCGAAGGCCACTTTAGTCAGGATAGGGCATACTTGCTATCTCCCTTCAAATTTGGCCATTGTGGGATCCCTTCCCGCCTACATTTGGGAAGAGGACCAAGGCCACTATAAATAGGAACGTAGCCACTACCAGAGAAGAGGATCGAATCCATTCCACCCTCACCACCTCACCACCTCACTTGAGCTCAAGAACACTTCACCTCCTGAGGCTGTTCAACCACTGTACTAGTTCATCCTCTACCCCTCGAGGCAAATCCACCACAAAGCAGGAGTAGGGTTTTACACCGCAAGGTGGCCTGAACCTGGGTAAACTATGTGTCTCTCTTTCCCTTCGAGCTTGACGCAGTAGGCTGTGAGGATCGCAAGTTGGCAGGCTGGGTAGGTTGAGATCTCCGCACGCACCCCAGAGTTCGAACCTCTCAAGGCTTTGTGGAACCCGAAATCCGACAATCCCCTTGGGGGCGCCCTCCGTCCTTGTGGCTGCCTCGTGGCTCCTACGACTTCATCTCCAAGTCTCCTGGTTGTTTTCTAGTCCAAGAACAATCATCGCGAAGATTTTTTTCCATTTGGACTCCGTTTGGTATTCCTTTTCTGCGAAACTCAAAAACAGGGGGAAAATAGGAACTGGCACTAGGCTCTAGGTTAATAGGTTAGTCCCAAAAATAATATAAAATAGCATATTAATGCATATAAAACATCCAAAATAGATAATATATTAGCATGGAACAATCAAAAATTATAGATACATTGTAGATGTATCACATGGCGGACTTCTCGCGTTCGTCCAGTCTAATCAAACAGCTACACACATGCCACCGAGTATGGTTAAATTTTGGCACAAAATACAAAGATGACCAATGAACGAGGAAGGAGGTAGTACTATCCCATAAGAAAACAGGGACGCATGGCCGCACTTAAATGGTTACGGGAACACACAGTTCATATAATACAACCATTTGTGATATTAACATGTCAACTATTTGTTTCAAAAGGACTTCGTTGGCTATCAATGTGTGCGCCTTGTCTCAAACTGGATGATTTTTTTACCACGGCATATATGTGCCATGTCATGAAACCATGCCAAGTTTCATGTTTTTTGGGTGAGTTTTCGATTTACTGGGATTTAAAAACCAAGATTCTCAATGTTTCAGGATGACGGGAAGTTTGTAATTCATTCCCATTCCTTCAATGAGACCTAACCATGCACCCAATGACACATGTACGATTTCCCACCCATTTTGCTTCACTGGAGCATGTGCTTGTAGTTCAAATTTTAATTATGGACTACATTAAATGCCTACAAAACTTAATTAATATATAAAATGTTCAAATGAACCCTGAACAGTTTCAAATTTCAGCACAACACTCGTGTTATTCTATGTTGCCTATAGAAAACTAAGTTCAAGGCGAAAAGAGGCAACGATTATCGTTTCGCCGACAAGAGGGGCATGTTTCCCTACCAGAACCACGAGGGGTGCAAGGAGCTTCAGTTTGTAAGAGGCTTGTAATATAGCTTGGCCCAAATTGGACAATTATTTTACCACGACATATATGTGCCATGTAGTGACACCATGCCAAGTTTCATGATTTCCTAGTGAGTTTTGGATTTACAGAGATTTAAAAACCGAGATTTGCAATGTTTGTGGCCAAGCCAGGACGCCGAGTCGGTTGAATTCATTCCCATTCCTTCCATGGGACCTAAACATGCACCCCAAGGACACATGTACATTTTTCTAGCCATTTTGGTGCACTAGAGCATGTATTTGTAGTTTGGATTTGAATTATGGACATTAAATGCCTAGAAAACTCAACTAATGAATAAAAAAGGTCAAACAACCCCTGAATAATTTCAAAGTTCAGCATGAATCTCCCGTTGTTTCGTGTTGCGTGTAGAAGAAAATACAATGCTAGAAGAGGGAGAGATTATCGTTTCGCCCACAAGGGGACACATTTCCCTATCGAAACCACGAGGGTTCTTGCAACAGGCTCCGGTTTGTAAGAGGTTTGTAATAAAGCTTGGCCCAAATTGGATAATGTTTTTATCACGACATATATGTCCCATGACGTGACACCATGCCACCTTTGATGACTTTCTGGTGAGTTTTGGATTTATGGGGATTTAAAAACCGAGATTCCAAATGTTTGAGGACGAGCCAGGACGTTGGTACAATTGTAGTTCATTCCCATTCCTGGCATGGGACCTAAAGATGCACCCAAGGACACATGTATAATTTTTCTAGACATTTTGGTGAACTGGAGCATGTATTTCTAGTTTAGATTTGAATTATGGACATTAAATGCCTAGGAAACTCAATTAGTGTATAAAAAGGCCAAATGAACCCTGAATAATTTTAAATTTCAGCACAGATATCCTGTCATTCCATGTTGGCCGTAGAAGAAAACACAACGCGAAAAGAGGTAGTGATTATCATTTCTCCCACAAGGGGAACACGTTTCCCTATCGGAACCACAAAGCTTCTTTGAGAGAAGCTCTGGCTTGTAAGAGGTTTTTAATAAAGCTTGGCCCAATTTGGACAATGTTTTTACCACGACATATATGTGCCATGACCTGACACCATGCCAACTTTCATGACTTTCTAGTGAGTTTTGGATTTATGGGGATTTAAAAACTAAGATTCCAAATGTTTGAGCACGAGCCAGGATCGTACGGTTGTAATTCATTCCCATTCCTGGCATGAAACCTAAACATGCGCCCAAGGGCACATGTATAATTTTTCTAGCCATTTTGGTGAACTGGAGCATGTATTTTTAGTTCAGATTTGAATTATATATGGACATTAAATGCCTAGGAAACTCAATTAGTGTATAAAAAGGCCAAACAAACCCTGAATAAGTTTAAATTTCAGCACAGATATCCTGTCATTCCATGTTGCCTGTAGAAGAAAATACAAGGCGCAAAGAGGCAGCGATTATCGTTTCACCCACAAGGGGGACACGTTTCCCTATTAGAACCATGAGGCTTCTTTGAGAGAAGCTCCGGTTTGTAAGAGGTTTGTAATAAAACTTGCGCCAAAATGGACAAAAAACTTTCCTCAACATATATGTGCCATGTCGTGACACCATGCCAAGTTTCACGATTTTCAGGTGAGTTTTGGATTTACGGGGATTTAAAAACCAAGATTCTTCTCATGAAATGTTTTCAAATAACACACGGTTCACTCACGGAAGTCGTGTGCCCACCAAACCGTGGCTGATGCCCCCCTGCTACGCGCGCGATCTGAGTCGTCGTTCTGATTGGCCAGAACCCAAACCCCACGAATCGTACATCTGCACCGTTTGATGCTCCTAGAACGAATGGCAATCCTCATCGACAACACATGCAATATATGGGTAAGCACGGTGCACATGCGTCATGCTAGCTCACGTTTCCTTGTCTACTAAGTTTTCTATATTAATGTTGTTATATATCCAAACAGGCTACCGTTTCCTGCTACTCCTCTCATCGGTTTCCCGCCTCTTCTCCCGTCGTTTTCACGCTACCAGTGTTAGTGTTCATTGAAGGCTAGGCGGCAACACATCGGCCATATAAATATTGCACACAGTTTCTAAAAGCACAAATGTGTGTGATAGGAGGGAGTAGGTCCCATAGGGGGACCAGCGTGAAATGCCTTAAATGCAAGGAGGCAATTCCTATCAGCAAGGGGAGGCTTCCCATCCGCTAGACTAGTCTAATAGAATGCAGAAGTTAAGCATGCTCGGGCTGGAGTACTCCAAGGATAGGTGACCCGGTGGGAAGTTGCATATCTCAAGCTTCATTTAAATGCTATGACACGGTCATTATAGAGATAAATATCTCTATAGTGACCTGTCATGGCGGTTATATAAACCTTGGGATCCTTGTTTTCCTAATTTGTAGACTGTTTTTATTGGTTATTTTTTGCTCTAACTATAGTGATCGTCATGGCGATTATATAAACCTTTTTCAGGTCACATGCAGGGTATATGGGGTGAGTGTTCTGATCGAGCATGTCTCCCTTGTGCGGTTTATAGACGCCGCACATATCTATGGGCTCCCCGAGGTATATATATTATCCTTGACCGATAACGAGGGGGGCCCACACAATCTATCCCTTTTACCCAACAACGAGAAGGGTTTGACCATGATGGTTTCCTATTGCTATGTGTGCCATGTTAGACCAAATAAAGTTTGAGCGCATGTGTTGGATGACACCCCCCCACCGCCTCGAAGTTGGGAAACCGACATCATACGTATTGAACCAGGCTTGGGGTCAGGTACGGTGTTCGGTTTGTAATATAGTTGGTGGCCCATCGAAGTTGTGCATTCGGGATTTAAACAGATCACACACCACCGTACCCATACATAATTTCGGGCCACATGCAGTGTATACGGGGTCTTCTGATCGACCACATGTCCCTTGTGCGGTTTTTTGTGATGACACGCATATCTATGGGCTCCCCGAGTGTATATATATCATCCCTTTGACCGATAATGAGGGCTATGTGTTGGCCATGAATGGATTCCTCCTAGTTCGTGTTAGGGCCGGTCACCGTCACATGTCATTCAACCAAAGCTTGAGCTCATGTGTTGTGAGGATTAACTCCCACATGCTCGGATTGCTGGGTTTGACCTACACCATACCCTATGCAGCTCACCCTTAACTACCCAGCCTTCACGGTTGTTGTCTGCATCGAGAGGTAAGCACCACATCTAAATTGTACATTATTCTATATTGAAAATACACATCAACCCTTCCAACATACATCATTTTGGGCCGCATGCAAGAGGTGTTGGTTTTGTGGTCCCTCTCGTGCGATTTTTTATGATGGTTCAATCTATTGGCCCAAGCGGTTTATCGACAACAATAGTTGTCGTTTGACCAAACAATAGATTCACTGCTCCGTCTTATGGTAGGTCATGGCGAGATGCATGTATGACCAAAGTATCATTACGTGGATCCACCCCGCTAACATGAAGTGGGAGGTGGGTCAAGCACCCTAGGTAGCTACGACACTATGTCATTATAGATATATCCAAGGGTGCTTTCGGGTTTGCGAGGCAGGTGCCACCAAAGTTGTGCATTGTGTATTTAAAGTTTTAAACATCACACCCTATATTCCTACATATATTTGGCCACTTCCACGTGGTTCTTGACTTCTGGCCCCTCTCATCGATCTTCGATGACGCACCCAACCGTGGGCCTGCGCGGTCAAAGTTATGCATTGGAATTTTGAACATCAAAGACCACCCTTTTCACTCATATATGTTTGGGCCACATGCTGGTGTGGCTATCTTCTAACCCTCTGATGACCCACAAGTATAGGGGATCTATCGTAGTCCTTTCGATAAGTAAGAGTGTCGAACCCAACGAGGAGCAGAAGGAAATGACAAGTGGTTTTCAGTAAGGTATTCTCTGCAAGCACTGAAATTGTAGGTAACAGATAGTTTTGTGATAAGATAATTTGTAACGGGTAATAAGCAAAGAAAGTAAATAAGGTGCAGCAAGGTGGCCCAATCCTTTTTGTAGCAAAGGACAAGCCTGGACAATTTCTTATAATGAGAAAAGCGCTCCCGAGGACACATGGGAATTATCGTCAAGCTAGTTTTCATCACGCTCATATGATACGCGTTCGGTACTTTGATAATTTGATATGTGGGTGGACCGGTGCTTGGGTACTGCCCTTTCTTGGACAAGCATCCCACTTATGAATAACCCCTATTGCAAGCATCCGCAACTACAAAATAAGTACTAAGGTAAACCTAACCATAGCATGAAACTAGTGGATCCAAATCAGCCCCTTACGAAGCAACGCATAAACTAGGGTTTAAGCTTCTGTCACTCTAGCAACCCATCATCTACTTATTACTTCCCCATGCCTTCCTCTAGGCCCAAATAATGGTGAAGTGTCATGTAGTCGACGTTCTCATAACACCACTAGAGGAGAGAGAACATACATCTCATCAAAATATCGAACGAATACCAAATTCACATGACTACTAATAGCAAGACTTCACCCATGTCCTCAGGAACAAACGTAACTACTCACAAAGCATATTCATGTTCATGATCAGAGGAGTATTAATATGCATTAAGGATCTGAACATATGATCTTCCACCAAGTAAACCAATTAGCATCAACTACAAGGAGTAATCAACACTACTAGCAACCCACATGTACCAATTTGTGGTTTTGATACAAGATTGGATACAAGAGATGAACTAGGGTTTTGAGAGGAGATGGTGCTGGTTGATGGAGATTGACCCCCTCCCGATGAGAGGATCGTTGGTGATGACAACGATGATGATTTCCCCCTCCCGGAGGGAAGTTTCACCGGCAGAACAGCTCCGCCGGAGCCCTAGATTGGTTCCGCCAAGGTTCCGCCTCGTGGCGGCGGAGTTTCATCCCGTAAGCTTGCTTATGATTTTTTCCAGGGTAAGAGGCTTCATATAGCAGAAGATGGGCACCGGAGGGGCACCAAGGGACCCAGGAGACAGGGGCACGCCCAGTAGGGGGGGCACGCCCAGTAGGGGGGGCGCCCCCACCCTCCTGGCCAGGGTGTGGGCCCCCTCTGGTATTTTCTTTGCTCAATAATTCTTATTAATTCCAAAAATGACTTCCATGGAGTTTCAGGATTTTTGGAGCTGTGCAGAATAGGTTTCCAATATTTGCTCCTTTTCCAGCCAGAATTCCAACTGCCGGCATTCTCCCTCTTGATAATAAACCTTGTAAAATACGAGAGAATAGCCATAAGTATTGTGACATAACGTGTAATATAAACCCATAATTCAATAAATATCGATATAAAAGCATGATGCAAAATGGACGTATCAACTCCCCCAAGATTAGACCTCGCTTGTCCTCAAGCGGAAGCCGAAATCCAAAAATATGTCCACATGTTTAGAGATAGAGGTGTCGATAAACATAAAAATATGGACATGATGGCATCATGATCATTCTTATAACCGCAACATATATAGATTTTGTCATATGATTTCTTATGCTCAAATAACAATCTATTCACAATGTCAAGTATGGATCATAAACTTTATTGAGAACTAGCAAACTATAATCTCAGTCATTGAAGCAATTGCAATTTATCACAAAATCAGAAATGAGTCAAGAATAGAGCTTTTCAGCAAGTCCATATACTCAACTATCATATAGTCTTGTACAATTGCTAACACTCACGCAATACTTATGGTTATGAAGTTTTAATCGGACACTGAGAAAGATAGGGGCTTATTGTGTTGCCCCCCAATGTATTCACCTTTGGGTGATGTCAACAATAATAGTTCATGCTAACTTACATCCAATTGGATATATATATATATATATATATATATATATATATATATCAGGATCTTCCCAACATGAGGTGCTTGCCAAAGGATAAAATGAAAAAAAGGAAAGGTGAAGATCACTTGACTCTTGCATAAAGTAAAAGATAGGCCCTTCGCAGAGGGAAGCAGGTTGTCATGTGCTTTTAGGGTTGGATGCACAAAATCTTAATGCAAAAGAACGTCACTTTATATTGCCACTTGTGATATGAACCTTTATTATGCAGTCCGTCGCTTTTATTACTTCCATATCACAAGATCGTATAAAGCTTATTTTCTTCGCACTAATAAGTCATACATATTTAGAAAGCAATTTTTATTGCTTGCAACATGATAACTTACTTGAAGGGTCTTACTCAATCCATAGGTAGGTATGGTGGACTCTCATGGAAAAACTGGGTTTAAGGATATTTGGAAGCACAAGTAGTATCTCTACTTGGTGCAAGGAATTTTGGCTAGCATGAGGGGGAAAGACAAGCTCAACATGTTGGAATGATCCATAACAATATACTTTAACTGAGATGTGAGAAAACATAAACCATTATGTTGTCTTCCTTGTCCAACATCAACTCTTTAGCATGTCATACTTAATGAGTGCTCACAATCATAAAAGATGTCCAATATAGTATATTTATATGTGAAAACCTCTCTTTCTTTATTACTTCCTATTAATTGCAACGATGACCAAAACCAAGTTTGTCAACTCTCAACAACTTTTATGCCTCATACTCTTTATATGTGAAGTCATTACTATCCATAAGATCAATATGAACTCTTTTATTATTTTTATTCTTTCTGTTTTCTCAAGATCATAGCAGGATAGCAAAAGCCCTTGACTCAACACTAATCTTTATTATATAGCTCACGGACTCGATTACATAGAGAGATCACAAAGCAAATCTCAAAACTAATTCGTACCAAAACTTCAATCTACTAGATCAAGATATTACTAAAAGGATCGAACTAAGTAAAACAGTAAAGATAGGAGTGTGATGGTGATACGATACCGGGGCACCTCCCCCAAGCTTGGTAGTTGCCAAGGGAAGTGCCCATACCCATGTGATTATGTCCTTGGAGGCGATGAACGTGGTGATGATGATGGTGTATAATCGCACATCGAGCGTAAAAGCTCCTCCAACTTGCGGATAATGCCCTTGAGTCCGACGATATGATCCTTCAACAAAATATTTTCCTATGTGAGGTACTTGTTTTGTATGCGAGCTAACTCAATCATTTTGAAAGCTTCAATCTCAGTTGGAGTAAAGAGGTTAGGTAAAGGTTGAGTGATGTTTTCTTCTTCCACCGCCGGAGCTTGATCCTCCATGGCCTTCTTGATCCCTTCATCCTTGTTGATCTCCTTAGGTTCTTCTCTTTTCAGCTCTATCTTCCATATCCAAGCATCCTTGTCTTCATTGTTGAAGGAGGGTGACGTCATGATGCTCTAGATCTGTCAGAAAAACAGCTCGAAATGAAAACAGAGGAGAATTGCATGATACGGTGGTCAAAACCTTCGGGAAATTATATAATGAACTTTTACCGACCAAGATAAGTAACATGCAAGAAAACAGAGTCCGGGAGGCACACGAGGTGCCCACGAGACAGGGGGGCGCGCCCTCCACCCTCGTGGAGGCCTTGTGTCCTTCCCGGATTACTTCTTGCTTTCCAAAATTCTTAAATATTCCAAATTAGAGAGAAATTGCCATTAGAATTTTTTTGGAGTCGGTTTACTTACTGTACCACATACCTATTCCTTTTTGGAGTCTGGAACATTCTGTAAAGTGTCCCTTATGTATTCCTCTGGGGTTATGGTTTCAATAATATTAGTTTCAACATTTATAGGATTACCTGAGATATAATGTTTGATTCTTTGTCCGTTCACCACCCTCACACTTGTGCCTTCGAAGTTGTTGATTTTTATGGCACCGGAACGATAGACCTCCTCGATAACGTAAGGACCTTCCCACTTAGAGAGAAGTTTTCCTGCAAAAAATCTTAAACGAGAGTTGAATAGCAACACATAATCACCTACGTTAAACTCACGCTTTTGTATTCTTTTGTCATGCCATCTTTTAACTTTTTCTTTGAACAGCTTGGCATTCTCATAGGCTTGGGTTCTCCATTCATCAAGGGAGCTAATATCAAATAACCTCTTCTCACCGGAAAGTTTGAAGTCATAGTTGAGCTCTTTAATAGCCCAATATGCTTTATGTTCAAGTTCAAGAGGTAAGTGACATGCTTTTCCATAAACCATCTTATACGGAGACATACCCATAGGATTTTTATATGCAGTTCTATAGGCCCATAATGCATCATCAAGTTTCTTGGACCAATTCTTTCTAGACCTATTAACAGTCTTTTGCAAAATTAATTTGAGCTCTCTATTGCTCAACTCTACTTGACCACTATACTGTGGGTGATAAGGAGATGCAGATCTATGAATAACATCATACTTAGCAAGCATTTTACGAATGGCACCATGAATAAAATGTGAACCACCATCAGTCATGAGATATCTAGGGACTCCAAACCTAGGAAAAATAACTTCTTTAAGCATCTTAATAGAGGTGTTATGATCAGCACTACTAGTTGGAAGAGCTTCTACCCACTTAGTAACATAATCAACAACAACTAAAATATGTGTGTATCCATTAGAGGCAGGAAAAGGTCCCATAAAATCAAAGCCCCAAACATCAAATGGTTCAATAACAAGAGAATAGTTCATAGGCATTTCTTGACGTCTAATAATATTACCAATTATTTGACATTCATCACAAGACAAGACAAACTTACGAGCATCTTTGAAGAGAGTAGGCCAATAAAAACCGGATTGCAATACCTTATGTGCAGTTCTATCTCCAGCGTGGTGTCCTCCATATGGTTTGGAGTGACACTTGCATAGGATCAGTTCCTGTTCATGCTCAGGTACACAACGTCTAGTAACACCATCTACTCCTTCTTTATAAAGGTGTGGGTCATCCCAGAAGTAATGTCTTAAATCATAAAAGAACTTTTTCTTTTCCTAGTATGTGAAACTAGGTGGTATAAATTTAGCAACAATGTAATTAGCATAATCAGCATACCAAGGGGCAGTATGAGAAGCATTAATGACCGCTAATTGTTCATCAGGAAAGCTATCATCAATAGGTAGTGGGTCATCAAGAACATTCTCCAACCTAGACAAGTTGTCTGCAACGGGGTTCTCAGCTCCCTTTCTATCAATAATATGCAAATCAAATTCTTGGAGCAAGAGAACCCATCTAATAAGTCTAGGCTTAGCATCTTTCTTTTCTATAAGATATTTAATAGCAGCATGATCAGTGTGAATAGTTACTTTAGAATCAACAATATAAGGTATGAACTTATCACAAGCAAATACAACTGCTAAGAATTCTTTTTCAGTAGTAGCATAATTTCTCTAGGCAGTATCAAGAGTTTTACTAGCATACTGGATAACATTTAATTTCTTATCAACTCTTTGCCCTAGAACAACACCTACATCATAATCACTAGCATCACACATAATTTCAATGGGTAAATTCCAATCAGGTGGCTGAACAATAGGTGAAGTGATCAAGGATTTCTTAAGTATTTCAAATGCTTCTACACAATCATCATCAAAGACAAAAGGAATTTTTTTTGCAATAGATTAGTCAGAGGCCTAGAGATTTTAGAAAAGTCCTTAATGAACCTCCTATAAAAACCGGCATGACCAGGGAAACTTCTTATACCTTTTATGTCCTTGGTACATGGCATCTTTTGAATAGCATCAACCTTAGCTTTATCAACTTCAATACCTCTCTCAGAAATCTTATGCCCCAAGACAATGCCTTCATTAACCATAAAGTGGCACTTTTCCCAATTCAAAACGAGGCTAGTGTCTTCACATCTCTGCAAAACTCGATCAATGTTGCTCAAGCAATCATCAAAGGAGGATCCATAAACTGAGAAGTCATCCATGAATACCTCACAAATCTTTTCACAAAAGTCAGAGAATATAGCCATCATACATCTTTGAAAGGTAGCAAGTGCATTACATAAACCAAAAGGCATACATCTATAAGCAAAAGTACCGAAAGGGCAAGTAAAAGCAGTTTTTGATTGATCCTCTGCTGACATAGGTATTTCAGAGAAACCAGAATAACCATCTAGAAAGCAGAAATGTGTATGTTTGGATAGTATTTCTAGCATTTGATTAATAAATGGTAAAGGGTAATGATCTTTCTTAGTAGCTTTATTTAATTTACGGAAATCAATTACCATCCTATAACCTGTAATAATTTTTTGCGGAATCAATTCATCTTTATCATTAGGAATGACAGTAATACCTCCCTTCCACTACAAAAAAATACACTTCCGTGATGATACGTGTTTGTCACAGTAGGTCGTGTTTTTTATCATGCATGTACATCCATGACAAATTTATGACAGAATCAAGATAGTCATACCTGTGCTGTCATAGAAGTGTTCCATGACATTACCAAAATTATCATCACAGAAGTGTCCACTTCCATGACGATAAATCGTGCGTCACAGAAGTGCTTTCGTCAAGGGTGACCGACACGTGGCATCCATCGTAACGGAACGCCGTTAAGCTATCGAGTCGGGTTTTGGATCCGATAACCCGTTAACAGCCCCGACCAATGGGGATTTTCCACGTGTAAAATCGTCATTGGCTGGAGGAAACACGTGTCGGCTCATTGTTGGGACAGATGTCATCCACTCATTGGACAGAAGGCGCCTATGATACGTCGACACGTGGCACGGCCCAACAGAGGCCCATTCCTGTCAAAAGGCCGGTCCGTTTGACTTGGTCAAAAGGTGACGGGCCGGCCCATGGAAAGCCTGTTAATGGCATGTTCTCATATAGCCCATTTACAGCCCGCTAACCCAAGGCCCGTTACGCCCTACCCGAATTAGGCCTAGTAGCGTCATCTGCGCCATTCAATATGATTCCAGACCGTTTTCACTTCTGGCCCATGTATGGCCCATGACGTCTTTCAGCCCATATGAGGCCCTATGTAACTCTTGGCCTATTAACGGCCCGTGGTGAAAATGGCCCGCAATGAACAGTGTATCACTTTAGACCCATTAACGGCCCGTGGTGAAACTGGCCCATAATGAACAGTGTATCACTTTATACCCATTAATGGCCCGTTGTTCAGTTGGGCCGTTTCCAGCCCATGTTATCTTTAGGCCTTCTCAGAGCCCATTTATTCTTGGGCTCATTTCGACATTCGTTTACTTATGGCTCGTTACTGTCATTTTCTGCTTGTGGGCCAAATTCAGCCCGTGGTTACAGTCGGCCCGTTTGTGGTCCGTTAATACATTGGGCCATTTTCATAGCGTCATCAAATATAGCCTATTAATGATGGCCCGTTATGGTCGGCCCATGAACGGATGATTCCAACTCTAGCCCGTTTACGGCCATAATGCGGCCTGTTATTGGCTCATGTTTGGCCAATCGATCATACGGCACGTATAAGGCCCATTGATGATACGACCTATAGAAGGCCCATTGTTTCTATGGCCCGTAGAAGGCCCAATGTTTCTACGGTCCGTAGAAGGCCTACTGTTTCTACGGCCCGTAGAAGGCCCACTATTTCTACGGCCCGTAGGAGGCCCAGTGTCACTACAGCAAATATTAGCCCATGGTTATTGTGGCCTAGTTTTAAAAAATAGGTTATCGCAGCCACTAGCAAACCGCGGAAAAAGAACTGCACTGACTACAAGCAAACAAATAAACAAGACAACAAGGAAATAAATAAGCAAGCAACTTATGCTAGGTTATCACGGCTATTACACATATTACATCCACTGGGCATCAAAGTTCACCACCAGTGCAAATATAGGGAACACAACAGCATATAAACGCCGCAGCAAAACAAGTCCAAAACTGAAACCACTTCAGAAGAGTTCAAGAAACAATATCCTGGGTACCCATAATGCTGGCAAGATGCTTAGAAAGCTTATTAACTTTCTCTTGTTTGGCGCTTAAATCCTCCAGCGCTTGCTATTGCACAAGAAAGTACGCATCTGAATTCTGCAGGGACTTCCTCAGTCCTTCGGCTTCTTACCGCAACAGAGCTGACTGATGCCTTTCATCTTGTAGCTGAGACTAAAGAAGTCGAAGTGATTCAGGCAGCGAGTTCGAAGAGCTTGTGCCAGTGGTACTGGCCAGTAACTCGAACACTACATCAACGCAGGACTGTGGGGTTTTCTCACCGTCTACAAGATCATTTTTATCACCTTTCTTGGGAGACCTACAGGGTTGTCTCACTATATTGAACCTTATTTGCATTACTTTCTCTACCATTGCATACTGGGGTGCTCTTCTCCAATATTCTGTTTGCATACTACAAGAGAAACAAGCAGACACATCACAGGTTTAGCTTGTAGTATACCAAACTCATTTTGGTAAACCGGTTCAGTAGTAAGGTGGACAGGATAACAACATGAAACAAACATATATCTATGTACTATGGTCACTGTATTGTCCATATCATTCTAGTTTATGTTCCCTAATCAAGATAGAGACACAGTTCAACTCATATATTTTTAAGACACAGCAGCATAGACAGAATATAAGTGTGAGAAACTATCAGCATTGGAAGCACTTGTAATGTGCATCATATGAGAACATAACGGTTTATACAACTTAAACTGAAGTCAACATAGAGCAAGAAGTTAGAACAGCAATCCAGTTAAAGAAATAGGTTTAAAACATACCTGTTGCACCATTGGAGTTTCAATTGGATCCTTCAAATTCGAAAGTAGTTGGTATGAGTAAATACAGTGATGCAACAGCAAAGGAGTATGGACCATAGCTACGGAATCTGACCTGAGAATAGTTGCTCTTCTGCTTTAAACGTGGAGTTTGGGTTAGCTGTGGTGGTCTTCGTGCTTTGGGCACTGCAGTAGCTTTACAAACTGCTCGTGTGGGGGTACTCTATGGTGGACATGGTGCTTTGTCAACTATAAGTGGGTTACTATCCGCTGGGGTTGCGGTTAGATGGGTTGTAGCTGGTTCTCTGCCCAACGGTGTAAGTGTGCAATCTGGAAGAGTCTCGATTATGTGTGGTGGGGCTAGTTTGTGGGCCAGTACAACCATGGGTCTATCTGCATCGACGGGTAGCATTGTCTTTTGTGAAGAACGGGTTTTTGCTCCCTTAGATACTGCCATCACCCCCTCCAATTCAAATGGCTGATAAACAAGAAAAGAAATTGAACGTACAGACACTGTATGATAGACAGATGTGGTAATTCACATATATGTTGTCTAACCAAACAGGACAACATGACACAATTTCACATATATGATGCCTAACTAAACAGGATAGCATGACACAGTTTCAGATATATGATGGATAACTTAACAGGATATAATGGCATAATTCAACATATGATGAGTACCTAAACAGGATGACATGACAAAACTATATGATGTCTTTCTAAAATAGGTTGGGATGAAATAATTCACATACATGTTGTCTAAGTATACATGATGGCATGATATAATTGACATAATTGATTCATATACTAAGCAGCTGGCACTCGCATGTATGATCTCTAAACTAAGCAGATAGAATTCAATATTGTGCATATGATGTCTAAACTAAGCAATGCAAGACACCATATGCATCATATGAGAAATATAAACATTGCAACTTAGAGCATACACCTCAGGTGGGATATAGGACTGGTCATCTGTCTCTGAATCCTCCTCTGAGGAGCTCCCTATAACCATCGAGATATATGCTTCAACAGGTACCATTGCCTGCTATGAAGACCTTGTTTTCACTCCAGATTTTTCCATAACTGGCTCAAATGGCTGATACACCTGAAGAGTAGTTCAATATACACAGATTGTCGACAAATGGAATACATAATGAAAAAAAAAGATGGCATGAGATAATTCACATATATGATGCCTGGCTCCATGGCGGTGCATAATTCACATATATGATAACTCGCTGAAAAACATGGCATTGCATAATTCACATATCGGATATACAAAGCAAACAGGAGGCATTCACACAAAGCATGTCTAATCTAAGCAGATGGCATGGCAATGCAAGACACCATATGCATGATATGAGCAATATAACCCAGCCAAGTTAGAGCATGCACCTCGGGGGTGGGGGGATACGACTGGTCATCTCTCTCTGAATCCTCCTCTGAGGAGCTATCTGTAACCAGCAAGAAATCTGCATCAACAGGTAGCACTGACTGCTCAGAAGACCTTATTTTCACTCCAGATTTTCCCATGACCGACTCAAATGGCTGATGCACAGGAAGAGTAGATGAATGTATAAACATTGTTGACAAATGGAGTACATTATGGAAAAAAATATGGCACGATACAATTCACATATATGATGACTAGCTAAACAGGATGGCATTGCATGATTCGCGTATATGATGCCTGGCTAAAGAAGATGGCATTGCATAATTCCCATATACTCCCTCCGTTCCTAAATATTTGTCTTTTTAGAGATTTCAAATGGACTACCACATACGGATGTATATAGACATATTTTAGAGTGTAGATTCACTCATTTTGTTCCGTATGTAGTCACTTGTTGAAATCTCTAAAAAGACAAATATTTAGGAATGGTGGGAGATGATATAGAAACCAAACAGGTGGCATTCACACAAAGCAAATCTAAACTAAGATGGTGACATATAAGATGTATAATGTAAGCAATGCAAGGCGCCATATGCATGATATGACCAACATCAGCATGCCAGGTTAGAGCAAACACCTCAGGTGGTAAACAGGCATGGTCGGCTCCTTCTGAATCTCCATCTGAACAGTTATCTTCCTCTAGAATACAATCTGGAAATGCAGGAGAGGGGTGCACTTCGCCCACCATGGAGCAGCGTCTGCATGACATTATATTCGCACGCAACAGTCTTCTCTTTTTCTCTACATGTTTAGTACGATTGTGTACAATATCTGACATGCATAATAAAAAAATAGTTAGATTTTGTAAGGCCTAAGGGGTGCATGCAAAAATCAAGACTGATGGTAGAAAATGAGTGGATGGATCCAAAACTAATGATAGCAGGTAGATTATAGCTTCAGTTTAAAAAGATAGACAATGGATCATCTATTGTTTATTGCCCACCCAACATGAACCACATAGAAGACCCGAGATGAACCAGATAGTAGACAGATACTATTCGGTGCTGGCTCGATATGAGACCCATGGGCAATTCAAAACTCAAGATTGAACGATAAAGTAGCAGGTAATAATAACCGATGTATAACGTAAGAAAACACGAAAGACTGCGACCCCTCTTCCTGAACTGTCTAGTCCTCAGGTTCATCTACTCAGTCAATGCTGGTAATGCAGTTGGCGTGGCTGCCAGCAATGGGGAAGATGATCTGAGGCGGCGAAAGAAAGTCTGCAGGGGGATCTCTGCTGCAGTGAACGCTTCTGTCGATGGTGCACCTCAGGTGGGGTGGATGACAACACGGCAGGAGCAGGACATAACACACAGAGTTTTCTTTGATGCCAATCTGAAAATGAAGTAAATCTGTAAGGGCTCCTTAGAATTGGAGGATTCTATAAACGCAGGGACAAGAAAAACACAAGAATAGGATAGGAATGCACGTGCAAAACAGAGCATTTGGAAACATAGGATTTCAGTCAACCTAGGTGTTTGGCTCACATGAATTGGAAGAACAGAGGAATGGAGAAACAAAGTGATGCGACGAGTGTACAACCTCTTTGGCATAGCCTTGTGGACCTCGACATCATTGGGTTGGATGTGGAGGATGGTGATGATGCTGGTGCGACTGTCGGAGGTGGGGAAGAAGATCCGAGGCCTCTGGAAACGGCGCTGAGGATACTGCTCCGCTGTGATGGACGGTTCCATCGTTGGAGCAGCTCTGCTAAGGTGTACGGTGACGAGGCTGAAGCATGACAAGACAGACAACTTTAATCTGAAGTGGGACCCTAATATCATCTGCAATAGATGATGTAAAATACATCACCAAAAAGTGCTACATGTAAAACGCATCAGCCGCGCCACGGCCGCTCCAACAGATGCTGTAAGTACTATTCACTCTGAACTTAACTGAAGAAAATGAACTTCACAGTCGAAACTGAATTTTACTGTCGAAACTGATTGAACTAGTAACAGAGCATTGCAATAGATGTTTAGGGCGTTCGAGCACTAGTAGCAGAGAAGCAGTGATCTAAATCAGCAGACGCTCGAGTAGGGAACGCACTAGCAAAGAGCAAGTCGTGCAGTAGCACCGCGAGCGAGTGCTAAAGCAGCAACTCCTGTAACTGCAGGAGGTCGTGCAGCAGCAGCAGCAGCAGCGCAAGCGAGAGCAAGAGCAGAGCAGCAGCACGAACGAAAGCTGGAGCAGTGCAGCAGCGCGACCGACAGCAAGAACAGAGCCGCAGCGTGAGCGAGAGCCGGAGCAGCTGCATCTAGTGCCGTTGTGGAAGTCGCTGCCGAGGAAGCAACGACATGGGGGAGATACGCCATGGATGATGTGGCCGGCGACGGCACCGTCGATGGAGACGCCATGACTGCTCGGTATCGAGCACCGGCAGCCCCATGAGATCGAATAAAAGATAAAATGCAGCGGTGAGTGCAGAACCTCCTTGGTGGCGCCGAGTTGGCCTCGGCTTCAGCGAAGGAATTGGTGAGGGTGCTGCGGTTCCGGTGGGGCAGGTCAATACGGCGCTGTGGGGATTGAGGAGGCGTGATAGACGAGGCGAACATCGGGGCAGCTCCTTGGAGGTGGAGTACGGGGCGGCTGATCCGGCGGGACGACGAGATCGACAACGCATCCTCATCCGGTGCGGTGGATGAGGGACGGCGAGCTGTTGCGGTGGACGACATAGTCGGGGAAGAGTCTCCGGCTGTGCGGCGGTCGGGAGGCCGACGGAGGAGCATGGGGTTTCGCAGGTTTTG
>NC_041385.1:267293381-267312337 GCF_002162155.2 Triticum dicoccoides | reverse complement strand
GGGGCGAAGGGGGAGGGGGGAGCAAAGCTTAGGGACGCGCTTGTCCAAAATGTAGGGTAAGTTACGAGCGTGCCCCCGCCGGTTTTGACACCGCGACGTGGAGCTTCATTTCTGGCTGAGGGGTAGAAGGGGGATTTCGCGTGTCTCGGCTGCGGGAGCGATTTCGAATGAGGAGGGAGTTCTCGCGCGCGTCCAAATTTCGGGATAACAAGGCGCGGAGCGGGTTGAAGAAGTGGGAGTTTCAAAGAAGGTGAGACAAAAGATACTCGAGCTTGAAAATTTCGGGATAACAAGGTGCGGATTCCTTGTTCAGCAGAACAAACTTAACGTGTAAAAAAAATCATACAAGACACAAGAGAGTCATGTCCCCTTTTACTATATTGCTATAGATTCCATTGAAAAAACTACAAGAAAAATGTAAAAAAAACGGGAGAACATGATTACCCTGCACAGTACCAAATCGATTCGCACTTCCCTCAACAACAACAAAAAACAAATCAATTCCCACCAAAGAAAGAGTAATGTCCCTTTTTATATGATTACAGATGCCATGAACTCGAATTTCATTTTTTGAATCCACGTTATGTTGAATTCGAATATGTCATTAGGTGACCTTGCGGTTTATAACTGATGTAGTCATACATTTTGATCTTCCATCATATATGAACATTTTACTCCACCATGTGAACATATATATTGTCGTCTACCATATGGACTAAATTTGAATCAATTTTCCTTATTTTAATACGATTGTTGTCAAGCTATATAATAATTTAAATATTATCTTGATAACAAAAAGACATGCATATAGCAGTAATCATATTTCACTATGAACTACATGTATCATACGCTCTCCAATTCAAATATATGTATCCATTTTATGTTGAAATCAAATCATAGTACATTATTGGTCTAGGTAGCGAGATGTTCGGGATAATCTAAACCCTGTTTTCATACGTATATTTTTTGGCTAACTTGGGACAAGTTTTGGTATAAGCCTCTTGCAAAACCGGAGATTCTCTCATCAAGCCTCGTGGTTCCGAGAGGGAACGTGTCACCTTTGTGTGTGAAACGATATATGCTGCCTCCCCCCTGATTTTATTTACAGAGGCAACATAGAACTATATGAGTGCCCTCTTAAATTTTGGAATTATTTCGGGTTCATTTCACCTTTTTATACATTAATTGAGTTTCTGGACTTTTAATGTGCATAATCTAAATATGAATTGCGTGCACATGCTCCGGTGCACCAAAGTGGGTTGAAAAATCACATGTGTGTCCTTAGTTGAATTTGTAGGTCCCATGGAAGAAATGAGAATGAAATTCAAACATCTAGGCGTCATGACTTTGCCGAGAACATCGAGAAACTTAGATTTTAAATTCATGTAAATCCAAAATTGGCTGGAAATCATGAAACTTGGCATGGTGTCATGTCATGGCACTAACATGTTGTGGTAAAAAATTGGGCCAATTTGGAAGCTCGTGGTTCTAAGAGGGAACGTGCCACCCCCCCCCCCTCCGTTGAGTTTCTTAACAAAGGCAACATAGAACTACATTAGTGCCATGTTAAATTTTGGAAATATTCCGGGTTTGTTTGTCGTTTTTTATACATTAATTGAGTTTCTGGTCATTTAATGTGCATAAGTCAAATTTGAACTACAAGCACATGCTCTCGTGCACCAAAGTTGGTTGAAAAATCACATTTGTGTCCTCGAGTGAATTTCTAGGTCCCATGCAAGAAATGAGAATAACATTAAAACATCTGGGCATCGTGGCTCGGCCGAGAACATTGAGAAACTTGGTTTTAAAATTCTTATAAATCCAAAACACTTATGAAAATCATGAAACTTGGCATGGATGTCATGTCATGGTACTACCATGTTGTGGTAAAAAAAGGCCGAATAGGAACAGATTTTGGTATAAGCTTCTTGCAAACTGAAGCTTCTCTCAAGAAGGCTCGTGGTTCTAAGAGGGAATGTGTCACCTTTGAGCGCGAAACGATATATGTTGTCCCCCTTGAGTTTATTTACAAAGGCAACATAGAACTACATGAGTGCCCTGTTAAATTTTGGAATTATTCCGGCTTCGTTTGGCCTTATTTACACATTAATTGAGGTTTTGGTCATTTAATGTGCATAATTCAAATTTGAACTACAAGCACGTGCTCCCGTGCACCAAAGTTG
The DNA here is from genome assembly GCF_002162155.2 of Triticum dicoccoides. Taxonomy (NCBI): domain Eukaryota; kingdom Viridiplantae; phylum Streptophyta; class Magnoliopsida; order Poales; family Poaceae; genus Triticum; species Triticum dicoccoides. The sequence continues at coordinate 267,310,154 of NC_041385.1, read as the reverse complement.
GATGAAAATCACATTTGTGTCCTCGGGTGAATTTCTACTCCCATGCAAAACATGAGAATAAGATTCAAACATCTAAGCATCGTGGCTCGGTCAAGAACATTGAGAAACTTGGTTTTAAAATCATGAAACTTGGCATGGTGTCATGTCATGGTAGTACCATGCCGTGGTAAAAAAATTGGCTGAATGGGAACAAATTTTGGTATAAGCTTCTTGCAAATTGGAGCTTCTCTCAAGAAGGCTCGTGGTTCTGGGAGGGAACGTGTCACCTTTGTGTGCATAATTCAAATTTGAAATACAAGCACATGTTCCAGTGCACCAAAGTTGGTTGAAAAATCACATGTGTGTCCTCAGGTAAATTTCTAGGTTCCATGCAAGAAATGGGAATGAAATTCAAAATTCTGGGCGTCGTGGGTGGGTTGGAAACATTGAGAAACTTGGTTTTTTAATTCCTGTAAATCCAAAACACGCATGTAAATAATGAAACTTGACTTGGTGCCATGACATGGCACCAACATGCTGTGGTAAATTTGCAGTCTGATTTGCGAAGGCGCACACATTAACAATCAACAAAGTCATTTTGGAACAAGCGATGTCACGTTACAATCGGAAACACAAGTATTATTGAAACCGTGGGCGTTCTACTTACTAGTGTACCATTTACGTGCCGCCACGCGTCCCCATTTTTTATTAGCTAGGAGGCGCCGTGCAGGGTAGCTATTTGAGTACGAGAGGCGTGCGATCAGACCCCTGCGCGTGCTTATCGGGAGGAGAGCCCTTTGACCTCCATCTGCCGTCCACCTCTCTCCCAAGGTCTCCATTAATGGCGCCCGAGCCTTTGTTTAATGGCGTGGCTATGTCTCACTCGACTGAGATTTAAGAGAGAAAAAAGAAAATCTGACAGCACGGATCTTGATGTAAGATCCGATGGACCTATATAGCATCTACTGCGACTTATAGCAAGACTGATGAATATATAAGGACGATTTTTTTATCAAAGAAGGGCCTGCCCCTTCCGATTTTCATTACTAAAAACCACCACAATTCACAAGAAGTTCAGCACAACTCCAGCCTAACACGAAGGACTGAAAGTACCAGATTGAAATCGCAACATCCCAAGAGGCCAACAAAGGCTAAACATCCGCGCTAGAACCCAACATTTCACAACCAACAACACAATTGACATCCTAAACCAATTATTACATCAAAAGAAACCAGGAAACTGAAGGAAGCCCAGCAGCAACTAGAAGAACAGCAACGCCAGGGTCGCCACAGCAAGAGTTTTCTTCATTCTAGCCTCGCAACATTGATCTTCCACAGAAAGATAAGGATGATTAATTGTCTTACATAAGTAGAAAGATAATCAAAAAAGCCACATGCGGCTACGCCCGAAATACACAAGGGCAAAAGAAGGAAGACAAGGATCTGGCTCGCTGATCTCTACTTTCTTGATGCGTTGCTGCAGGCCGCGGAACTAGTCTCTGCGGCGAGCAATGATGAGCTCTTTCGTGTCCTCAAGACGCTGCTTGATAATATCCACGGATTCCTCCACCAGCCTTTGGCGCTCGTTGCGGAGCATGTCATTCTCGTCCATAAGTTTCTTGACGATGACGCCGGTCCTCTTCAACAAGGCACTGGTCTCCTCCTACTGGTCTGCACTTCGGACGATCTTCTCCCTCAGCAGGTCGCGCTCGGCCCGGAGCCTCTCATTTCCCTCCCTTAGTTGTCGGATGACGCTGGTAGCCTGTTCAAACGAGGCTTTCACATCGTCCTGCAACCTCGCCAAGCCGGAGATCTGATCCATCTGGCTATGGATGATCGCATGCATGCACCTGTAACAGTCGTTGCCTGCCCGCGAGAAATTTTCCCAGGCCACCGCGGCGCGGCGGGACATCTCTGCTGCATTCGTGGCGCGGCGGGACATCTCTGCTGCTTCCGCGGCGCGGCCGGACCAGTCTGCTGCATCGACGGTGCGGCGAGACCTCCGTGCTGCTTCAGCGGCGCGGCGGGACCTCTGTGTTGCTACTTCCGCGCGGCGGGACATGTCGGCTGCTCTCGCAGCGAGGCGGGACATCTCTCGTGCTTTCGCTTCCATGCTTGCCTCTCCCTGGTGGCAATCTCTCGACCTAGAACTCACGCTGTCCATGGCAGATGCAAGGGAAGGATGCTGAATGACTTGTTTGTTTTTGTGGATGAGGAGTTGAGGAGCAATGTCCAGTCATCTTGGCATACTAGTATTTATAACCGAGTACTAATACACTCCTAAGTGGGAAACCGTTTAGGTTGTGATCGGTGTGAACAGGTTTGGAATTCAATATACTAGCATGGTACTAATACGCTCCTAAGTGGGAAACCGTTTAGGTTGTGATTAGTGTGAACAGGTTTGCAATTCAATATAGCGTGGAGTAATTTGGAATGTGACGAGACGCAAGCTCAAAATTTATTGACGGTTCTAGTTTCGAAGTGCGACACTATTCTCGGATGGAGTACTTCTTTTTCTACTCCCTCCTTTCCGGTCTTATAGGGCTTATCTCAAAATTTTAGTTTTTCCATTTTATAAGGCTCAATTTGGTTGTTCCCCAACACATGTTCAGATTCCGAGGTGGATTAAATCATTGCATGCAAGTATTAAGAGAAAATTGACCAATGCATGTACTTTATGCATGCATGCTTTGCAATTAATGCATTGATAAACATAATTTTTTGAGAAAAACAAGAGCATTAATTAGGTGCTTTTGCAAACTACAAAAAATATTCCACCACTCACCATAAACCGGAAAGGCGGGAGTACTGCTGTGTACGTGCAATAGCTGGCACCGTCGTATACATATCTTATGGTTAATGGGGTGTTCGGCAGGAATAGCCGCGTGGCAAGCTCTAGGATAGTCCTTTTTTCAGACGCATTAAACCTCGGGACTTCTCGCACGCACCATCCTGCCACCCACAAAAACTTGTACTCTGAGTTTAGTAGTACGTTATACAGGAAGAGAAGAGGTGCACGCACGCACTCATCCTCTCACACACGCGTCTGTTTTTTCTCGAAAAGGAGGATGATGACCCCCGGCCTCTGCATCCGGGAGTCACACACGCATTTGTAGCTACGAATTGTAGTGTTCTCAACCATCCGATTGGCTCTATCATGGATGTACCTATATACTAAAACCTGTCTAGATACGTCTATATTTTGACAAATGGAAGGCATGTATTGTGGAACGGAGGGAGTGCTTGTCATCAAAATGGATAAAAAGGGACGTATCTAGAACTAAAATACGTCTACATACATCTCCTTTTATCCATTTTGATGACAAGTAGTACTTATTACCCAAAGGAACTTTATATCCAACAGACACAAAATACCCGTTGGACTATTGGAAATTATTGATCTGATCTCGAAGTAATTGCTGCAGCGCCACCAAAACCCACCATTTCTTAAGCTAAAGTAGACCAAGGTAATCCCTATATTAGCATATTAATAAGATAAACAGAAGGCACTATCGAAACATTTAGGACGTGAGCTTGTCAATCTGAATGTGGAGGGACACAAGCTTAGCAGCTTGGGCGGAACTGTCAAGAAGGTCAGCTCCTACACGTCGACGCCGTCGGGATCCTTGCTGCTTGTCACCTCCATTTCCACCTTGACGGTGTCGGTCGTGCCTTTGGTCTCCCCCGGCGGGCCGTTCGCCCACAGCTTGGCCAAGTAGTGCGACAGTGGGGACGCCCCCGCTCTGATGCAGACGACCGACACGGCGATAGGCGCGCCGATGTCGAGCACGCTGCCGACCAAGAAAAACGCACGGCGGTCCTCCTCCACGAACAGCAAGAGACATTGATCCGACAGTGGCACTTGCAGCTGGAGCACCTTGCCGTACTGGATCCTGTGCACGGGCATGGGATGCGCGGTGCTGATGTGGTGGTAGAGCGCTGGCGGCGGGCCTTCGTAGCCGCAGACGGGCATGGGGCATTTGCACGGCGCGAGCAGACACACGCTCTGGTGATCGGCGAGCTTGTGGTAAGTGATGTAGAGCCCACAACCTTCGTGCGGGCACTCCACCCTCATCGACAAAAAGACGGAGTCCACCGCCGTGTTCCGCACGTGGAAGCCACCGCCGCGCTCGCACTTCTGGAACTGCCGCTGGTTCCCGGGGCGCTCGACGCGGCAGTCCGCGCAGGCCAGGTGCCCTCCCTTGCACTGCAGAAATCAATCCAACAACACATCAATCAAGAAACCTACACCTTGCTCAATCAGCCAAATGGACGAGGTGTATTCGAACCTCATACACTAGAGGCGTCAAGGGGCGGAGGCACAAGGGGCAGTGGAGCACGGTGAGGTCCATCGAGACCTTAGAGAGCTCCATCATCGGGTCATGTTCCTGTTCGGTCTGCATGATCTCGCCCTCCTCGTGCACAACCATCTCTTGACTTGGGCCGGGGTATTACAAAGCTTACCGTCACATATTTTATACTCCCTCTGTTCCTAAATGTACTCCCTCCGTTCGGAATTACTTGTCTCGGAAATGGATGTATCTAGAACTAAAATACGTCTAGATACATCCATTTTCGCGACAAGTAAGGCTGGCCATAGTGGGAGTAACATAAGTAGTATCATGCACTTGGGACTCGCAAACATGCTTATGTGGCAGGCAATTAAAGAAGAGAGAGATGGTTATAGTAACATAGGTAGATACCGTAACATAATAAATGTGATGCTACTATGTGTCATGCATGGCAATAAATGGGACCATCTATGATACTAATCTATGATACTATGCACTATAGAGGTAGTAACATAGACTAGTAATGTATGCATGTTACTAGTCTAAGTTACTCCCCACTATGACCATCCTAATTCCGAACGGAGGGAGTAAGTCTTTATAGAGATTTCACTAGGTGGACTACATACGGAGCAAAATGAATGAATCCACACTTAAAATGCATCCATATACATCCGTATGTAATTCATAATGGAATCCCTACAAAGACTTATAATTTAGGAACGGAGGGAGTACTACTTCAAGGTGCATTAAATCAACACATGCAAGTACTATCAAAAGAAGAGTGACGGCATGCATGCATGCGTTGTAATTAATGCATCGGTAAACGTAAATTATTGAAATATATCGAGTGCAGTGCTTTGATGTGTCGCGTCAACTCGTACATCAACGAGAACTTTGATTATCCTCTCCCTCGCGGACTTAACTGCACCTGCCTTTGGCTATATGACAGGTTGGCCACACACCTGTCTGGCCAACCTGTCATACACACAAAGACAGGAGCGTCCCTCCCTCGCCCATGAGCGTGGTGGCTAGCAAGACTAGGAGAAGCTTTTGCTACACGCTCTCCCTCCCGCACACGGTGGACATGCAGTAGTTCAATCCGTGTCAGATGGCCAGAAGCGTACTGTAGTACTCCTCTAGTGCTGTAGTACACTATCATTGTTCGACTTCCTGAAGAGGCGAAGAGCCAAGCGCAGCCCGGACGCTTGTGTGGCAGTTTCATGTGTAGAGTAGTCTAGATAGCGTGTACCGTGCATGTAAGCTTAAAATCGTTGGGGTCGGCTCCATGCTATGTGGCCGTCTCGAAGTTTTTTTTAATTAAAATAGTCTTCTGGCCCTACCTGTCACCCTGGTGATTGTAGTTTGCACGCTCATCTGGTCAAGACATGAATATATATTTTAATTTGTTTTTTTTAACGGGGGACTCCCCGGCCTCTGCATCAGAAAGATGCATACGGCCACATATATTTTAATTTGTGGTGGATAAATGTTAGAGGTTGCAGCAAATATATTGTACACTGCGGGTCTTTCAGCCAAGTTTAGAGGCAAGCATGTGGGGCCAGTGCTATGATGTGTCGCGTCAACTCGTAGAACGAGGAGAAGCTTGATTTTACTACACGCCTTCTCCCTCGCCCATGCGCGCAGTTGCTCGCAAATGAGGACATGCTTTTGCTTAGTAGTAGTACTTCTACAACAAGCTATCCGTCTCGCTCGCGGTGGACGGACTTGCAGCAGTGGATTCGACACTGTAGAAGCAGTAGTAGTAACATCATTGTTCGTCTTCTCGAAGAGGCAAAGAGCCAAGCGCAAATCGAACGTTGCAGTTGCGAACCTTGGAGCACGCATATAGCCAGGCTCTTGCATGAGATAAAATTGCTATGTGAGCCCACTATTGTACTAGTATGTACAACTACTTGCTAGTATAGCCCTGTAAACCAGAAAGGAGTATTTGCCCTTCTAGAGATTTCAACAAGTGACTAGACTACACCGAGATGGAGTACATATGGAGCAAAATGAGTGAATCTGCATCGTAAATAAATACGTACTAGTTCTATCGTGTTCCTCTCCGAGGTGCACAATATTGAGTATACTGACTAATCTCTTTTTGACACGCATTTACGTTTTTTTGACACAGTACAGACGCAAGCGCTCATATACACATGCATACACTCACCCCTATGAATGCACACACTACGGCACTATCATCTTAAAATTTACGAAGTTACCATAGGCACCTCGTCGTCGACGGGTCCATAGGTGCTTGAATGCCAAGGAGGAAGAGGGTAGCGGTTCCCGAGACATTGAACGGTCAATGATGCATCCTCAATTACATGCAGAGGAATTAATTGGAGAAGCAGAGTAGAGCCAGCACGATGTGAATGCAACAGAGTTTGGACTCTCATATAATAAAGGCGCCCCACCACTCCAATCCGTCTACTCCCAAGTCTCTGCGCAACACTGCTCACTCCAATCCAAGACCAAGTGACCAGAAGCCACAAGCACCTATGGAGGCGATGGACGCGAGCGGCAGTCGGTTGTGCCAAATCATCCAGGGCGCCGGCCTGCGGCCCCACACCGTGCAGCATTTCCAGACGGTGCTGGCGACCGCAGGCATCATAGCCCTCGCTGACACCGGCTTCGCCTCTTGCATGGACAACATGATGGTCAACTCCATCCGCAAGTTCACCGCCGTCAAGAAGCGCGTGGACGACCTTGCCGTACTGCTCCAGCCCGCGCGCCCAGGCTCCTCATTGCCTGCCACCCTCATCGGCCAACATGGTGACGAACTCTTTCAAGCCCTAGTGGCCCTGCAGGTGTTGGAGGTCGCAGCAAAGAATGTGCACCTCGAGGCCGCGCTCGCCACGCAACGCCTCGCCGTGCAAGAAACCGTCGACCTGCACATCCACGTCTACGAGGAAATCGTCTACATAGGCCACTACAAGGCAAGCAAGGACAGAAAGACGTTGGCCTTCTTCCAGCGGCTGGAATCTTTGGACGCCAATGTTCAGAAGCACATCGACCTGGCCACGAAAGCCGCTGCTACTTAGGCGCCGTTCGGTGGGCCGGCGCCCTGAGTCGAGGAGGTGGACATCGTCGATGGATGCATCTCTTCTTCTTGCCTCCTGTAACCAGCACTGCATCGCCTCGTAGCCTTAATGTTTTATTAGTATAGTACTCCCTCCATTCCCAAATATAAGTCTTTCTAAAGATTCCAGCAAGTGACTACTACATACGAAGCAAAATGAGTGAATCTACACTCTAAATTATGTCTTCAGACATCTGTATGATGTATTCCATTTGAAGTAGTATCTAAAAAGGCTTATATTTATGAACAGAGGGAGTATATGGCATTTTTTTCCAGTTGTAACGTTTTCACTGTGAGGTGGGCCCACAGTTGAGCAAACCCACTGTCGGTGTCAAAACCGGCGGATCTCGGGTAGGGGGTCCCGATCTGTGCATCAAGGCTGATGGTAACAAGAAGTAAGGGACACAGATGTTTACCCAGGTTCGGGCCCTCTCGATGGAGGTAAAACCCTACTTCCTGCTTGATTAATATTGATGATATGGGTAATACAAGAGTAGATCTACCACGAGATCGTGGAGGCTAAACCCTAGGAGCTAGCCTACGATGGTATGAATGTAATTGTGATCGGCCTTCTAAGGACCAACCTCTCCGGTTTATATAGACACCAGAGAGTGCTAGGGTTTACATGGAGTCGGTTACAAGGAAGGAAATATAATATCCGGATCGCCAAGCTTGCCTTCTACGTCAAGGAAAGTCCCATCCGGACACGGGCCGAAGTCTTGAGTCTTGTATCTTCACGCTTCCATAGTCCGGACATTGTACACAGTCCGGCTGTCCGGATACCCCCTAATCCAGGATTCCCTCAGTAGCCCCTGAACCAGGCTTCAATGACGATGAGTCCGGCACGCAGTATTGTCTTTGGCATTGCAAGGCGGGTTCCTCCACCGAATACTCCAAAGTAATCACCGAACACCCAAATCATGTCCGGATCTGAAAAAATGATCTCCGTATGGTATAGATCTGATTTGCTGGCAATCTTTGTGCGTCGTGCCCTTGTATCATGGCTCGGTCCAATGTGAACCGACGTATCCTACCCCACAACGACTCGTGTTACGAGGCGGTTTTATTGGCACGTCCGTCGAGGCAGAGATCGTGTCCCTTTTATCACGGGATTTTCCATCAATATGAGCGTGCATGACCCCACAACGGTCGTTGGCATTACCCCATGTGCATTTAGATAAACCTCAAACGGTCACACCAGGGACTCTTGATATTAACCTTCTTTATAAAGGGGTCGAGACCTACACCTCTTTGTTCACCTTCATCGCGCCTTCTCGCACCTCGAGTTCCAACACCCAAAACCTAAGCTCCACCCCTCCGGAATCCGCCAGTATGTCCGGATCTGATCCTCAAGGCCGGTGGGTTGCCTCCTCGATCAAGGAGAAGGACATTGCGAAGCTTAGGGAGGTCGGATACCTAACCGCACATAACCAGCACAGGCTTCCTACTCCAGGGCAAGTTATCCCCATGCCGGAGCCCAATGAGTGTGTTGTTTTTGTCCCACACTTCCTCCGTGGTTTGGGTTTCACCCTCCATCCCTTCTTGAGGGGGCTCATGTTCTATTATGGGCTGGATTTTCATGATCTGGCTCCAGATGCTATCCTCCATATCTCGTCGTTCATTATCGTGTGCGATGCTTTTCTCCATGTCACGCCACACTTAGGCTTATGGCTCAAGACCTTCAATGTGAAGCCGAAGATGATAGAGGGGCTACATGTGGAGTGCGGAGGTGCCGTAATAAGCAGAAACACCGATGCCCCAAGGCCGGAGGGTTCTTTCCCAGAAGTATCTGACGTATGGCAGCGTAGGTGGTTTTATGCTACAGCCCCAAGGCGCACAAAGTGAGTAGCCGCCCTCGAGTTCCGCTCGGGCCCCCCGTTGTAGTTGGCGTCCTAGATAGACATAGGACGTAATTGGGGACCCACAGGCGACGTACCAATATTGCAGAACCGCATCCGGGAGCTTCTCGAGAGGGATATCAACCTTGTCAGCGTAATGCAAGTGATGTTAATCCGGCGGTGTTGCCGTGCCAGCGCCGGCCTCTTCGGATGTGGGAGTTCAATCCGGAGGGTCCGCGGACTGTGAAGCACTTCTTCGGCTTAAAGCTCGAAGAGATGTGCAAATTATTCTTCGGACGGAAGATAACGTGTCCGGATACCATCGAGGATGCGGGCCTAAGCTGCAATCGCCTAGATACTCAAGTAAGTAGCCTTGATACCGGACACCCTGTTTTGTATTTGTCAAGATTATTTATTTTGAACATCATCCGCGTCCAGGAATGGCTCAGCAAGGCGGAGAGAATCAGGTGTCTGACGCCACTTCCCGAAGGCTCGCCCGCCCCTACCGTGGCCAAGATGCTCGACCGGGTACTCAGCAGAATGCCCTTGGGGAAAGACCAGGGGAAGGATGAGAGATCCGAGCCCCACACACTACGCATCCGAACCGGGGATAGTCGGGGAGGAGAGGTCGAGGCCGCCTCCCCACGCGGGAAGAAGAGGGCCGCCTCCGAAGATTTGGAGGCAGAGATGCCCAAATTGGGAAAAAGGGATCCCCAAGGGTCCTTGCCCCGACAGGCACCCTCACCGCCTCATGCCCTCCAACGGGCCAGCCCTTCAACGAGTCATAAATCAATCATTAACTTAAAAGTACTGTATTTATCCTGGATCAATGACTAGGATTCAACTTTTTGCAGTCCGGCTGGCAGCTCTTCTCAACAGGGATCATCTTCGGGCGACCTTCCTCCGGAGATGATGGAGAGCGAGACCCCACCCGCCTCTCCGGTTCTTGACGCGGGTGACACCAAGGTGTCATCATGGAGGAGCCCGGATCTGCCAAGACCGGAAGCCAATGCGTCAGCCGCCCTAAGTCCGGACGTACTGACTGGCTTACTGGAGCGAGCTGCGCTCTCGGAGGAGCATGGCTCATTAATGAGCGTAGTGGTTAAGAAGATTTCATCCGCTACAAGCGGTTTTAATGAAGCATTCATGAGCCTGCTCAGAGGCTCTGAGGTATGTAATGGAAAACTCACTATTTCTTTAGTTGTAAGGCACGCGCTAGGTGTGCTCCATATAGATAGCAGCCCCTGAGACTCTGGTTGCCCGCCCTAGGCGGAAAACGGGGGATCATAAACCAATGATAATGCTATAAACGTGTGAAGGTACCTATGGGTCCGGCCGCCGGCCCGTCCTTTGAAGTTGTTGAACTATCTAGGAAAATTTGGTCGACTGATGCCGATATTACTCTGATGAATGAGCGGCTGGATACATCACAAGGTATGTGCCTTGTCTCCCATTGCATAGGAAATTATTAAGGTGGCATGTATTAATATAATTTGTTCGGACTGCAGATGGTGCTGCTGCCATGGAGGCCCCGGGGGCTGAACTTGCTCTAGCCAAGGAACAAGCTCGGGTGAGAAATGCGGCTGCCCTAAAGGCGTCCGAGGAATTGAGAGCCGAACGGACTGCTCATTGCCGAAGCGAGGAAAAGATAGCCGAAATGGCTATCGAGTTAAAACATGCCGCTGACCGGTATGAGCTCCAGAAGAAGGAGCATAAAGATAAATCGGCTGACCTGAGCAAGGCGTTGAATGCCACCAAGGAAATACGGACCGAGCTCAGGGGTGCGCGGGAGGAGCTTCAACAGGCCGGAAAAATCGCGGCTGGAGGCTCCTATTTGCTGCGGACGAAGTTCTTCGATCCGAAGTACGCTCCCCTTGATGGACGCTGGAGCTCGCCGGACTCATACGCGGACCTGGCGAAGAGTACGGCTGACGCTATGGAGTTCTTCAAATATCAGGGTGAAAAGGAGGTGGAGAAGCTTTTTTGGTCGCAGTTCCATGCTCCCACTCGTCCACTGCCGTTAAGTGATAAGATGGCTGCTGTGTCGGAGCTTCACAGGCTATCCGGGCTTGCGATGTGGTCTGTAATAGATCACCTTTGGCCGAAGGAGCCTAAGCCGGACAACTACTTTGGTTTAGTGCAATAGTTCCTTAAGGTCGTGCCCCGGGTCGATGCCATGAGGAGGTCAGCATGCATAGAGGGTGCGCGGATGGCCCTTGCACATGTTAAAGCGTATTGGACGGATATGGATGCCACTATGGTAGCGTCTCAGGATCCGGTAGGGGGTCAATATCCGACCGGGCACTACTTGGCGCAGGTCACGGAGGGTGCCCGCCTGATAGAGGCGCAGTGCCCGAAGAATCTCCTCTTCGAGTGATGATTCAAATTATTGTAAAAAAATTTTGATTAGAAGGTTATATTTATAATTTGTGTCTGAAAATGTGATTGTGTCCCCTGTGCGGCCGTTTATATATATATATATATATATATATATATATATATATATATATATATATATATATATGGCTTCAGCCCCCACGCATACTATGCGGGGGTGTTCGCGAAAAATGTGCCTGATCACTCTTTATCCAACGTCTTGGTCCGGCAAGGAGGTGATCGCACGTCGAACTAGGCAACTGGACTATATAGTTGTCACACTTTCGCTTGGCCACGGGATTCTAATATTGGGGCTACTATGTAGCCCCTAGTACCATCGCGTGCATCTGAATACGGGCGCGTATGTACCTGGCCGGGAAATGGCCCTTCGTTAATGCGGAGGAATCCTAGAGATTCCGGTGAGTCGTCGAGTGGTTGACCAGTCTCTCGTTGTATCATGACGGTCGGTTTTCGGCTTTCTCTACTGAGGCGCTCATCCGGAATAACCAGGGCACAATCGCAGTAGTTCTCCTTTGGCCACCTTAGCCGATTATAACGGAACATAAGGCGGCCAACCCAGGAGCCGGGCAATCCCAACATTTGACCAAAGACATGATTCAGAGCTGATGCATATAAGGCCAAACTCGTGGCGCCGAACACTCCCGAAGGTATTCGGACTTTCTAACAGATGATGGGCTCAAGAATGCCCATTCATTATGAACCATGTTTGTCCAGGTGCGTGCATTAATCTGTCGTGGGGTAATGCCAAAAACGCCAGTATCCTCTATGGGTATGGAACCCGTGGGATAATGAAACAACAAGAGGCAATAGAAAAGCTTTACACAGGGGCTTAATCTAAAGAGAAACCTGTTGGACAGGGCCCTGCTGCACGTCTGCGCCTTTGTCTCCGTTGTGCCGCATCCTGGAGGGGTATCGCGTGAATGTTGTCTGCGGAAAGAGGGGATCTCATGGAAGAGTGCAATGTAAGTGTGCGATGGATAGTAGAAAATGTAAAATGCTGGCCTGCCAATAAGGTTGAGCTGATAATGTGGGGCTTTATTATTAGCCCCTGGTGTCCACTATAGGATTACATATACAATGCCCTGGTTTAATGTGGGCTGCCGGACTCGTCTAACCGTGTCCGTGGTCTTAACGACCTGGTATAATTTTGTTAGAGGTCGCTTATAGTCTGGCCGCTAGGGCCGTCGCGCGTTCCTCGGCGTGCGAAAAGCTCTCTGTTGTTCCGCTAACGGTGATGACACCGCGTGGACCGGGCATCTTGAGTGTAAGGTAACCATAGTGCGGCAATGCGTTGAAGCGGGCGAAGGCCGTTCTTCTAAGCAATGCTTGATAGCTGCTTTGGAAGGGTGTGATGATGAAGACTAGTTCTTCGCTTTTGGAGTTACTTGGAGAGCCGAATGTTACCTCCAGTATGACGGAGCCCTTGCTGTAGGCTTCAACGCCTGGTATCACCCCTTCAAAGGTGGTGTGAATCTTGCTGATTCTCGATGAGTCTATGCCCATTCTGCGGACGGTGTCCTCATGTATTAAATTGAGACTGCTGCCACCGTCCATGAGGACGTGAGTGAGATGGTATCCGTCGATTATTGGGTCAAGCACCAAGGCATTTGATCCTTCGTGCCGAATACTAGTTCGGCCGTCCAGGTGATCGAAGGTGATCGAACAAGACATCCAGTAGTTAGGTGTGGGTACGATGGGCTCTATATCGTGTGCGTCTTTATGGGCGCGTTCGTGCCTTCCCAAGGATGTGCGAGTCGCGTGGATCATGTTCACTGTTTTAACCTCTGGCGGGTATGTTTTCTGTCCCCCAGTGTTCGGTTGGCGAGGTTCATCCACGTCTTCACTTGGTGTTTCCCTTCCCTTGTGTTTGGTGTTTAGTTTGCCGGCCTGCTTGAAGACCCATCACTCTCTGTGCGTGTGGTTCGCAGGTTTTTCGGGGGTGCCATGAATTTGGCATAGTCTGTCCAGAACTCTGTTCAAACCAGACGGTCCCTCTTTACTGCCTTTAGGTTGCTTATTTTGCTGGTTAGGTCAAGCGCCTCGGAATTCGGCATTAACCGTTGTGTTGTCCAGGCTCTCTTCCATGTTTTGGCATTTGTTTTTATTACGCCGTGGCTTCCCGTTGCCATCCCTTACTTCAGATGTGCTGGGGTCGCTGATGCCTTTATGGGCAAGCCAGCTATCTTCTACGCACAAAAGCGGGTCATAAGGCTTGTTAGGGCTGCCATTGTCCTTGGCTTTTCTTGGCCGAGGTGTCTGGCGAGCCACTCGTCCCGGATGCTGTGCTTGAATGCCGCTAAGGCTTCGGCATCCGGGCAGTCAACGATTTGATTCTTCTCAGTGAGGAATCTGTTCCAAAGCTTGCGGGCGGACTCTCCGGGTTGTTGGATTATCTGACTTAAATCGTCAGCATCCGGAGGCCGGACATAAGTCCCTTGAAAATTTGCCCTGAAAGCGTCCTCTAGTTCCTCCCAGCTCCGGATTGAATTTTCGGGGAGGCTTTTCAACCAATGCCGAGCTGGTCCCTTCAGTTTGAGGGGAAGGTATTTGATGGCATGGAGGTCATCTCCGCGAGCCATGTGTATGTGGAGGATAAAGTCCTCGATCCAGACCCCTGGGTCTGTCCTTCCATCGTATGCCTCTATGTTGACAGGTTTAAAGCCCTATGGGAATTGGTGGTCCAGTACTTCATCGGTAAAGCACAGGGGTTTGGCAGCCCCCCTGTATCTGGACGCGTTGTGGCATGCCGTCGGTTGTTGTTGTGTTCGGTGTTTATTCCAAACTGGTGTTTGGTTGTCATAATTGTTTTGACGACCATAGTCCTTTGTTGGGGTGTCTCTTTTAGATCCGTAGATGGACCTAGCTGCGTCAGCTTTCTTCTCAAGGTGCTCACGTAAATCGTGGGCGTCTTTGGCAGCTGATTTGTTGCGATTATGAAGTGGTACTCCTGGTCTCCTGGTCATGTCGTTCTTCGGTGGAAGAGCCTCGTCGTCGAATTCTGGCAATAGCTTGCGTTTTGGGTAGCTCTTTGTATGGCGATCGTCGCCGTATCTTTCTTCAGTGTCTAGCACTTTGTTCCATCTGTGATTGAGCGTTTCCTGTGCGGTTTTAAGCCGTTGCTTCTGCTTCTTCAGACTTCTCGCTGTGGCCATAAGCTTTCCGTGGAGGTTCTTTCGTTCCACGCGTTCTTCCGGAATGATGAATGTGTCGTCATCCAGACTGTCTTCTTGTCCTGGACCGGATTGGTGAGCTCGTCCCTCTGGATCGTTTTCTTCGGGCGTATGACCCGGACTATGTTCGGCGTGACCTGGTTCGTCCTGCTCCATCACTGGTTCTGTTTGGTCGTTATTGCCTTCATGGTTGACCGGAGTATCCATTCTTCTAGCGCTCTTGCTGATATTGTTACTGTTGCCGGATTTGGAACGACGTCTGCACCGTTGCTTTTGTTTTTGCCCAGGGGTGTTATCTTCCGGATTGTCACCGTCGCCTTCCTTGGGCGTATCCACCATGTATACGTCGTGTGGCGAGGCGTGAATCCAGCATCTCATAGGTTCTGAGTCTTCTCCTGCATCGTCGTCCATACCGTCGATGTCTTCGGAGTCGAAGTCCAGCATGTCGGTTAAATCATCAACCGTGACTATGAAGTGGGTGGTGGGTGGGAAACGAATGTCTTCGTCGCCTGCTTCCCACTCGAGCTGGACATAATTTGGCCCGAGATTCTCTGTCAAAGAGAGGGTTTTGAATGAGTTTAGTATGTCGCCGAAAGGCGAGTGCTGAAAGATGTCCGCCGCGGTGAACTCCATCTGACAAGAGCTAGTTGTAGCACGGACGCTGTTGTCAGATGGGACTCGTGTTTATAGACTAGGAGTACTGAGCACTCGTGCCTCTTTTCTTTTAGGGAAAAATTAGTCGTATGTCTAGTACCACTAGTTGGGTGCGTGCGACCTATAGCTGTCATCACTTTAGGTCTCCTTTTCGAACCGCGGCTACGCTTCACAATACATATTTTTCACGCATTTATCCTCCTATATGTACTCCTAGGCTATTTCCACGTGCTCCCATTTGCCGACATGTGGAACATAGAGCATCTGGGTCGTAGTGCATGCACGACTCGGAGCATATGTCGGGGTACTTTACATTTCAGACCTCACGAATTACATGCAAACCCCCCGCAGAAGAATAAATAAATGAATGAATTACTACATGAAACCGGATTATTTTCATGGAAACCGGAGCACGTTCATTAAATTTTGGACATAACACGTTTATAAAAAATGATCGGACCAAAACCAGTCTAAGGGCCTCTTTGATTTTTCCCGCAAGAAAAAGGGCCTCTTTGATTCGCAGGATACTGAAAACACAGGAATGGGGAAAGTATGATGGCGATGAACCGAGACGAGGAGAACTCTAACTCAGTTAGAGGTTAGAGTTAGATTCTAACCCTGAACTAACTCTAAACCAAAGAGGTGTATGGATGGCAGGGTTAGATTGACAATAAATGCTCTATCTCAATCATTTGACTACTTTGGACCCTATTTTTAGTCAGACTAAAATAAGTCCCTTGGATCCACGCACCCTCTTGGTGTGGCCGGCTCTTCTATGGCCTCTTCCCACTCACAATTGACATAAACAAACCATCTATACAAATCAAGCATGCAAAACATGATAATTTTTACTTTGTCCATACAAATGAGATATCCCACTTAAACATACAAGTCGTCAATCAAGCTTCACAAAATAAAAAAACACTTCATGAAACAAAGAATGAGCTAACTCATCACGGAAGTTGTTCACGATAGGGAGGGAGCCCGGAGCCCCTCACGCACCGAGGGAGGAGCTCGCCATCGTCGGTCTGGAGGAAGGCTTTGTAGAGCCCAAGCCCCGGGAACCCCTCCGACGCCGGCCCTTGCGAGTTGAGGTCGACACCGGCATGGGTAGCAGGGCCGCTTGCCACCGACTGGGAACTTAATCTTTGGGCCTCTAGAAATAATGCAAGCCTGTAACTAAAATACCTAGAAAGGTGAACTGAATCTTTGGGCCTCTAGAAATAATGCAAGCCTGAAACTGAAATACCTAGAAAGTTGAACTAAATCTTTGGGCCTCTAGAAATAATGCAAGCCTGAAACTGAAATACCTAGAAAGGTGAACTGAATCTTTAGGCCTCTAGAAATAATGCAAACCT
>NC_041385.1:267286355-267292794 GCF_002162155.2 Triticum dicoccoides | reverse complement strand
TGAACTGAATCTTTGGGCCTCTAGAAATAATGCAAGCCTGAAACTAAAATACCTAGAAAGGTGAACTGAATCTTTGGGCCTCTAGAAATAATGCAAGCCTGAAACTCAAATACCTAGAAAGGTGAACTGAATCTTTGGGCCTCTAGAAACAATGCAAGCCTGAAATTGAAATACCAAGAAAGGTGAAATGAATCTTTGGGCCTCTACAAATAATGCAAGCCTGAAATTGAAATACCTAGAAAGGTGACCTGAATCTTTGGGCGTCTAGAAAGATTTATTACCTGCTCAAGCAGCATCAAACAATTCCATGCGTGCACCACAAATCTATAGCAAGTTTGATCAGGATCTACTTTTCCAAATCAGAATTAGCGCTAGAGCAAGCAAAATCAATGATATGGCCGTGAGACAGAGAAGGAACGAACAAACTCACCCCTCCCGCGACCTCCCTGGTAGATGCGCCGCCGCCGCGCACGACAGAGGGAGAAAAATGACTGGTGAAGGGGGAGCGGGGAGACCTTCAAAGGTTGGAGGGAGAGGGCGGCCGGAGTAGGGCGGCGGAGGCCAGAAGGAGAGGGCGGCCGGAGGAGAGAGAGGGCAAGCGGCGCTTGGGCGGGTGGCCCTATGGGGAACAGAGAGGAGTCATGCGAGAGGGGGGGGGAGCGATCTGGTGCGGGCAGGTGAGATTTTTTTAGGGGAGCAATCTGGTGCGGGCAGGTGAGATTTTTTTAGTTCTCTTTTAGTGGGCCCGGGATAACTAACCCAATTAGAACCTCTCCACCGGGCTAGTTTTTTTAGCTGGGTTAGAGCAAACTAGCTCAAACTAACCCCTCTTGTTTCGATAATTTGAGGCTCTTTCAACCCAAACTAGCTCTAACTCAGGGATCCAAACAAAGAGGAGTGTTACTCTACATGTTGCAGTGTGGACCGTAGCACATTGTTTTTATGGCCATATCACCACAACTGCTGGTTCACTCGGCTACCGTGGTTCGCACGGCTGGTTCACTAGGCTGCCATGGTTCGCACTCCTCCGACCTGAGTAGTACTCCCTCCGTTCCTAAATATAAGTCTTCGTAGATATTTCACTGTGGACCAAATACGGATGTATATAGATGCATTTTATGTGTAGATTCACTCATTTTTCTCCGTATGTGGTCCATAGTGAAATCTCTCCAAAGATATACTCCCTCCGTTCCAAAATACTTGACTTCCATTTGTCCAAAAATGGATGTACCTATATACTAAAACATGTCTAGATACATCTATATTTTGACAAATGTAAGGCATGTATTGTGGAACGGAGGGAGTATTTAGGAACGGAGGGAGTAGTATAGTACTAGTATATACCGCATCATTCTTTGATCCTTCTTACTACTCCGACATGTGGGAGAGCCAGCATTCGGGTCGACGTGTCTTGCACCAGATTAGAGCGCGGAACGGAAGGGGGGCCTCACCCCGGTCGGAGCGCCAGTAATTCATGACTATAGTGAGTGGTCATATCACAAGTCTTTCCAGCAGTAACGCATGGTCAAATCGCACAGCCCCACTCGCTCACCCTCCTCGTCTCTCTGTCAAACCGCCTACCCAAAAACTGCCACACGTACTGCCCGGGAAAAGCCCCGCCCTCAACTTTTAACTACGCGAAAATAGTTCGAGCTTGTTCGTTCTATATAAATACAGTACTTACTGTATGTTTATTCACCCGTGGGGTTGTTCAATGAATGTAGGGGTGGGGAGCACAAGTGAACAATACTACCTCTGTCCGGGTTTATTGGTCCCCATTGTATTTCGGGCCAAATTTTGATCATAGATTAAACTAAGAAAATGCTCACGCATGTCACCAAACATTATATTTTTCAAAACTATGTTCAAATACGAATCCAATGAGATAATTTTTCTTGACATGCATTAACATTTTGTTAGTTAAATCTTTAGTCAAAATTTGGCACAAACTATAAAAGGGACCTATAAACCAGGACGGAGGTAGTACTGTAGTAGTAAGTAGGAGTCGTAGAGTAGTCACCTTAAATAGAGAGTTTCTTTTCTTTAATGCCACGTACACAAATTGAAACGCTTGTTGTGGAGAGAAAAAAGATAATCACTCCACTATATATGGACGCAGGGGCCTGAGCGCTTGCTTTACTAGATTTGCTCTCTTCATTCTCTCATCCTCTCCAGATATAAACAAGACAACGGTAGTGACATTTTCTCTCTGCTCACCGCTGGTCACAGATCCGGCCGGATCCCTTCGGCCGGTGTGTGTAGAAGACTAAAAGGTGCATCGTTCACGCAGTCATCACCGCCAAGGGAGGAAACCCATAGCTGCCAGAGGGGCCCGATCCTCTGCCCGTGTCATGCTCTCCGACACAGCGCCGGCTCGGGAGGTCCTCCGACTCTTCTTCCTCCCTGCCGTATTGTCCGCAGATCTGACCTGCCGCACCGACATCCCGGCGACCCTCAGGTATAAGTTCTTCGAAAGCGGCCTTGCTCTACTGCCCCAGCTCCCCACGTGTCTGCATGTGCATCTTTTTCTACTCCCATCAGCTCTTCCAAAGCCACCTAAATTTTTAGTATTATTAGAGGTAAAGCTACTTCATGCATTCGAATCTAGGGCTTTGTTCAAACAACGAAGAAAGGGGGGAAGTTGTAGCATGAATCTAGGACTTGATTCAAAGAGGAAATAATATGGTGAAAGTAGTAGAGACCGGATACCCAACTGGTCTCTTGGTTGAAAAGGGAAATAATGGGAAAACGTAGTATAAACTGGATAAGGAACAGATCTATTATTGGTTGAAAAAAGGATAGAAAGTGGCGGCTAGTGGACAAGTCAACAGAGTATGTCCAGGATTAGATTTGCTGCCATCACATAGTAAAAGGTCTCCAGGATTAGATTTGCTGCCCTCACATAGTAAAAGGTCTCAGGATTAGGTTTGCCGCCCTCACATAGTAAAAGGTCTCAGGATTAGATTTGCTGCCCTCACATAGTAAAAGCTCTTAGGATTAGATTTGCTGCCCTCACATAGTAAAAGGTCTCCAGGATTAGATTTGCTGCCCTCACATAGTAAAAGGTCTCCAGGATTAGGTTTGTTGCCCTCACATAGCGTGAACAAGCTCGGCATCACCACTTTATGCCTCCTTGTAGGTACATTGTGCTGATGCGTCCACTGTCGCATGTCCTTATACCAACCTTTTGCTGTTTTTTTTGCGGATAAACCAACCTTTTGTTGTAAGGGCGCATGTAAAATGAAGCGATCACACTATTACCTTAGGGACATGTCTAACTAGTGTTATTGTTAATATAATGCCTCCAGTGATAAGATGCAATTAAACTGTGTTACAAATGGCACTCCTGCTATTTTCCCCAGTATGATAAGTAAGTTGCTCCTTTACGCTGCTGAGTGTCCTGGTGTCCCCACGGTCCCATGCCCTTAAACCAACTCTTTAGCTGCTGTTGATTTATTTTGTCTTGTAAACAAGCAATGCCACCATTGAAGTAATCCCATATCTGAGGAATCTCATTGTTGATCGTAATGCTTCTGGTAACATGAAGCATTGCTGACGTTTTAAAATTTCTACTGTCCTTGCATGATTGCCATGAACATAATTAAGATGCTTCTTTTCATTTTGTATATGTTTCGTATATTCTTATTGACCAGCAACTGTTTACTTTCTATCATTTTGTGCAGATAGGGATATCCATTTCACCTTGTTGCTATTGTGACCTTTTGGTGAACTGCACAAAATACTTTTTTTGGAATGAGTGTCTTGTGCAGTTCAACTAAAATGTCACGTGGGCAACATCTCTCAATTTTGGTGGAACTGCACAAAATGGTTCAATTAAAGTGAAACCATGCTCTCCTGTCTCCTTGTTTGTGCTATGCAAACATGTTGTGCAAACAGGAATACTCTACTACAGATGTTGTGACGGTCAAGAGCATTCGCCAAGTTCTTCGATTGTATGACATGGCTAGCCAAGATGGATTTAATCCCGATATTCACTTTATCAAAAGGCTCTAATGGGTTGGTTCTGAATCTTGCAAGATGGGAATCAATGAGATGTGTAGGCATCTTTGTTGTACTTATTATTTGAATCTTATTTGTTGGTTCTGAATCTTGCAAGCTGGGAATCAATGAGACGTGTAGGCATCTTTGTTATACTTATTATTTGGATCTTATTTGTTGTTTCTGAATCTTGCAAGCTTGGAAACACGGCATGATGATGCAGAGGACAGCAACCATAACAAACAGTTCAAACTTGGTAGTATTATCTTTGTGAAAGTGCGACAAATGTGTTGATCGTGTGCGTCCTGAGAATAATAATTCGAATTGTTGTGCATGTTGATCCCGTTGCACTGATAGAACGAGCCAATGCATTGCTTGTTTTAAGTATAAATTTCTATTAAAGCTAATTAAATTTAAGTAAAGTGACCACTAACTCATGTTATTACAGTACCAATACAGACCCGCTCGTGAACCGACGTGTGGCCGGAGTAGGTTTCTTAATGGAGGCGTTTGAATGCACCGAGGGTGCATCTTCTGCCGGGCGTGCAGAGGACGAGGGAGGGGTAGTAACTATTGTCGCCTGCACACACTCAGCTTACTGTTGAATCCAGTTCCCCAAGAGGTGAAAAACGAACTGCTGCCGCCGCCTACACACTCATTCACTCGAAGAGACTCCAATGGCGATCCGAGGGGTGGGCCTGCTGGATATGGACTTCAGCAAGGAGTTCCCCTTTGAGTTTGTCGTTCAGTCCTATGGCTGCACCAAGTTGAATGTGATGTACGCCAACGATACGGACTCGGTGAAGCTCTGCCTCGCCTCAGTCCTATGGCTGCACCAGGTTCTGAAGCATTCGCCTGTTTCATCGGCAGCGCCGACTGCACCTTTGCTATGGTGGAGAGAAGGAAGAATGCGATGATTCGGCCATATGGTGCAACAAGCTTGTCGACATCCAAAAGCAATACAACATCATCAGTAACAGGTAGGAGAAGGACTCCGTGGTTGACCTCGCTGAGACCATCATCGACCCCTGATACCCCAACATGAAAGAAGATGACCTGAACACGTGGGAGGTACCTCTGAATCTGGCCTACATAACCTACGCGGCAAAGGACGCATACGCATGCTACGACATGTACAGGCAGATCTTGGACATGAGGGTGTGTCTGCTTCCAGTAACTGACGAGTACACGGACAGCCGCAGCGTCATGATCAAGCGTGCCAGGAAGGTCTAGATGTTGTACTTTATCTGTTTATAAGCACCTTTATCATCTGAGTGTTTCATGCATTAGCCTATGTGTCGTAATTATCTGTTTTGTCTGAAATATTTCTTTTAAGAACCCATTAACCTGATTTCTTTTTTAGTGGCTACTTGCTAATGTATGTAAACTAGTTCACTTGTCCGTAAAAAAAACTAGTTCGCTTGGCTGTCATGCTTTGAATCTCCTTCCTCTCAACATATTCCTCTCCTCAGGTGGACCCACCAGGTCTCTGAATTTTCTCCCACTTTCTTTTTCAATGTAAACTGAGTTTTGTCCCAGTACTTTCCCGTAGAACCAACTCAACTGTCCCATGTCTAGCCTAAAAATAATAATACCCCATGTACTATTAACTCATCAAATTAAAATGATATTTTATTTCATGAGTTGAAAGCTCTTACAAAATAATAATAATAATTGTTTATATATAACTTGCCAAGTTAACTCCTAGTGATTGCATACATAAGCTTGCAAAGATTTTACTGACGTGCAATCATGTGTTTATGTTTTTATAACATTTCTCCATCTAGCCCAACATGATATTTTCACCCAACCCAGCAAGTCCGCGGATTTCGAGAAAAATGCAAATGGGATTTAAACGGGCTGCATAGATGCTACATCATTGTTTCACCCAGCCACCAAATGGACTAAGAAACAAATGGGTTGCCTGACATGTGGGCCAGTAGGTCGAAGCCTAAGATGGCGTTGGATTTACATCCAACAGCCGACATTCTTCTTCAATCTCTCGTCTTCTTCCCCCAGCGCTGCCGCAACCACCTGCTCCAGCCTTCGGCGTCCATCAGTGTTGTTTTGCGCTCCTCAGCAAAATGCTACCCCGCCGACGGCCAGGCCATCCCTCCACTCCGCACCTCCTATTATTCTCTGCCGAGTATAGGCCCACCACGCACCCGAACCACTCAAGTTTCCCACTCCTCTCCATCTGCGACTCCACTGCCGCATCTTCCCCATCTCCAGGTCATTCCAGTCTGGCGCCTTGCCGTCGTCACACGCCTCGGTGCGCTCAGCACGGCGTGGTCAACATACGAGAGTCACCGGAAGAGGACTGTATGTGGAGAGCCTGATGGCTGGGACCCACGAGGTCCATGGTCGCACGCAAGGAAAGTTCCTCCTTATTACGCACTGTACGTGCACTGTACGTGGGAAGGGCTTCTGTATTTTGCGA
>NC_041385.1:267265409-267286134 GCF_002162155.2 Triticum dicoccoides | reverse complement strand
CCCCCGCTGACAGGTCGCACCCACCAGCTATATCTTCGCATGCAAGGAAGTGCCTCCTTATTACGCACCAAAAAATGAATACCCCCTGCTAGCTGGGACCCACCATAGTGGGTGGCTGACTTGTGGGCCTACTAAGTTGACGAGGACGGAGGGCTTTGTCAACTTAGTGAATATGAACGATTCTAGCTCCAGTGACCGTACGATGTCCATCCAACGTCCATAGTGCTTCTTCAACCTCTAGTCTTCTTGCTCCAGCCGCCCAAAGCAGCGCCGGTCGTGCCGCATGCTCCTGCCTCTCGTGGCCGGCTGTGATGCCGCGGAGGCCTCACCGCCCCCTACTACTCCCACTGCTGGTCCAGGGTATCCCTCTACTCACCCACACCCCCTGTTATTCTACGGCGACAGCAGCCTCACGCTGCAGCCGAACCAGTGAACCATCGTACTCCTCTCCGTGTGGGCATCCACTGCCGCGTCTTCCCCGGCTCCGCGTCGTCCCCTTCCTAGGCCTCGCCGTCGTCCACCACCTTGGTGCTCTCGGCGCGACGTGGTCAATGTGGTCAACAACCGACTTCCATCGGAAGAGTACTGTACATGGAGAGGCTGACAGCTGGGTCCAAGGCCACAACCCGATTTTTTGTGATTTGCCAAGTAAGTCGCTTTGTCAGGCCTGTTGGGCTGCAAATCTTTCAAGACGAGGAGAGCTTCATTCGGCTGGCCGAGAAAATGGCCTATCAGTAATGAGAAATGGGTTGTACATTTTTAAAACACATCAAACCGGCAATTAGTTTCAAATATCTTTTTTTTCATTTCGAGATTTTAAATTACATTAATTTTTATGCGTGGAGAATTTGTTGGATTTTATATTGATATACATTTATTTTTAAAATCAGTTTGAATGTGAGTCGAAATGTCGGGATTAAAAATAGTTCGGACCGCACCGAAATATGCAAAATTTCGTATAATTTTTTAACCGTGGCCACAATATGGTCTGTAATGCTAACAAAAAGAATATGGGCTCCAAAAAAACCTTAAGAATTAGCAAATGAGTTGTAAATTATTAGAAATAATGGTAGATGGGTTGTATGCTGTTTTCCACGGATTTGAGGCTTTCCTAAAAAAAAGGTTGGCGCACAAGCAGTGGCTGTTGGATGGCCATCCAACGGTCGTCGTGCTTCTTCAATCTCTGCTCTTCCTGCTCCAGCCGCTCAAACAAGCGCCGGCGGGACTGCCTGCTCCCGCCTCCTCGCGGCCGGTTGTGATGCCGCGCAGGCCTCACCGCCCCAACGTACTCCCATCGCTGGCTGATACGTCTCCAACGTATCTATAATTTTTGATTGCTCCATGCTACTTTATCTATTGTTTTGGACTATATTTGGCTTTATTTTCCACTTTTATATTATTTTTGGGACTAACCTATTAACTGGAGGCCCAGCCCAGAATTGCTGTTTTTTGCCTTTTTCAGTGTTTCGAAGAAACGGAATATCAAACGAAGTCCAACGGAATAAAACCTTCGGGAACGTGATTTTCTCACCGAACGTGATCCGGGAGACTTGGACCCTGCTCCAAGGAACAAAATAGGCAGTCACGAGGGTGGGGGGCGCCCACCCCTAGGCGCGCCCCCCTACCTCGTGGGCCCCCTGCTGCTCCACCGACGTACTCCTTCCTCCTATATATACCTACGTATCCCCAAACGATCAGAACAAGAGCCAAAAACCTAATTCCACTGCCGCAACCTTCTATATCCACGAGATCCCATCTTGGGGCCTGTTCCGGAGCTCTGCCGGAGGGGGCATCCACCATGGAGGGATTCTACATCAACACCATAGCCCCTCCGATGAAGTGTGAGTAGTTTACTTCAGACCTTCGGGTCCATAGCTAGTAGCTAGATGGCTTCTTCTTTCTTTTTGGATCTCAATACAATGTTCTCCCCCTCTCTCGTGGAGATCTATTCGATGTAATCTTCTTCTTTTTGCGGTGTGTTTGTTGAGACCGATGAATTGTGGGTTTATGATCCAGCTTATCTATGAACAATATTTGAATCTTCTCTGAATTCTTTTATGAATGATTGAGTTATCTTTGCAAGTCTCTTCGAATTATCCTTTTGGTTTGGCCAACTAGATTGGTAGTTCTTGCAATGGGAGAAGTGCTTAGCTTTGGGTTCAATCTTGCGGTGTCCTTTCCCAGTGACAGCAGGGGAAGCAAGGCACGTATTGTATTGTTGCCATCGAGGATAACAAGATGGGGTTTTATCATATTGCATGAATTTATCCCTCTACATCATGTCATCTTGCTTAAGGCGTTACTCTGTTTTTAACTTAATACTCTAGATGCATGCTGGATAGCGGTCGATGAGTGGATTAATAGTAGTAGATGCAGAATCGTTTCGATCTACTTGTCTCGGACGTGATGCCTATATACATGATCATTCTCTAGATATGCTCATAACTATGCTCAATTCTGTCAATTGCTCAACAGTAATTTGTTCACCCACCGTAGAATATCTATGCTCTTGAGAGAAGCCACTAGTGAAACCTATGGCCCCCGGGTCTATTCTCATCATATCAATCTCTATTACTTTATTACTTGCTTTGTTTTTACTTTGCCTTTTACTTTTCACTTTGCATCTATCTATCAAAAATACCAAAAATAATATTTATCATCTCTATCAGATCTCACTCTCATAAGTGACCGTGAAGGGATTGACAACCCCTAATCGCATTGGTTGTGAGTAGCTATCGTTTTGTGTAGGTACGAGGGACTTGTGCGTGGTCTCCTACTGGATTGATACCTTGGTTCTCAAAAACTGAGGGAAATACTTACGCTACTTTGCTGCATCATCCTCTCCTCTTCGGGGAAATCCAACGCAGTGCTCAAGAGGTAGCAAGAAGAATTTCTGGCGCCGTTGCCGGGGAGGCTCACGCAAGCAAGTTAACCATACCAAGTACCCGTCACAATCCCTATCTCTCGCATTACATTATTTGCCATGTGCCTGTCGTTTTCCTCTCCCCCACTTCGCCCTTTCCGTTTTATTCGCCCTCTCTTTCCCAATCTCCTCCTCTCTTTCCCGTTTGCCTTTTTTCCGTTGCCTTTCTTTTTGCTCGTGTGTTAGTTTGCTTGCTTGTCATCATGACTAGTCTCATATCTTCTCCGTTATCTCCCGAGAATGAAGTTCTAAATTTTAAGCAAAGGGAGGGAGAAAATCTGAAAGACGCTTGGTATAGAATTTGCAATGCTCAAAATAGATCTACCAAGAAGCAATCTACTTTAGTTCTTCTTCGTAATTTTTATGTAGGTGCTAATCCTTGGTATAGATATATCCTTGATACCATTACCGGAGGGAATTTCTTGGGTAGCCATACTTTTGATTCTTATAATGCTTTAATAGATTTATTTGGCTCACCACCTCTTTTGATTAATGGAACTACGTTAACTTTGGAGCATGTTATGCAAAGACTTGAAATTATTGAGGATAAAGTTGCTCCATTGAATCAATTGAAAATCTTGATAAAAAGATCCACAATCAAATTACCCAATATGGATCTAAGGTAGGAATGACTTTTAAAAATATTAAAGAAAAGGAACCCATGGTTAATGAGAAAATAAATCTAGATTCCACAAGAATCGATAAACTTGAGGGTATCATTACCAACTTGGGAACCGATTTTTCTTCCGTACAAAACACTCCAAGTTCGTCTACTAAAAATACTAAGCTCATTTATGTTCCTAAGAATAAGGGTGAATCATCTAGTAAGGAAACTGCAGATCTTAAATCTATAAGTGTTCATCCCAATCTATTTACCATCATTAAGGAACCTTTTGCTATGAATGAATTTTTCGATCTTTTGCCTGAAAATTTGACAATTAGTAGAAAGAAAGAAAATTCTAAAGGATGTAGATGCCTCATTGAAGAATTTCCTACCAAAGATGGCAATACCTAGATATATCCTTGCTTTTATGCCTAGCTAGGGGCGTTAAATGATAGCGTTTGTTGGGAGGCAACCCAATTTTATTTTGTGTTTTTTGTTTTTGCTTCTGTTTAGGAATAAATAATCCATATAGCCTCTGTTTTGATGTGGTTTTATGTTTTAATTAGTGTTTGTGCCAAGTAGAACCAATAGGATAACCTACGATGATAGTTGATTTGATTCTGCTGAAAAACAGAAACTTTGCGCGCACAAATATAATTTTGTTAAATCACAGAAATGTTCTTTTGCGTTGATTCTTTTTTCTTCTGTTCAATAAACAAATTGTCCAGGACTTCCTATTTTGGTAGAATTTTTAGAGTTCCAGAAGTTTGCGTTAGTTACAGATTTCTACAGACTGTTCTGTTTTTGACAGATTCTATTTTACGTGTGTTGTTTGCTTATTTTGATGAATCTATGGCTAGTAAAATAGTTTATAATCCATAGAGAAATTGGAATACAGTAGGTTTAAAACCAATATAAATAAAGAATGAGTTCATTACAGTACCTTAAGTAGTTCTTTGTTTTCTTTCTCTAACGGAGCTCACGAGATTTCTGTTGAGTTTTGTGTTGTGAAGTTTTCAAGTTTTGGGTGAATTCTTTTGATGGATTATGGAACAAGGAGTGGCAAGAGCCTAAGCTTGGGGATGCCCATGGAACCCCCAAGATAATCCAAGGACACCAAAAAGTCAAAGCTTGGGGATGCCCCGGAAGGCATCCCCTCTTTCGTCCACTTCCATCGGTAATTTACTTGGAGCTATATTTTTATTCACCACATGATATGTGTTTTGCTTGGACCATCTTGTATTATTTGCGTCCTTGCTTGTTAGTTTACCACAATCATCCTTGCTGTACACACCTTTTGAGAGAGCCATACATGAATTGGAATTTGTTAGAATACTCTATGCGCTTCACTTATATCTTTTGAGCTTGATAGTTTTGCTCATAGTACTTCACTTATATCTTTTGAGCGTGATAATTTTTGCTCTAGTGCTTCACTTATATATTTTAGAGCACGGTAGTGGATTTGTTTTAAAGAAACTATTGATCTCTCATGCTTCACTTAGATTATTTTGAGAGTCATTAATACCATGGTAATTTGCTTAATGTTAATATACTTGGTATTCAAGATATGTGAAACTTTCTTTTGAGTGAATTGAATACTAAGAAAAGTTTGATGCTTGATAATTGTTTTGAGATATGGAGGTGATAATATCAAAGTCGTGCTAGTTGGGTGATTATGAATTCAAAGAATGCTTGTGTTGAAGTTTGCAAGTCCCGTAGCATGCACGTATGGTTAAAGTTGTGTAACAAATTTGAAACATGAAGTGTACCTGGCTTGTGCATCCTTATGAGTGGCGGTCGGGGACGAGCGATGGTCTTTTCCTACCAATCTATCCCCCTAGGAGCATGCGCATAGTACTTGATTTTTGATGACTTCTAAATTTTTTGCAATAAGTATATGAGTTCTTTTGACTAATGTTTAGTCCATGGATTATACGCACTCTCACCTTTCCGCCTTTGCTAGCCTCTTCGGTACCGTGCATTGCCCTTTCTCACCTTGAGAGTTGGTGCAAACTTCGCCGGTGCATCCAAACCCCGTGATACGATACACTCTATCACACAAAACCCTCCTTGTATCTTCCTCAAAACAGCCACCATACCTACCTATCATGGCATATCCATAGCCATTCCGAGATATATTGCCATGCAACTTCCATCACCATCATCATGACATACATTACTTTTGTCATATTGCCATTGTATGATCATGTAGTTGACATCGTATTTGTGGCAAAGCCACCATGCATTATTTTTCATACATGTCACTCTTGATTCATTGCACCATCCCGGTACACCACCGGAGGCATTCATATAGAGTCATATCTTGTTCTAAGTTTCGAGTTGTAATCCTTATGTTGTAATCAATAGAAGTGTGATGATCATCATTGTTAGAGCATTGCCCAAAAAGAAAAAAAAAGAAAGGCCAAAAAGAAAAAAAAGGCCCAAAAGAAAAAAAAGGGGCAATGCTACTATCTCTTTTTCCACACTTGTGCTTCAAAGTAGCACCTTGTTCTTCATGTAGTGAGTCTCATATATTGTGCTTCAAAGTAGCACCTTGTTCTTCATGTAGTGAGTCTCATAAGTTGTCTTTTTATACTAGTGGGAATTTTTCATTATAGAACTTGGCTTGTATATTCCTACGATGGGCTTCCTCAAATGCCCTAGGTCTTCATGAGCAAGCGAGTTGGATGCACACCCACTAGTTTTCTTTTGTTGAGCATTCATAGCTCTAGTGCATCCGTTGCATGGCAATCCCTACTCCTCATGTTGACATCAATTCATGGGCATCTCCATAGCCCATTGATTAGCCTCGTCAATGTGAGACTTTCTCCTTTTTTTGTCTGCTCCACACAATCCCCATCATCATATTCTATTCCACCCATAGTGCTATATCCATGGCTCGCGCTCATGTATTGCGTGAAGGTTGAAAAAGTTTAGATTATTTGAGTATGAAACAATTGTTTGGATTGTCATCGGGGGTATAGAAGTTGGGAACATCTTTGTGTGACGAAAATGAAGCATAGCATAACTATATGATTTTGTAGGGATGAACTTTCTTTTGCCATGTTATTTTGAGAAGACATGATTGCTTTGATTAGTATGCTTGAAGTATTATTATTTTTAAGTCAATATGAACTTTTGTCTTGAATCTTTCGGATCTGAATATTCATATCACAATTAAGAAGATTTACATTGAAATTATGCCAAAGTATCACTCCGCATCAAAAATTCTATTTTTATCATTTACCTACTCGAGGACGAGCATGAATTAAGCTTGGGGATGCCTGATACGTCTCCAACGTACCTATAATTTTTGATTTCTCCATGCTACTTTATCTACTGTTTTGGACTATATTGGGCTTTATTTTCCACTTTTATATTATTTTTGGGACTAACTTATTAACCGGAGGCCCAGCCCAGAATTGCTGTTCTTTTGCCTTTTTTCAGTGTTTCAAAGAAACGGGATATCAAACGGAGTCCAAACGGAATAAAACCTTCGGGAACGTGATTTTCTCACCGAACGTGATCCAGGAGACTTGGACCCTGCTCCAAGGAACAAAAGAGGCGGTCACGAGGGTGGGGGCGGCCCCCCTAGGCGCGCCCCCCTACCTCGTGGGCCCCCTGCTGCTCCACCGACGTACTCCTTCCTCCTATATATACCTACGTATCCCGAAACGATCAGAACAGGAGCCAAAAACCTAATTCCACCGCCGCAACCTTCTGTATCCACGAGATCCCATCTTGGGGCCTATTCTGGGGCTCCGCCGGAGGGGGCATCCACCACGGAGGGATTCTACATCAACACCATAGCCCCTCCGATGAAGTGTGAGTAGTTTACTTTAGACCTTCGGGTCCATAGCTAGTAGCTAGATGCCTTCTTCTCTCTTTTTGGATCTCAATACAATGTTCTCCCCCTCTCTCGTGGAGATCTATTCGATGTAATCTTCTTCTTTTTGCGGTGTGTTTGTTAAGGCCGATGAATTGTGGGTTTATGATCCAGCTTATCTATGAACAATATTTGAATCTTCTCTGAATTCTTTTATGTATGATTGAGTTATCTTTGCAAGTCTCTTCGAATTATCCTTTTGGTTTGGCCAACTAGATTGGTAGTTCTTGCAATGGGAGAAGTGCTTAGCTTTGGGTTCAATCTTGCGGTGTCCTTTCCCAGTGACAGCAGGGGCAGCAAGGCATGTATTGTATTATTGCCATCGAGGATAACAAGATGGGGTTTTTATCATATTGCATGAATTTATCCCTCTACATCATGTCATCTTGCTTAAGGCGTTACTCTGTTTTTAACTTAATACTCTAGATGCATGCTGGATAGCGGTCGATGAGTGGAGTAATAGTAGTAGATGCAGAATCGTTTCGATCTACTTGTCTCGGACGTGATGCCTATATACATGATCATTCTCTAGATATGCTCATAACTATGCTCAATTCTGTCAATTGCTCAACAGTAATTTGTTCACCCACCGTAGAATATCTAAGCTCTTGAGAGAAGCCACTAGTGAAACCTATGGCCCCCGGGTCTATTCTCATCATATCAATCTCTATTAATTTATTACTTGCTTTGTTTTTACTTTGCCTTTTACTCTTCACTTCGCATCTATCTATCAAAATACCAAAAATACTATTTATTATCTCTATCAGATCTCACTCTCGTAAGTGACCCTGAAGGGATTGACAACCCCTAATCGCGTTGGTTGCGAGTAGCTATCGTTCTATGTAGGTACGAGGGACTTGTGCGTGGTCTCCTACTGGATTGATACCTTGGTTCTCAAAAACTGAGGGAAATACTTATGCTACTTTGCTGCATCATCCTCTCCTCTTCGGGGAAATCCAACGCAGTGCTCAAGAGGTAGCACTAGCCTAGCCATCCCTCTACTCACCCACACCTGCTATTATTCTCTGGCGATGGCAGACGAACTAGTAAACCCTTGTTCAGTCGTACTCCCCTCCACGTGGGAAACAACTGCTGAGTCTTCCCTGCCATCGTGCCGTTCCCTTCCTAGGCCTCACCCTCGTCCATCGCCCTGGTGCTCTCGGTGCGGCCTGGTCAACGTGGTCAACGACCGACATGCATCCGAAGTGGACTATACGTGGAGAGGCCGACAGTTGGGTCCACGGCCGCACGCAAGGAAATGCCTCTTTATTACGCGCAAAATAATGATTCCTCCACCTGACATCGGGGACCCACCGAAAAGGCCTTAGTATTTCACGAAAAAAACGTTACCGCCACTAACAGCTCGGACCCACCAGCTATATCTTCGTACGCAAGGATTGCCTCCTTATTACGCACAAAAAAAATGAATACTCCCCCTGTTAGCTGGGACCCAGTATAGTGGCAGGCTGACTTGTGGGCCTACTAAGTTGATGGGGATGGAGGGGTTTGTGAACTTAGTCAATATGCACGATTCTAGATCCAGTGACCGTACGATGTCCATCCAACGGCCGTAATGCTTCTTCAACCACTGGTCTTCTTGCTCCAGCCGCCCAAACCAGCGCCGGTCGTGCCTCATGCTTCTGCCTCCCGTGGTCGGCTGCGATGCGGCAGAGGCCTCACTGCCCCCTACTACTCCCACCGCTGGCTAGGCCATCCCTCTACTCACCCACACCCCCTGTTATTCTACGGCGACGGCAGCCTCACACCGCAATGAACCAGTGAACTCTCGTACTCCTCTACGTGTGGGAATCCACTGCCGTGTCTTCCCCGGCTCCGCGTCGTCCCCTTCCTAGGCCTTGTCGTCGTCCACCGCCCTGGTGCTCTCGGTGCGGCATGGTTAACGTGGTCAAGGAATGGCTTCCATCGGACGTGGACTGTACATGGAGAGGCTGACAGCTGGGTCCATGGCCGCAGCAAGGAAGTGCCTCCTTATTACGCACAAAATAATTATTCCTCC
Organism: Triticum dicoccoides; assembly: GCF_002162155.2. Taxonomy (NCBI): domain Eukaryota; kingdom Viridiplantae; phylum Streptophyta; class Magnoliopsida; order Poales; family Poaceae; genus Triticum; species Triticum dicoccoides. Next base: position 267,276,704 of record NC_041385.1, on the reverse strand, counting down.
ACCTGACAGCGGGGACCCACCGGACGGGCCACCGTATTTCATGAAAGAAATGTTTCCCCCTGACTGCTGGGACCCACCAGCTACACCTTCGCAAGCAAGGAAGTGCGTCCGGGCAAAAAAAACAAAAAAGACGATTCGGCCCCCTGACTGCTGGGACCCACCAGCTACATCTTCGCAGGCACGGAAGTGCCTGACAGTCGGGACCCACCTGGTCGAAGCGTACGTAGCGTTGTCATCCTGGTCGCGAACGTGTACGTACATACTGGTCAATCTAGAGGCGCGCACGTGTCGTAGTAGAGGCGCGCACGTAGCATGTACACGTACGTACAACGGCCAGGGTGCAAGAAAGAAAATACGACCATGTACGTACATACGGACGGGGTCTCGAACGCCTACTCACGCATATGTACATGGCTGGGTCGGAACAGAGAAACAGAGTCGTCGTCGTGTTCATGGGGAGGCAACGGAATGCGTCGTGTTCATGGGGAGGCAATGGAATGCGTCGTGTTCATCAGGAGGCAATGGAACGCGTGGGAGCCAACCGGCTTGGATGGAACAGGCGATGGAAACGAGGCCTGGCGTACCGCACAACAGAGAAAATGGACCTCCTACATTTGAAATGGGGTCTTGTTGATCGGGAGGGGTGTGGCGTACCGCAAAATGGAGGAAACAGACCTCCTACGGTTGAAACGGGGGTCCTGTTGATCGGGAGGGGTGTGGCGTACCGCAAAACAGACGAAACGGACCTCCTACGGTCGAAACGGGGGTCCTATTAATCAGGAGGGGTGTGGTGTACCGCAAAACGGATGAAACGGACTTGTGTTGGAGCGCTACGGTCGAAACGGGGGTCCTGTTCATTTGGAGGGGTGTGGCGTACCGCAAAACGGGACTCCACGGGATACTGCTCATCTCCGCCGTCGACCTCCTCCAGCCTCCACGGGCTACTGTCGACATCCTCCAGCCTCTACGGGCTCCTGTTCATCTAGCCTCCACCGCGCGCTACTCCACCGGCTACTGTTCAACCAGCCCTCCACCGTCTACTGTTCATCCAGCCCTCCACCGTCTACTGTTCATCCAGCCCTCCACACCACGGGGTCATGTTCAACCACCCCTCCACGGCCACCCCTCCACTGTCTACTGTTCATCTAGCCCTCCACACCACGGGCTCCTGTTCATCCAGAGGCAACGCCACCGCTCACTGTTCATCCAAACCCCCCCGCAACACTCCTTGTTCACCCAATCTATCGGCTTCAGTTAGCAGCAGTAGCGAAGGAATAGCTCCATCGGGTTCAGTTAACAGCCATCGATCGATCGCTCCAGTTCAGTAACGCGTAGCCTGCAGTGCAATCGCTCAGGTTCAGTTAGAGCCCAACACCTCGCTCGGGTTCAGTTAGAGCCAACGCCTCGCACACACGCGCGTACCTGTACGAGAGAAACGCGCATCGCTCCGCCCCCGACCTCCCACCGTAACCGGCAACTCCCCAAAATTTTCCTCCCCCTCTCTTCTACCATGGTTTTTTCTGTCATGGACGGCCCAAAGAATGTCATGCAGCTGCATCTCCGGCCCGCCCAGGACGAAAAGCCCATTTTCTGTCATGATTTTTTGTCATAGAAGTAGGAGCCCACCACATCTATGATGATACTGGGTTTTGTCACAATTATCGTCAGAGAAGTGTCATATGTATGACTGAAAAAAAAATTGTTCGGCCCAAAATTTCATGGATGTGTCTTTTTTTGTAGTGTTCTTAGAAACACAGTGGACAGGGCTTACCCAATCAGTATCAGCAACGAGATATATTATACCTGCCTCAAGGAGCTTTAGTATCTCCTTTCTTACCACTTCTTTCATCTTAGGATTTAACCGTCGTTGAGGATCTCTAACTGGTTTGGCATCTTTCTCCAATTTTATTTTGTGTTGGCATAGAGTGGGACTAATGCCCTTAAGATCATCCAGAGTATATCCAATAGCAGCATGGTGCTTCTTCAGAGTTTTCAATAATCTTTCCTCTTCTTGCTCTGAAAGGTTAGCACTAATAATAACAGGATATATTTTCTTTTCATCAAGATAAGCATATTTAAGATTATTAGGTAAAGGTTTGAGCTCAAACACGGGATCACCCTTGGGTGGAGGTGGATCCCCTAGGATTTCAACAGGTAAGTTGTGTTTCAGAATAGGACCCTGTTGAAGGAATACTTCATCTATTTCCCTTCTTTCATTCATAAACAAATCATGTTAATGGTCTAGCAAATATTGTTCTAACGGATTAGTAGGAGGTACGGCAATAGAAGCAAGACCAATAATTTCATCCTTACTAGGCAATTCTTTATCACGGGGTTGTCTATGAAACTTAGCAAAATTAAACTCATGTTTCATATCCCCTAAGCCAATTGTAACAACATCCTTTTGCAATCAATCCTAGCATTAACAGTATTCAAGAAGGGTCTGCCAAATATAATGGGACAAAAGTCATCTTGTGGGGAACCAAGAACAAGAAAATCAGCAGGATATTTAACTTTCCCACACAAGACTTCGACATCTCTAACAATCCAAAATGGCTTAATAGTATCTCTATTTGTAAGCTTAATTGTAACATCAATATCTTCTAACTCAGAGGGTGCAATATCATGCATAATTTAATTACATAGGGAAATAGGTATTGCACTAGCACTGGCACCCATATCACATAAGCCATGATAACAATGATCTCCTATTTTAAGAGAAATAACAGGCATGCCTACAACAGGTCTATGTATCTTAGCATCTGGTTTAGCAATATTACCAGTTTCACCACGGAAGTAGATAACATGCCCATCTATATTATCGCCCAAGAGATCTTTAACCATAGCAATACTAGGTTCAACTTTAATTTGCTCAGCGGGTGTATAAGTTCTAGTATTACTCTTATGAACAACAGTTGAAGCTTTAGCATGATCCTTTATCCTAACAGGAACATGTGGTTTCTCAACATAAGTAGTAGGAACAATAGGATCATTATAAGTGATAGTATTTTCTTCAACTGTAATAGGTGCAACTACTTTTACTTGAATGGGAGGATTATATTTAAACCACTTCTCCTTAGGGAGATCAACGTGAGCAGCAAAGGATTCACAAAAGAAGCTACTATCTCAGAGTCAAGTCCATATTTAGCGCTAAATCCACGAAAAGCATCGGTATCCATGAAAGATTTAACACAATCAAACTTAGGTGTCATACCTGACTCCTTACCATCGTCGGAACCCCAATCTTCAGAGTTGCGTTTAATTCTTTCCAATAAATCCCACTTGAAGTATAAGAACCAGCACAGGAAGTACCGAGCATGGTGCAATCATTAAGATAAAGCCGAGCATAAAAATTTTGAATAATCATTTCTCTTGAGAGCTCATGATTGGGGCATGAATATAACATTGACTTAATCCTCCCCCAAGCTTGAGCGATGCTTTCTCCTTCGTGAGGCCAGAAATTATATATGTAATTACAATCATGATGAACAAGATGCATAGGATAGAACTTCTGGTGAAATTCCAACTTCAATCGTTTATAGTTCCAAGATCATGTATCATCACATAGCCTATACCATGTCAATGTGTCTCCCTTAAAAGATAAAGGGAAGACCTTCCTCTTAACAACATCATCGGGAATACCTGCAAGCTTAAATAATCCACAAACTTCATCCACAAAGATAAGGTGTAAATAGGGATGCAATGTTCCATCTCCTGCAAAGGGATTAGCTAGCAGTTTCTTCATACCCGAAGGAATCTCAAAGTAGACATTTTCAATAGGTTCAGTAGGTTGAGGAGCAACTCTTTGCTCTACTGGTCGGGGTGAAGATACCCTGAACAAGTCCCTCAAAGTATTACTTTCCATAGCAACAAGTGACAGAAAATTTCAGCACACTATATAAATGTTTCCTTACCAAGTTCCACTCACCAAAGGTGCTTCACTCCCCGGCAACGGCACCAGAAAAGAGTCTTGATGACCCACAAGTATAGGGGATCTATCGTAGTCCTTTCGATAAGTAAGAGTGTCGAACCCAACGAGGAGCAGAAGGAAATGACAAGCGATTTTCAGTAAGGCATTCTCTGCAAGCACTGAAATTGTAGGTAACAGATAGTTTTGTGATAAGATAATTTGTAACGGGTAACAAGAAAAGAAAGTAAATAAGGTGCAGAAAGGTGGCCCAATCCTTTTTGTAGCAAAGGACAAGCCTGGACAATTTCTTATAATGAGAAAAGCGCTCCCGAGGACATATGGGAATTATCGTCAAGCTAGTTTTCATCACGCTCATATGGTTCGCGTTCGGTACTTTGATAATTTAATATGTGGGTGGACCGGTGCTTGCGTACTGCCCTTTCTTGGAAAATCATCCCACTTATGATTAACCCCTATTGCAAGCATCCGCAACTACAAAAGAAGTATTAAGGTAAACCTAACCATAGCATGAAACTAGTGGATCCAAATCAGCCCTTTACGAAGCAACGCATAAACTAGGGTTTAAGCTTCTGTCACTCTAGAAACCCATCATCTACTTATTACTTCCCAATGCCTTCCTCTAGGCCCAAATAATGGTGAAGTGTCATGTAGTCGACGTTCACATAACACCACTAGAGGAGAGACAACATACATCTCATCAAAATATCGAACAAATACCAAATTCACATGACTACTAATAGCAAGACTTCACCCATGTCCTCGGGAACAAACGTAACTAATCGCAAAGCATATTCATGTTCATGATCAGGGGATTATTAATATGCATTAAGGATCTGAACATATGATCTTCCACCAAGTAAACCAATTAGCATCAACTACAAGGAGTAATCAACACTACTAGCAACCCACAGGTACCAATTTATGGTTTTGATACAAGATTGGATACAAGAGATGAACTAGGGTTTTGAGAGGAGATGGTGCTGGTGAAGATGTTGATGGAGATTGACCCCCTCCCAATGAGAGGATCGTTGGTGATGACGATGATGATGATTTCCCCCTCCCGAAGGGAAGTTTCCACGGCAGAACAGCTCCGCTGGATCCCTAGATTGGTTCCGCCAAGGTTTCTCCTCGTGGCGGCGGAGTTTCATCTCGTAAGCTTGCTTATGATTTTTTCTAGGGTAAGAGGCTTCGTATAGCAGAAGATGGGCACCGGAGGGCCACCAGGGGTCCCAGGAGACAGGGGGCGCGCCCCCACCCTCCTAGCTAGGGTGTGGGCCCCCTATGGTATTTTCTTCGCTCAATAATTCTTATTAATTCCAAAAATGACTGACGTGGAGTTTCAGGATTTTTGTAGCTGTGCAGAATAGGTTTCCAATATTTGCTCCTTTTCCAGCTAGAATTCCAGCTCTCGGCATTCTCCCTCTTCATAATAAACCTTGTAAAATAAGAGAGAATAGCCATAAGTATTGTGACATAATGTGTAATATCAACCCATAATGCAATAAATATCGATATAAAAGCATGATGCAAAATGGACGTATCACCCTCTCTAAAGTTTTTTTGCTGCAAAGACTCTAATGGCGCTCAATGGACACGGGTATAATGTCTTAACTGTGTGTGATGCAAGTGTGTTATGAATCACCACGATTGCGCAAGCGCGAGCAAAGGTGGAGGTACTAGCTCAACCGTGTGTGATGCAAGTGCGCTGTAAAATCACCACGACTGCGCAAGCGCGAGCAAAGGGTGGAGGTACTGGCTTAACCGTGTGCGATGCAAGTGCACTGTAAAATCACCACCTGCCCAATCTAAAGGCGGGTAGTTTATTTAGACTGAATTCCACGTCTGCTTCTGAAAATTAGGACGAATCGTGTGCAATAGACCAGCTAGCTAGAAATCTAAAAACAAACTACCTGCCTTGAGCGTTACAAAAATCGGCGGTTCCGCCACTTTTCCTTATTATCATACACACATATTCTTATTGAACTGTGCGCGATCTTGGGTACTCCCTCCCCGCATCAATTCCTTTACCCAAATTTTAGTAGCCTTCGTACTTCAACCATCGCCCACACTCCTCCAGCACCGACCTCATAGTAAAATTGCAGTAGCCGAGGCATTGAACCATCGCCCTCCCTCGTCCACCACCACCTCTACCCACCATTACTAAAATTTTCAGTAGCCGCGGCGTATCCTCAAACACCCCCCCTCCACAATCCCCCCACCCGGCCACCTGCCACCGCCAACCCCTGCCGGTCTACCATTCCTCCTAGCTTAGATAATAAAGTTTAGGTTACCCAGCGATTCCCATACCATCGCCCCACTCCCCTGAGTTTTTAGATGAGGCCTGTGGTGTCCCTTCCAGCCAGATCCACATCCCCTACTCCACAATGTTGCAGCCTAAGCTCGAACACGTATCCCGGGGAGCCTGGCGAGCGTTCGGCCAAGAAGAGGTTTATCATGGCCTCTCCGGTGGACGTTGGCGAGGTGGCCCCCGTTTGCCCCAACCTATTGATCCCGGAGCAACACGTCGCCGCGAAAGCCGGCGAATACATTGAGTATGTTTCCATGCCAAAGGCTTCATGTTAGCGGGCTAGCGTATTACTGTATCTCGGGAAAGCTGGCTATGACATCAAGCTCGTCGACAACGACGACTTCACATGGGCCATGTCACAGGTTAAGTGGTCCATCCCCAACCTCCCAGGTTCAACTGTCGCCGATCTCTTTGACGGCCCTACCGCTGATCTCCTCCGTGAAGCAGTCAAGGATTTGTGATCCTTGTATGCCATCGAGCCCATTTTGTCATTTCTGAAGGACACGTTCTACGGCGACGGCTTGGGATCCTCAATTGCCAAGTCAGATCTCATCGACCACAATCACGACCAGGAGGAGGGCACCCACAAAGGTTCTTCCAAGGTGAAACAGCCCATCTGTGACATCAGAGAGCGCAACATGAGTCCGTGCTCTTCCAACTGGAAGGATCCCGTCCATGACATGTGAGGCAACATCCTATCAGCAAATCTTACCTTTTCTAGCTTGCCGACCCGTACCCTTTGTTGTGGTAGCATTTGCCGTGAGGTGCTCTAACTGTGTCGTGTTTAATTATTTTAGTTATGCAAAAATGTATTGTTCAATAGGGCTATGTGATGTTTAAGTATGAATTGTCCACTTCAGTTTCATGAATGGCTATATTTGGTTGTTGAGTAGATGCCTTGTTTATCTGATTTGGTTGTCAGGTTGGTTGCAGTGAGCATTTTTCTAGTTTTCGAGCACATGCCTTGTTTATATGTATTTGGTTCTTAGGTTGGTTGCAATGAGCATTTGTCCAGTTATCAAGCAGATGCCTTGTTTATCTGTATTTGGTTGTTAGGTTGGTTGCAGTGAGCATTTGTCCAGTTTTCAAGCAGATGCCTTGTTTATCTGTATTTGCTTGTTAGGTTGGTTGCAGTGAGCATTTGTCCAGTTTTCAAGCATATTCCTTGTTTATCTGTATTTGCTTGTTAGGTTGGTTGAAGTGACACCCTGTCCAGTTTTCAATGGCTATATTTGGTTGTTATACTGATCATTTATGTCTTTTTTATTTTAGTCATTCACAATGTGATGTTCATTATGTGCAAGTCGGAACTGTGCCGCTCGATTGCATCAATACCAGTTTGAACGGCTATATTTGGTTCCAGTTATGCCTGGTGTAGTTAACACATGCCCTTTATTTTAGTTTTACACATTTATCCAGTGTGATGTTTAAGGATTACCTACATTCTATTCATTTTCAACAATGCCAGTTTGAATTGAAATATTTGATGGCTGTTAAGCCTGTTGTCGGTAACATTTCCTTCCATTTTATATCTGGTTTAGCAGCATGCTGAAACCAACACATTCAAGCTATCATTTGGAGATGATGTTGTTTACCTTTGCTATATTTGTTTGATGTTAAGGTTGTTGTACTTATCATGCCTGTCCACTACTTATGCAGGACAACAACGGGAGTGGCCACCATTTCCCGCCGAGGTTAGTTTCATCCCTCGGCTCTTACTCCCCCCGTCATTCCATAATGTAGTGCATATAGATCCAGGCCTGGACACTTGTTAGCTTCTAATATTGACTTGTTGCTTGTAGGTACATATGCCCTTGGCAAGGATCCATGCATCGACCCTTTTTGCGTATGGAGCAATGAAATATTCATGAACAAGCATCAAGTGAGGAAACTGATAAGGATTATTAGAAACAATATACAACTGGTGGCAACCAAATTGTTGGTTTATAATCTATCCAACACAACAGTGAGCTATAGGATGGTAACTACAAACTCTGTAGCCTTCTCTTTTTACTGCCCATAATGAGTTGTTAGACAGCAATTCGTTCGTAGTGGTTCCCGAAGAAGTTAACTCTAGATTACCTCGCAAAGTACATGATTGGTGGACATGCAATGAAGGTTAAAGTATTTGATCCAGACTACAATGACCATTGAGAAGTCCTAATGAAGACAGTGAAGGATGGACGGGCAGCTATCACAAGGGGTTGGCCTAGAGTCGTGCGCGCATTACGCATGGAGGAGGGCACAATATGGGCATTTCGCTTCACCTTCTCCAGCAACAAGAATGTCTTTAGCCTCTCTCTTTACAGTCATTAGTATAACTGTGGTTCATCATTCTTTACTTGGTGCTTCTATAGTTCTTCAGTATATGTACCTGTGCATCGAACTATGCATTCCTGGTTGAACCTATATTTGTAATTAACATGGTTGGATATGAAATAAGTGATTGCCTACATTGAAATTCAAAACATGTGATTTTTAAATTAGGGATTAATTAGGGATCACACTACACACGGTTTGCGAAAGAGAAACATATGCGATAGACGTGGAGATTAGACATGTTACTAGGATCCACTATGATGCAGAGCATCCCAAGGTCATCCCCATGGACCTACCTACATCTCCCATGACACCACTTGGACCAATGACAAGAGCTCGAGCAAAGGCTATAGAAGAAAAGGTGAACTTGCTCCTCTCCGAACATCCACTTTCTACTTATGAGACATGGCTACTACCTCATGCGGAGACCCTATGTGTGATCAGGTATTTGGAGGGAAGCCACGGATCAGCTGCACCAAACGGACAAGTAAGTGAGGACACCAAGTTCAATGGACAAGAATAAGGACTACTCGAAACTCCCAGTCATTGGACGACCGACGTCTCTCGGACGTCCGGCGCTTGGAGGCTCCAACTGGCCAGCCAAGTCCCAGCCCACGCACACTCCAGCGGCCGGACAACCGATGCCAACCGGATGTTCGACGACTCCCAGCACCCGGACGACCGAGCTCCACCGGACGACCGACACCACCATGTCCGAGCCAAAACATCAGAAGTATGGAAGCCCTCGGACGACCGACGGACCGGACGACCGACCCCGACCGGACAACTGACCAATCCTGAATAGAGCCGAAACATCAGGCGTCTGACCAGGACCGGATGTCCGGACCCTCGCGAGCCATCGGAGGACTGGTGACTGTTGCACGTCAGACGCATGTGTGTCCGCCCATGTGTTGGGCCGAAGCCCACTTACCCTTTCGTCCACTAAGACTATAAATTGACCTCCTCCTCCCCCTTTCTAAGGTTAGCAAAGGATTAGCTCATTTGAGAGATAGAGCTTTGCTCGTCCACCTGTTACTTCTCCATTGGAGTCCACGGCCTCTTCGGAGAAGATCCCCCAAGCGGATTCAAGACCCCTTTACAGGAAGACCCCTCAAGACCTCCTCACAGAGAAGAACTACCACCACTTGTATCGTCCTTTGTTGGATTTGGATCGTTTATCTCTTTGTGTTTCGAGGATATAGCACATGTGTAATCAAATCTTATTGGTTTGAGTGATTTCTCTCCTCATGTTTTCTCTCGTGTTCTCCGTGTTCGTAGGATCCCCTCCAATCGTGAAAGATCGGGCATCTAGGGTTCTACCCTACATCATCTTTGGTATCATGAGCCACGTTGATCACGATATTGGAGCCCCTAACCTCTTTTTCTAGCCTAATTTTGTTGTGTTCTTCCCCAATTTCAAAAATTCCCACAAAAATAGCCCCAATTTTTTTTGTGATTTGTTGGTGTGATGAAGTTTTGTTGGATTTGATCCGTGGATTTGCTTTGCCTCACGTGGATCTAGCTTTCCTCCACCATCTCTACCTTTTCCATCCAAAATCGCTCAAATTTTGCCCAATTTCCGCCTCCACATCTCGAAATCCCGAGTTCGTCCCGTGCCCGAAGTCACCCAGGCACCGGACGCCCGATGAGCATCGATCATCCGATCACCATCGGACATCCGATGTTACTTAACAAAACTGAATATTTTTAGTTCGGTTTCCCCCACCGTTCCATCGCCACTTCCACATACGCACTCCATTACCACCTTTCCGCATACACACTCCGTTACCACATTTCTGCATATGCACTTGCATGACACCACCGCTTTCCGCAACCACTATCGCTCACTCGTTTCGCACTCCGACAAATTTTGACACATTTGGTCTTTGAGTTTTGAGTTGCGGTTTCTGTTTCTTAATGTGTTTCGACTACTTAGGGAGGGTTCGACATCGACATCACCGCCACTCATATTCATCATCAACATCGACCGCTACACAATTTTGACACCTCGATCGTAAACAAGAACGGTAACCTCTATATCATCTTGGTATTGTGGTATCCTTTCATGTGTCACATCCTAGTTAGCCATGCATTAGAGTGTTGCATCATGTTTACTCTTTCATCAGAAACCTGAAATGGGGATGACAGAACCCCCAGTCCCCTCTGAAACCAATTAGGGTTTACTAAAAACTTTTTCAATGAACCTGAAATGCCCTTCTAAAATGCCCATCATTTTTGTCTTGGTTCAGAACCTCTGCCAAAAGTGGTGCACATTTTCCTAGGCCAGCTTAGGGTTTTTGAATTAAATCATAAATATTTGAATTTGGGCATTTAAAATTATATAAAATATTTAAATGCTCAAATATCTCCAAACTAAAATGTTTCATGTTGGAAATAATCCAACTATGGACCAGGAGTAGTTTGGTGATTTTAGGAGTAGCCTAAGTATTTTATTTAATTCAACAAAGTTGCAGAAGTATTAAAAAAAACAGAAAACAGAAAGAAATGGAAAAAACTTACCTGGCGCCTGCTCCCGGCCCACCTGTCGGCCCAGCCCAGCGCCGCTCCAGCGAGCTGCTTGCCGGCCAGGCAGGCAGGCAGGTGCCCGACGGCGACCGCAGCGCGCGCCACGCACCTGCTCGCCGCCTCGCCGCTCCCCGTGCCCGGTGACGTCGTGGACCGGCCTCCCTCGCTCCCCCGAACCCCCCAGACACCCCCTCTCCTCTCCAGCTCCTCC
>NC_041385.1:267243483-267265245 GCF_002162155.2 Triticum dicoccoides | reverse complement strand
TCCTCCCCCTCGCGCTCCCCCGCCATGACCGACGCCACCATTGCCGTGCCTTCGTCGTAGCCGTGCTCCCCGCCGCCCGTGCGTCCTCTCATCGTGTCCAGGAGCTCCGCCGCTGTCCACTCCATCGACCAAGCCGAGCACCGAGCGCTCGCAACGCCCGAGTCCACCGCAACGACCTCGCCCGAACCGCCGTCGCCGGAGATCCCCTTCAACGCCGTCGTCGCTCCGGTCCATCTCCGGCCACACCAAGGGCTTCGTCGCACTCACTGTGAGCTTAGCCATCTTCCCCTTCCTTTCGTTCTTGCTCCCGAGCCGTGTAGCGACCTCCCCGAGCTCAACCGCACCCACCGCCGTGGAGCTCGTCGCCGACGTGCTCTCGGTCATCCTCCGGCCACTCCCCGGTGTCCATCATGCTCACCGTGTCACTTAGCACCTAGCTAGCCACTCCCCGAGCCTCACCGACCCCTCTAGCGTCAAGTTCGTCTTCGGCCGAACCCCGGTGGCCGCCAAAGTCGTCGCCGGCGCCAACTCCGGCCACCCCGACTCCAACGGACTCCACCAAGAGATGCGGCTTGTCCTCAGCTCCACTCCGGTGGTCTCCGCGACCCATTTGGTGGCCGAAACGGCCAAAACCACTTCCGCCGCCGCGTCGGGCTCGCTGGCGGCTAAACGCCGGTGCAGCCGACCCGGGTTTGACCACGGGTGGGCCCTGGTTGACTCCCCTGAGTCAATGACAGGTGGGGCCCAGCCCTGTTAATTAAACAGGTTTAGTTTTAATTAAATTTTAATTAATTTAATCACCCTGACATGCGGGACCCACTGTCAGGTTTGACCCGGACGTGTTCCGTTGACCTGCTGACGACACACTGACATCAGGATGACGCAATAATTGATTTTCTGGAATTAATCTAATATAGGAAATTCCAGAATATAGTTTAAACTTCAAAAATTCATAACTTTTATTCTGTAACTCCAAATCAGACAAATTATATATGAAAAATGATCAGAAAAATCCAATCTATCCATCTGTAATATTTTCATGCATGATTAAACAAGTTAACTTGATGTTTAATGCAGAACAAGGAAAAACACTTTAAAGGGCCATGTTTGAGTTTGAAATTTGAATCTTTGATTCAAATTGGTTCAAACCCTTCTGGTCTTAGCTGCATTAGCCCAACACACTCATATTGCTATGTTTCATGCATACATCATATTGTTGCACATTGTTTGGTGATGGTTGTGTATCGGTGTTCTTTGCGGCAGGATCTGCCTCCGAGGAGTATTGTGATTACCCTAACGAAGAACCGTATCAGTGCATCGAACCATCAGGCAAGCAACCAACCATTTGATCATATCGATACAATCCCATGTTCTCGCTCCTGCTCTCTTTTACTGCATTAAGACAACGCGTTTCAAACTGCTGTGTGCTACGGTAGTTGAACCCACTTCCTCTGCATGACCTGTCATTGCCACAGTAACTAGATGAAACCCACTAGCATGTGTAGGAGTTGATTGAGCCATATGTATGTGTTGTTCCTACCTTGCTATGCCTGCTATGCTTAGAGTCGTGTCAGGTCTGGTTCATCTGGGTGATGGGCTAGAGTGAAATGATTATGTCGGTAATAAGAGTGGTGTGGTGAACACGATTTGGTAAAGGTATCGATGAGAGGCCATGTAGGAGTACATGGTGGGTTGTTTCATTGAAGCCGACCTTAAGCACTGAGATCTGTATATGTGATTTAAGATACAGCTACTACCATGCATTGGGCCCTGAAATATGACCCCGCTCGACTTCTTATTCACCCTAGCTCTCTGTCCAGGAGTTGCAAGTAGTTTCTGGTGTTTGTAGCCTACTGGAGGCCGTGGACAGCGCTGACCGTAGGGGTGGGCTGTGATGCGGTAGGTACGTGGCCGGGTGTACCGAATACCCGTTAGGTATCTCGGGAACCGTGTTCACATCGTTCGGGGCCGTATGGGAAACCTCGGCCGGACTCCCTGCGGATGGAACCTGGATAGGCGATAAACCTGGACTAGAGGCTTAAGTGTTTAGGTAGGTCGTGGTCTACACCCACGTCGGCTTTCGCTTGAAGTCTGCCGAGCACATGTCGTGTGCAGACGCTAAGTGGTGGAAACATGTATGAAGAAGTACACCCCTGCAGGGTTATCATGATCTATTCGAATAGCCGCGTCCGCGGTAAAGGACTACTTGGTTGCCTATACAGTTCATAGACAAGTAAATGGAAACTACTAAAAGCCTCAAGATAAGTGTGAGTGCCGAGGATGGCTCTTCCGTAGGAAGATGGAGGTGGATCCTCGGTAGTGTATTGAAGTGGAGAGTAGTGGACTCGTGTGCGCAAAACCATTTCAAGTTGGAGTCTCGTAGGTTAGCCTAGCCAAGAGTCAAAGCTGGCTTGCTGCTATAACTCCACCAACCCTTCTTGATAATATGCATGTATGTAGGATCTGATGTAAGTCTTGCTGAGTACCTTTGTACTCATGTTGCTATAATTTACATTTTTACAGAAGACGCTGCAACCCCTTCTGATGGGTTCTACGTAGACGTTGACATCAATGAGTAGGCTAAGGCCCAGGTGGTGATCCTGAGCTTGTGAAGGACCACGTAGTATAGCTAGGCTTTCCAAGCCTCTTTTATTTTACTAGTTGTCTGTACTCAGACAAGTTACTTCCGCTGCTGGTTTGTATGACTGTATGACTTGAATGCTGGGTCGTGTGACCCGTACCTTTGTGTATGTTATGTATGGCTCTCTGAGCCTTAAATAAAGTACTTGTGTCATAGAGTCATGTTGTGATGCCTTGTTGTATTTGCACATATTGAGCATATTGTGTGTATGTTTGAAATGCTTGGTATGTGTGGGATCTGACTATCTAGTTGTTTATCCTTAGTAGCCTCTCTTACCGGGAAATGTCTCCTAGTGTTACCACTGAGCCATGGTAGCTTGCTACTGCTCGGGAACACTTAGGCTGGCCGGCATGTGTCCTTCTTCGTTCCTGTGTCTGTCCCTTCGGGGAAATGTCACGCAGTGAGTACCGGAGTCCTGTTAGCCCGCTACAGCCTGGTTTACCGGAGTCCTGCTAGCCCAGTGCTATAGCCCGGACCCACTTGCTGATGACCGACACGTTCGTTGCTGGGTCATGGATGCCTGTCCCTGTAAGTCTGTGCCACTTTGGGTTTACGACTAGTCATGTCAGCCCGGGCTCTTTATCATATGGATGCTAGCGACACTATCATATACGTGAGCCAAAAGGCGCAAACGGTCCCGGGCAAAGGTAAGGCGACACCCGTGGGGATACCGTGCATGAGGCCGCAAAGTGATATGAGGTGTTACAAGCTAGATCGATGTGACATCGAGTCGGGGTCCTGACAGCGTTGGTATCAGAGCCGGACTGCCTGTAGGTTCTCCAAGCCAAACCGGTCGATGTTGAGTCTAGAAATTCTTTAGTTATATGTAGGGGAATTGTTTGTGGGTTGGAACGTAAGGCTCTTTTTACTCCTTTATCTTATGACATTCTGATCTGAGTCAGTCTATTCTTCCACCGGGGGTTAAGGAATTAGGATCTATTCTCTCTATCAGGATCACGCGTTACTAATTAGTAGTACCTTATAGGGTTGATGGATACAAGCCTAGTTCAGTTCTTCTACCACGTTATGTTGTTAGGATGGATTCAGAACTTTGATATGATGATGTTGAGTGTGTATGAAATCCTTTGTCAAATGTCTCAAAATCCTTCTTGAGCATTTACAGCTGTTATGTTGCCGAAATTTTGCTAGAAATTCTAATGCCTTTGCATTATGATTGTGCTTTCAGATGGCCACTCGCGACCTTAATCAAGTGGTTCGCTTGACTCGATGCCTAGATGTACCCGGCCATACTGCCATGTTGGTCAGGGTAATGACTGAGGCTGGATACCGTTGGTATCCTGAGTACACGATCGAAGAGCAATTCCGAGACTTTAATCAAAGCCAGTATCTCTGCACTGTCAGGATATTTCCATCTTATCCTGGGTCCACCGAGCCCCTTCACTGCTCCTATGGACTCGGGGTTACTATTGAGATGGCTGTGCAGGACGCCGCCTACTCTATGATGACCATCATGCGAGTCAGATCTGGTCTATTTCGGGACTCTGATTTCCGGTATATGCCAGGATCACTTCCGGGAGCACAAGGGTATCTCCAGGCTATCTATGCTGACCCCACCCAGGAGGATTCACGGACTCGCACCACTGCTGAGATGCTCGAGGATAAGGACCGTGAAAATCGGGCCTTGAGGTTAGAGCTCTTCAATACCCGTGCTGACCACTGGGCCACATTGACTCGGTTTGCACCGGCGGTGCAAGCTGGATATTCGGATATGCGCGATCTCTATCCTGTGAGATCTGCTTTGCCAGACGTGATGGGTTGGCGTGATGTAGGAGGCATCACCCCACCTCGCGGTCCCCGCAGGCCACCGTCTGTTGGTCCTAGACCTCATCCTAGCCCCTATGGTCCACAAGCTCCGCGAGATCGTCTGTTTCCGGATGATCATGTTGAGCTTCCAGGCTATGGAGGTGACTTCTACGAGGACTACTATGGATCGGTCTGAGTTAGTGGTAGTATCACTAGTTCGTGTTAGCTGTGTCGTCTATCGTCCTGCGTGACTCGTGGGATATGACCTAGTTTGTATCGCCTTCCGGAGGTGTAGAAAAATAATGTATAGGAGCTTGGAATGCCTCTGATGAGATGTAATCCTCTTTTCACTGTAATAATACCTTGTTTGGTCTTGTACTAAACCCTGTATGGTGTGTATGACGATGGAATAAAGAAGCAGTTTCTGTATCTACCATGTCATACGGATGATCATCTTGCATTCCGAGTTATTCCTTACATTCTGTATCCTATGTCGGAATTTTATCATCCTGACTAAATCATTGTCTTGTTTACCTAGGATGGTCAACACGCGCACTAACCCTGCTCCTCAAGAGCAGGCCGAAGGCAGCGAAGTCAGGAATGCAAATCTGCCTCATCCTCCTTCCCTAGCCGAGGTTATGATGGAAGCCGAAAGAAACAAGCGGGAGACCAACCGTTTGTTGGAGCGCATTGAACGGAACATGGCACACCATCAGAGGACTAACGTGGTGTCACTCAGTGATTTTATCAAGTTACATCCACCCATGTTCCACCACTCCGTCGAGCCTCTCGACGCTGATGATTGGCTTCGCAGTATTTCTCACAAACTGCGTTCCGTGCTAGTAGCGGAGGCTGACAAGGTCACCTTTGCTGCATATCATCTTGAAGGTCCCGCCAGTCTATGGTGGGAGAATTATGGAGACATGCGCCCAGCGGGCCATGTCACTACTTGGGCTGAATTCAGCGAGGCTTTCCGTGAACATCACATTCCGGAGGGTCTCATGGACCGTAAACGTGAGGAATTTTGCAGTTTCACTCAGGGCCGACTCTCTGTGGATGCTTACAGCAGGGAGTTCGGTAACCTCGCACGATATGCAACTGAGGAAGTTTCTACTGATGCCAAGAAGCAAGCAAGGTTCCGTAAGGGGCTTAGCCCTGAGCTTCGCCGCGACCTCCGTCTGCATGAGTGCACATCTTTTCAGAAACTTGTTAACAAGGCCATCAGTGCTGAGACTGGTCAGACTGATTATGACGCAACACGCAAGCATGGCCGTGACATGGGTTCCTCATCCGGTGCGGGTCCTCAGAAGCGCCGCGTGTGGGTGCCCAACACCGCCCTGCCACCCAGGTTCACACCGAGGCCATCTTTCCAGGCGCCTCGCCCCGTTCAACAGTCTGCACCAGCCAAGCCCTATGGGGGTCCAACCAACAATGCTCCTCCACGTACCAGTTCCGTGACTTGTTTCAAGTGTGGGGAATCTGGCCACTATATGCGTGAGTGTCCCCAGACCAACCCCAACCAATCTGCTAAAGCTGTTGGCCGTGGCAAGCCGACAGGGAAAGTGTTCCACGCCAAGCCGGCCACCGCTACACGTGGCCATGTCAACTGTATCTCTGCCGAAGAAGCTCAAGAGGATCCCAACGTCGTTCTCGGTACGCTCCTTGTTAATTGCCACCCGGCATCTGTTCTTTTCGATACAGGAGCCTCTCATTCATGTATATCCGAGAACTATGCTCGTCTGCATAACACCGCATTCTGTGACATGCCATCCACTATGGAAATTTCTACTCCTGGTTCTAGATGGCAGACCTCCAGGGTAAGTTATGGAAATGAAATCCAAGTCGACAGACTTGTTTTCCTTGCATCTTTGATAGCTCTCAAATTTTCAGATATTAATATCATTTTGGGTATGGACTGGATGTCAGCTCATCATGCCAAAATTGATTGCTTCTCTAGGACTGTTCAACTCACTCATCCTTCGGGGAAGATAGTCAATGTCTTGACCCGATTAGCCAAGCGACAATTATATTCTCTTAACGCCAACCCTTTGCCAGACCTTGAGGACGTTCCGGTAGTCCGTGACTTTCCGGATGTCTTCCCAGAGGAATTGCCAGGTGTTCCACCTGACAGGGATGTTGAGTTCGTAATAGACCTCATTCCAGGAACCGTTCCGATTGCTAGAAGACCCTATAAGATGGCACAACTAGAACTAGCCGAGCTTAAGAAACAACTCGATGAGTCCTTGAAAAAGGGTTTCATCCGACCTAGTTCATCTCCGTGGGCTTGCCCCGTCCTCTTCATCAAGAAGAAGGATGGTACGGACCGGATGGTTGTAGATTACCGACCGGTCAATTTGGTCACAATCAAGAACAAATATCCGCTCCCTAGGATCAACGACCTGTATGATCAGCTCGCTGGATCCTCAGTCTTCTCCAAAATGGATTTGAGGTTGGGCTACCATCAAATCAAAATCAGAAACGGGGACATTCCTAAAACGGCCTTTGTTACTCGTTATGGCCAATACGAGTACACCGTCATGTCCTTCGGTTTAACCAACGCTCCAGCCACCTTTTCTCGGTTAATGAACTCAATCTTCATGGAGTATTTGGATAAATTCGTCGTAGTTTATCTCGATGATATACTCATCTACTCCAAGAACGAGGAAGAACATGCCGAACATCCAAGGCTAGTGTTGAAGAAACTTCGAGAGCACCGCCTTTATGCCAAGTTTTCCAAATGTGAATTTTGGTTGTCAGAAGTGACCTATCTGGGTCATGTAATATCTGGTAAAGGTATTGCTGTTAACCCTGAGCGAGTTCAAGCCGTCCTTAATTGGACTCCACCTGAATCGGTCAAGCAAGTTCGGAGTTTTCTGGGCTTAGCGAGCTATTGTCGTCGCTTTGTCGAAAACTTCTCCAAAGTTGCTAAACCTCTAACCGAACTCCTCAAGAAAGATAAGAAGTTCGAATGGACTTCACAATGTGAGCACAGCTTTCAGGAACTGAAAAGATGCCTGACTTCTGCTCCCGTACTGGTACCGCCAGACTTCTCCAAGGACTTTGTTATCTACTGCGACGCCTCGCGACAAGGACTAGGTTGCATTCTCATGCAAGATCGACACGTAATTGCTTACGCTTCACGACAATTGCACCCACATGAGGAGAATTATCCTACTCATGATCTAGAGCTTGCAGCCGTAGTCTATGCACTTAAGACCTGGCGACATTACCTCCTCGGTAACCGTTGCGAAATATTCACTGATCACCAAAGTCTAAAGTACATTTTCACCCAACCGGATTTGAATCTCAGGCAAAGACGTTGGGTTGAGTTGATCACAGATTTCGACTTAGGAATAACTTACACCCCAGGGAAAGCCAACGTCATGGCTGATGCGCTAAGTCGTAAATCTTATTGTAACAACCTAATGTTACAAGAAAGTCAACCGCTTCTCCATGAGGAATTTCGGAAGCTTAACCTTCACATTGTTCCTCAAGGTTTTCTTTCCACCTTGGTGGCGAAACCTACCCTTACGGACCAGATCGTCAAGGCATAGAAGGTAGATCCGGGAATCTCCCGCATCAAGAGAAACATCAAGAAAGGAATTGCGAATTGTTTCTCCATTAATGATCAAGGGGTCGTATACTTCAGGAATCGACTAGTGGTTCCCAAAGTGTGAAACCTGAGGCGATTGATCCTTAAGGAGGCTCATGAATCTCCTCTCACCATTCATCCCGGTAGTACTAAGATGTATCAGGACCTACGCCAGAGGTTCTGGTGGACTAGGATGAAGAGAGAAATTGCTCAGTATATTGCTAATTGCGACGTATGTCGTCGTGTAAAAGCAGAGCATCAACGGCCTGCTGGCACCCTTCAACCCTTAGCTATTCCTGAATGGAAATGGGATAAAATTGGTATGGATTTCATTACCGGTTTTCCCAGGACCAAGAGAGGGAATAATGCTATTTTCGTCGTTGTCGATCGTCTTTCCAAAGTAGCCCATTTCCTACCTGTTCGTGAGAGTATAACCGCTAGTCAGCTGGCAGACTCATACATCTCCCGAATAGTGTCTCTCCATGGTGTTCCTTTGGAAATTAACTCGGATCGAGGAAGTATTTTCACCTCTCGATTTTGGGAAAGTTTCCAAAATGCTATGGGAACCCGTCTCTCCTTTAGCACCGCTTTCCACCCTCAGTCGAGTGGTCAAGTGGAATGCGTCAACCAGATTCTAGAAGACATGCTTCGAGCCTCTGTTATCTCATTCGGAATGGATTGGGAGAAGTGCCTTCCATTTGCCGAATTCGCTTACAACAACAGCTATCAATCTAGCTTGGGTAAAGCCCCTTTTGAAGTTCTCTATGGACGACGGTGTCGAACACCCCTTAACTGGTCAGAGACCGGGGAAAGACAATTCTTTGGCCCGGATATGATTCAGGAAGCAGAAGAACAAGTTCGCATCGTTCGTGAAAAGTTGAAAACAGCCCAATCTCGTCAAAAGAGTCAATATGACCGAAAACATAAGGCTATGACTTTCAGGTTGACGAGAAGGCTTATCTTCGGGTTACCCCTCTGAAGGGAACCCATCGTTTCGGTATCAAAGGCAAATTGGCTCCTCGTTACATTGGACCTTTTCGCATTCTCGCCAAACGAGGAGAAGTTGCCTACCAGTTGGAACTACCTCCGCACCTCTCCAGAGTCCACGATGTCTTCCACGTTTCTCAACTCAGGCATTGCTTCTCGGATCCTATCCGTGGAGTGGACCACGAAACGCTTGATCTCCAAGATAATCTTACATATCGAGAGTACCCCATTCGTATCCTCGATCAGGCCGAGCGTACCACTCGACGTCATAATATCAAGTTTCTCAAAGTACAATGGTCGCACCATTCTGAGGATGAAGCAACTTGGGAAAGGGAGGATCGTCTTCGACTTGAGTATTCCGCCTTCTTTCCGGAGGAACCCAAATCTCGGGACGAGATTCTTTTGAGTGGGGGTGAGTTGTCACATCCTAGTTAGCCATGCATTAGAGTGTTGCATCATGTTTACTCTTTCATCAGAAACCTGAAATGGGGATGACAGAACCCCCAGTCCCCTCTGAAACCAATTAGGGTTTACTAAAAAAATTTCAATGAACCTGAAATGCCCTTCTAAAATGCCCATCATTTTTGTCTTGGTTCAGAACCTCTGCCAAAAGTGGTGCACATTTTCCTAGGCCAGCTTAGGGTTTTTGAATTAAATCATAAATATTTGAATTTGGGCATTTAAAATTATATAAAATATTTAAATGCTCAAATATCTCCAAACTAAAATGTTTCATGTTGGAAATAATCCAACTATGGACCAGGAGTAGTTTGGTGATTTTAGGAGTAGCCTAAGTATTTTGTTTAATTCAACAAAGTTGCAGAAGTATTAAAAAAAACAGAAAACAGAAAGAAATGGAAAAACTTACCTGGCGCCTGCTCCCGGCCCACCTGCCGGCCCAGCCCAGCGCCGCTCCAGCGAGCTGCTTGCCGGCCAGGCAGGCAGGCAGGTGCCCGACGGCGACCGCAGCGCGCCCCACGCACCTGCTCGCCGCCTTGCCGCTCCCCGCGCCCGGTGACGTCGTGGACCGGCCTCCCTCGCTCCCCCGAACCCCCCAGACACCCCCTCTCCTCTCCAGCTCCTCCCCCTCGCGCTCCCCCGCCATGACCGACGCCACCATCGCCGTGCCTTCGTCGTAGCCGTGCTCCCCGCCGCCCGTGCGTCCTCTCATCGTGTCCAGGAGCTCCGCCGTTGTCCACTCCATCGAGCAAGCCGAGCCCCGAGCGCTCGCAACGCCCGAGTCCACCGCAACAACCTCGCCCGAACCGCCGTCGCCGGAGATCCCCTTCAACGCCGTCGTCGCTCCGGTCCATCTCCGGCCACACCAAGGGCTTCGTCGCACTCACTGTGAGCTTAGCCATCTTCCCCTTCCTTCCGTTCTTGCTCCCGAGCCGTGTAGCGACCTCCCGGAGCTCAACCGCACCCACCGCCGTGGAGCTCGTCACCGACGTGCTCCCGGTCATCCTCCGGCCACTCCCCGGTGTCCATCATGCTCACCGTGTCACTTAGCACCTAGCTAGCCACTCCCCGAGCCTCACCGACCCCTCTAGCGTCAAGTTCGTCTTCGGCCGAACCCCGGTGGCTGCCAAAGTCGTCGCCGGCGCCAACTCCGGCCACCCCGACTCCAACGGACTCCACCAAGAGCTGCGGCTTGTCCTCAGCTCCACTCCGATGGTCTCCGCGACCCATTTGGTGGCCGAAACGGCCAAAACCACTTCCGCCGCCACGTCGGGCTCGCCAGCGGCTAAACGCCGGTGCAGCCGACCCGGGTTTGACCACGGGTGGGCCCTGGTTGACTCCCCTGAGTCAATGACAGGTGGGGCCCAGCCCTGTTAATTAAACAGGTTTAGTTTTAATTAAACTTTAATTAATTTAATCACCCTGACATGCGGGACCCACTGTCAGGTTTGACCCGGACGTGTTCCGTTGACCTGCTGACGTCACACTGACGTCAGGCTGACGCAATAATTGATTTTCTGGAATTAATCTAATATAGGAAATTCCAGAATATAGTTTAAACTTCAAAAATTCATAACTTTTATTCTGTAACTCCAAATCAGACAAATTATATATGAAAAATGATCAGAAAAATCCAATCTATCCATCTGTACTAGTTTCATGCATGATTAAACAAGTTAACTTGATGTTTAATGCAGAACAAGGAAAAACACTTTAAAGGGCCATGTTTGAGTTTGAAATTTGAATCTTTGATTCAAATTGGTTCAAACCCTTCTGGTCTTAGCTGCATTAGCCCAACACACTCATATTGCTATGTTTCATGCATACATCATATTGTTGCACATTGTTTGGTGATGGTTGTGTATCGGTGTTCTTTGCGGCAGGATCTGCCTCCGAGGAGTATCGTGATTACCCTAACGAAGAACCGTATCAGTGCATCGAACCATCAGGCAAGCAACCAACCATTTGATCATATCGATACAATCCCATGTTCTCGCTCCTGCTCTCTTTTACTGCATTAAGACAACGCGTTTCAAACTGCTGTGTGCTACGGTAGTTGAACCCACTTCCTCTGCATGACCTGTCATTGCCACAGTAACTAGATGAGACCCACTAGCATGTGTAGGAGTTGATTGAGCCATATGTATGTGTTGTTCCTACCTTGTTATGCCTGCTATGCTTAGAGTCGTGTCAGGTCTGGTTCATCTGGGTGATGGGCTAGAGTGAAATGATTATGTCGGTAATAAGAGTGGTGTGGTGAACACGATTTGGTAAAGGTATCGATGAGAGGCCATGTAGGAGTACATGGTGGGTTGTTTCATTGAAGCCGACCTTAAGCACTGAGATCTGTATGTGTGATTTAAGAATCAGCTACTACCATGCATTGGGCCCGAAACCAATGGACCCTCTCGGCTTCTTATTCACCCTAGTTCTCCGTCCAGGAGTTGCAAGTAGTTTCTGGTGTTTGTAGCCTACTGGAGGCCGTGGACAGCGCTGACCGTAGGGGTGGGCTGTGATGCGGTAGGTACGTGGCCGGGTGTACCGAATACCCGTTAGGTATCTCGGGAACCCTGTTCACATCGTTCGGGGCCATATGGGAAACCTCGGCCGGACTCCCTGCGGATGGAACCTGGATAGGCGATAAACCTGGACTGGAGGCTTAGGTGGTTAGGTAGGTCGTGGCCGACACCCACGTTGGGCTTCCGCTTGAAGGTTGCCGAGTACATGTCATGTAAACGACGGTAAGTGGTGAGAGCGTGTATGAAGAAGTACACCCCTGCAGGGTTATCATGATCTATTCGAATAGCCGCGTCCACGGTAAAGGACTACTTGGTTGCCTATACAGTTCATAGACAAGTAAATGGAAACTACTAAAAACCTCAAGATAAGGGTGAGTGCCGAGGATGGCTCTTCCGTAGGAAGACGGAGGTGGATCCTCGGTAGTGTATTGAATTGGTGAGTAGTGGACTCGTGTGCGCAAAACCATTTCGAGTTGGAGTCTCGTAGGTTAGCCTAGCCAAGAGTCAAAGCTGGCTTGCTGCAACAACTCCACCAACCCTTCTTGATAATATGCATGTATGTAGGATCTGATGTAAGTCTTGCTGAGTACCTTTGTACTCATGTTGCTATAATTTACATTTTTTACAGAAGACGCTGCAACCCCTTCTGATGGGTTCTACGTAGACGTTGACATCAATGAGTAGGCTAAGGCCCAGGTGGTGATCCTGAGCTTGTGAAGGACCTCATAGTATAGCTAGGCTTTCCAAGCCTCTTTTATTTTACTAGTTGTCTGTACTCAGACAAGTTACTTCCGCTGCTGGTTTGTATGACTGTATGACTTGAATGCTGGGTCGCGTGACCCGTACCTTTGTGTATGTTATGTATGGCTCTCTGAGCCTTAAATAAAGTACTTGTGTCATAGAGTCATGTTGTGATGCCTTGTTGTATTTGCACATATCGAGCATATTGTGTGTATGTTTGAAATGCTTGGTATGTGTGGGATCTGACTATCTAGTTGTTTATCCTTAGTAGCCTCTCTTACCGGGAAATGTCTCCTAGTGTTACCACTGAGCCATGGTAGCTTGCTACTGCTCGGGAACACTTAGGCTGGCCGGCATGTGTCCTTCTTCGTTCCTGTGTCTGTCCCTTCGGGGAAATGTCACGCATTGAGTACCGGAGTCCTGTTAGCCCGCTACAGCCCAGTTTACCGGAGTCCTGCTAGCCCAGTGCTACAGCCCGGACCCACTTGCTGATGACCGACACGTTCGTTGCTGGGTCATGGATGCCTGTCCCTGTAAGTCTGTGCCACTTTGGGTTTACGACTAATCATGTCAGCCCGGGCTCTTTATCATATGGATGCTAGCGACACTATCATATACGTGAGCCAAAAGGCGCAAACGGTCCCGGGCAAAGGTAAGGCGACACCCGTGGGGATACCGTGCGTGAGGCCGCAAAGTGATATCAGGTGTTACAAGCTAGATCGATGTGACATCGAGTCGGGGTCCTGACATCATGGTAATTCTTGCCATTGGATTGATAACCCCATAGCCCATTTTGAGTACCTTACCTATCGAGACTAGCCATTTGAGTATTGCCGGCAATGTTACTTGTGCACATTAGTGATCATAGCTCCCATTGCATACATACCATATCATCTTGGTACATATCTTGGTATCATCTCTTGTGTCACAAGGTTGTCATAGCATATACGCAATTGCTATCTTGGTTCGTGAAGTTTTGCATGAGAAAAGATCTCAAAAGAGAAAGAGCCAAACAAGCTTTTAAGCAAAAGGAAAAGATAACCAAAGAGATTTTAAGCAAGAACCATAGCATCATACAACATTAAGATTGTTGTACTCGATCATCTTGGATCATATCATCGGAATACCATACATATAGCATAATTGGGATAGAAGTCATTGCATTTTTGCTTAGTAGGTTGTGCACAAGTTTCGTATCCGCCTATTATGCAATCGTGCTTGTCGGCATTCTGGGAACGGGGGTCCCCAGACTTGCCTGCCTGCGGCCTGCGGCGTGGCTCAAGGGGCGGCCCAGCATGGCCCATCTTCATCAGCACGAGCTCAAGACCCTCGCGAGGGGCCAAGCCTCGCGGGGCAGACGACAGGAGGCCTCCTCAGGCACGGCCTCATCAGGCTGGCTCGCAAGGAGGTGGAGAGATCAAGGCGGGGTACCTCACGAGGTGCCCATGACGCAAGCCATGACGACCAAGGGCGCCAGGCGGGCGCCAGGCGGGCGCCAGCCTGCGCAGTGTCCTTCTTTCCTCTTTGGTGCAAAGGGAGCAAGTGCAGGCGAGAGCATCAAGCAAAGGCATCCATTTCGGTGCAACAAGACCAAGACCGTCGCAACGGCAGGATGGAGGTCATCGTGGAGCCCAAGCCGGCGTCACCACCAGAGCCTTTGGCAGGCGAGGACCAACTTTAGTCAGGATAAGTGTACTAGATGTTCCCCTTCAAAATGGCCAATTGTTGGCGCCCTTCCCGCTCAATATTTGGGAAGAGGCCCAGGGCCTTTGCCTATAAATAGGACTAGCCACCCACAAGGTAGAGGGATCGGATTGGAGATCGGACCCTCACCAGAGAGAGCGACTGAACTCCCCCTAGTAGTTCATCGCACCAGCCAAGAACAGACCCTCGCGAGGCTGTTCTTCCTTGTATTGTTCATCATCAGCCCAAGAGGCAATCCACCACATCACACACTGGAGTAGGGTATTACACCACAATGGTGGCATGAACCAGTATAAACTCTGTGTCTCTTGTGTTGTTCCTTTGATTGCTTAGATCATAGCGAGGCGGTGAGGTGCAGGTAGGCAGAGGGCGAAATCTCCACACGCACCCCAGTGTTCGAATCTAGAGGGTCTGCCGGAACCTGAAATCCGACATTTGGCGCACCAGATAGGGGTGCGCCGGAATTCGTCTTCCGCCGCCCTGTTCTTCATCGACCATCGTGTCCATGTCAGACGCTCGTCGGGCCCGCGCCGAGCGCCAAGCCGCTCTCGCTTCCCGTGTCACCCAGACGGCCCCTGTCGGCGGCCATCCCCGCCGTTCCCCGTTGCCTGCCGTCAATGCCACCACCAGCCCGGCGGGGAATGAGCAGCAAGCATCATCCCAGCATCCATCCATGAGGCGAGACGGCTGCACTGCCACTCCCTCGCTCGCCCCGGCTGGTTCTTCGTCCCGCGCGCCCCGCGCGGCCGTGGAGGCTCGAGCTGCGCTCATCGCGGCAAACGAGCTCCTGCGCTACCGCCCAGTCGACGACGTCTATGAAGAGTGGCTCGACCGTGTTGCCGAGCTCGTCTGTGTCGTAGGGGGCTCCCCCGCGCCGTCCTTCTCGTTGCACTACACCCCGCCCTGCGCGGGCAATGAAGCTCTGGGGGCGCCTCAGCTGCCTCCCCCTCAAGAAGGCGCCCTAGCCCCGAGGCGCGTGGCCCCTGGGCGGAATCCGCTCCGTCTGGCGCCAGCGCAGCAAGAGCGGAGCTGCCAAGAGGTTCCTCGCCCCCAAGAAGCTGCCCGAGTGCTCCCTGCTCTGGTCCGCCGCGACCATGCTCATGTTCCAGCGCGCCAAGACCCCGCGCTGCTCCCAGCTGCAGCGCATGGGGTCCCGCAAGACCAAGCTCCTCGTCACCAGACGTCTCCCGTGGCCATAGCAGGCTGCCGCACCTTCACCACCGAGCTGCGCAGCGTCGCGTGGCCCTGCAAGTTCAAGCCAGACCTGCCTCCTCGCTACGACGGCATGGCCGACCCTATAGAGTTCCTCCAGCTCTATGAGATGGGCATTGAAGCCGCCAACGAGGACGAGAAGGTCATGGCGAACTAGTTTCCCTTGGCGCTCAAGGACGGGGCCCGCACCTGGCTCCTGAACCTAGCTCCAGGCATGATCTCCTCCTGGGACGAGATGCGCACCCGTTTCATCGCCAACTTCCAAGGTACCCGCGACAGGCCACCTGCCATGAGCGACATGCGCCGCATCAAGCAGCAACCAGGGGAGACCCCGCAGAAGTACATCCAGCGCTTCAACAACGCACGCCTCAAGATTCCCAAGGTAACCGAGGAGGCCATCATCTCAGCCTTCTCTGACAGCGTGCGTGACGTCAAGATGAAGGAGGAGCTGGTGATGCATGAAGATCTTTGCACTTCCTTGGAGCTGTTCAACTTGGCAACCAAGTGCGCCAGGGCTGAGGAAGGGCGCCTTTCCCTCCTCGAGCTGCTGGTCACAGACCCGGAAGAGAAGAAATCCAAGGCCAAGGACGTGAAGCGCAAGGGGGCTGCCGTGCTCACGGCAGAACCAGACACCAAGCGGGGCAGAGATCAGCCCGAGTCTTTCAAGGGCCGCAGGTACTATGTGTACCACGACCTCCACACCCACAACACGAACGAATGCCAAGAGCTCTGAGCCATGCGAGAAGGAAGGGCCGGCCGACTCCTCGACCGCAACGATCGTGGCTATGGCCGAGGAGGAGGAAGGAACGCAGGACGCTGGGAAGACCGCGGCCCTCGCCAATGGTGGCGCGACCGACCTCGCGAGGATCGCTGGCAGGATCAGCCTCGCGAGGGAGACTGGAGGGATCAGCCTCACAAGGATTGCCTGCAAGGAAACGCAGGCCTCCCTCCACTGCCGCCGCAGCCAAGGAGAAACGAGGACCATCATCAGGACGAGGGGGCTGGGGGCTTCTAGGAGCCGCGCGCGATCGCCTGCATCCTGGGCGGAGCTCAAGCCCCAGCCTCTCAACGCATCTTCAAGCAGTTTGCCCGCAAAGTGAATGCAGTCCTCCCCAAGCTTGAAGCCACGCGCCCCCTCAGGTGGTCGGCGTGCGCCATCACGTTCAGCTCAGCGGATCAGCTCAAGTGCGCGGCCACAGCCAGAGTCCTCCCAATGCTTTGCTCCCCAGTCATCAGCAACGTGCAAGTCACCAGGACCCTCATCGATGGCGGGGCAGGGCTCAACGTCCTGTCCGTAGAGACATTCAACAATCTCCAAGTGCCTTACGATTAGCTTCAGCCAACCAAGCCTTTCTCTGGAGTCACCGACGGCTCCAAGTTCCAATTGGGCAGGTCCGCCTCCTGTCACCTTCGGGGCGCGCAACAACTACCGCACCGAGCTCATCGACTTCGATGTCGCCCACATTCGCCTGCCGTACAACACCATCCTTGGCTACCCAGCTCTCGCCAAGTTCATGGTCGTGACTCATCACGGCTACAACGTCCTCACGATGCCAGGAAGTGGCGGAGTCATCATGGTGCCCTGTGAAGAAAGGGACGCGGTGTGCTCCCTAGAACGAGCTTTTCAGGCCGCATCACTTGAAGACCCAGATCGCGGGAGCGGGAGGCTCCCTGAGACCACCCACAAGAGGAAGAAGACATTGACAGGCCCGACCCCTCAGGAGGCAGGCCCTTCAGGGTCCGCTCCTACTCAGGGGGCACCTCCTTCTGTCGCATAGGGAGGCGCGCCCGGTGCCCTCCTCAAGCAAGGCTCGGGGGCTCCCTCCTGGAGGGCCATCGACCTTGCTAAGGTCACAAGGGAGGCGCTTGGGCACCACTTGGAGGCGTGTTTCAAAACACGTTTCCCTCAGGAAGAAGCAAAGCAAGGAGGTTCAAACCCTCAGGAGTTCGTCAGTCAGATCACGCAGGAGTTGCAGGAGTCAAGAGTCATGAGTGGCAGTCGCTGCTTACCCGCCGCAGCTCCCCATCCAGGCGAGGATGGTGGGTTGCACGTCTGCATCGACATCCCAGGGCTCAACCGAGTCGCCTCTCAGGAGCGCTTCTGGCCCTCACAAGTGGGGCGCTGCGAAGGCCCACCCCACAGCTACGTTCGCATGCCCTATGGCTTGCCGAACGCGGCTGCGGTGCGCCAGCTCCTCATGAGGAGCATCCTGGAGGATCAGGAGGCCAGGTGTTCCACAGTCCTGCCGGAGATGGAGATGGTTCGCGAGGAGCCACCAGCGCCTCCGGAGCCTCCCGAGGCTCCTGGGCCTGGGGGCTCGTGAAGATCGGCTCCCGCAGCCTACTACGTCTACTACTTCAACACCCCTTTGTCGTCAACACTATCAGGTGACATCTTTCAAGTTTCGTTTCCAGCTGGGAGCGCCCTCAGGGCTGCATCATTCCCAGGCCGCGTGGGTCCGTCCCTGCGGCGTGTATCCCTTTTGCTCATGTTTTTAGCTGTCACGCCCAAGATGTGACCCTATCCTAAAGGAACTCAAAGGTCCCACCAAGGATAGAAGCGCATCTTGAAGACGCTTTTGCAAGGTGGATATCATTACATCAAGATTACATAATAGATAGGGATACATACATAAGGCATACAATGCCACACGAATACAACATCATATCATACATAAGAGCAACATCCGACTACGGATGAAACACAAACAGAAACTCAAGCGACATCCACCCTGCTAGCCCAGGCTGCCGACCTGGAACCTATCCCCTGATCGAAGAAGAAGCAGAAGAAGAACTCCAAAATAAGCAAACATCGCTCTCGCGTCATGATCATCGCATAACCTGTACCTGCAACTGTTGTTGTAGTAATCTGTGAGCCACGAGGACTCAGCAATCCCATTACCATGGGTATCAAGACTAGCAAAGCTTAATGGGTAAGGAATGGATAAGTGGTGAGGTTGCAGCAGCGACTAAGCATATATGGTGGCTAACATACGCAAATAAGAGCGAGAAGAGAGAAAACGGAACGGTCGTGAACCTAGCAGTGATCAAGAAGTGATCCTGAACTCCTACTTACGTCAAACATGACCCAAAACCGTGTTCACTTCTCGGATTCCGCCGAAAAGAGACCATCACGGCTACACACACGGTTGATGCGTTTTTAATTTGGATCTGGTGTCAAGTTATCTACAACCAGACATTAACAAATTCCCATCTGCCACATAACCGCGGGCACGGCTTTCGAAAGATTATACCCTGCAGGGGTGTCCCAACTTATCCCATGATAATCTCTCGCGATCAACGAAGGATATACCTTCTCCCACGAAGACCCGATCAGACTCGGAATCCCGGTTTACAAGACATTTCGACAATGGTAAAACAAGACCAGCAAAGCCACCTGATGCGCCGACAATCCCAATAGGAGCTCCACATATCTCGTTCTCAGGGCAACACCGGATGAGACATGCTACGAGTAAAACCAGACCTCGAATTTCCCCGAGGGGGCCCCACAGTCTACTCGGTTCAGACCAACACTTAGACAAGCATTGGCCCGAGGGGGCTAAAATAAAGATGACCCTCGGGTTAATTACTCCCAAGGGAAATGTAGGTGGTGGTGAGGCAAATGGTAAAACCAAGGTTGGGCCTTGCTGGAGGAGTTTTATTCAAAGCGAACTGTCAAGGGGATCCCATAAATCACCCAACCGCATTAGGGACGCAAAATCCGGGAACATAATACCGATATGACGGAAACTAGGGCGGCAAGAGTGGAACAAAACACCAGGCATAAGGCCGAGCCTTCCACCCTTTACCAAGTATATAGATGCATTAATAATATAAGAGATATTGTTATATCCCAACATAATCCTGTCCACCATGGAGCAATCTTCGACTTCACCTACAACTAACAACTCTATAAGAGGGCTGAGCAAAGCGGTAACATAGCCAAGCAACGGTTTGCTAGGCAGGGTGAAAAGGTTAGAGGCTGACATGGCAATTTGGGAGGCTTGAAGAGAAAAAGATAGGTAGCGCAGCAAAGCGATAGAACGAAGCAACTAGCATAGCAATGATAGTAGTGAGATCCAGGGTAGCGGTCATCTTGCCTGAAATCCCACAAGGAAGAAGAACGAGTCCATGAAGAAGATGAAGCCACGAAGAGGAACCAAGCGTAGACGAACGAATCCTCACGATCGCAACGAAACAGGAACTATCGAGAAGAAGCACACAACAAGGTAAACACACCACACATAGACAAGACATGATGCACAACAAGCATGACGCATGACAAAGCTACATGGAGCTACTCATGGCAAGAGATGATGCAAACAAGAGCAACACATCAAAGCAAGTTTAAATGAGGCCGGAAACAACATAGAACAATTCCGGTAAGTCCTCATGTGCAAATTTCGAAATTGGTCCAGATCTGAATAAACCTTATGTTCAAGTTTTTAAACAGAAAGTTAAAGAGCACCAAGAGGATCTACATGAAATTCTAGTCAAGTTACATATAAAGTTCATTTAATTCGGAGCTACGGCCTAGAAGATATGAGCAAAACAAGTTAAACATGACATTGATGCAAAATGCATACAAACATCAAGCAAACACTCCCAAAACATGGATGCAACATGATAATATGAAGCTACATGCAAAATCAAGCAAGTTTCATATAAAGCACACTCAAAACGGAGCAACGGTTCAACACACACTCTATACAAGTTTAAAGGACAAGCTGTCCAAAACAGCAACTAGGCATATTGCAAGCACCAAAACAACATGCTACAGCACCTCAACATAAAAAAAAGGCATGGACATCATGTACAGGTAAAGCATAACAAAACATGAACACTGAGCTATCTCCAGAAATCACTAGAACATGCTCCAAAACACATGACAAGATTGCATATAGTAACAGTTTCAGACTTTGCAGAAATAACATCAGGTTGCAATGTTTAGGGCTATCGAAAAACATGTTACAGGAACTTAACATGGCAAACAAAGGCATGTCATGAATCTACTTATTTCATAGAACAAAAGACCTTTACAGACCATGATCCAAAAAGGATCAGAAGATATGATGGCACCCATGTAAACATGGCAAATGATATGACAAATTCAAACATGGAAGGAACAACGATAAGTAGGCATGTTGGTGAGCTTGTACCACTCACCAAAGAGCAATAAATGACATTACAAGGTGACTAACAGTAATAATACATGTTTATGAAACTAATCATGGCAAGATCAAGTTCATAGGGTGCATGGATCACTAGCAAAACACATGGCAAAACTGAACTTAATGTTAACAGGCTAACAGCAACATTATTTAGCAATCTGAGAGCAAGATTGCGACAAGCTACAGCAGGCTATAAATGCAACCAAAGGCATGGATGGATAGAGAAAGACATGTATAACAAAACATCTTTAGTGAACATCTCTAGATTATGCATAGACTGACTTGTAGTAGCAGGTTTACATAGCATCACAAAATAACAGATTCAGCCTAGCAAGACAGCAACAGCAAGTACCCTACTTAACAAGCTTGATACACTCACTTAAAGACTCACAAAAATACATGGACAAGCACCCCTGTAAAGAAGGGATGGCATAGTTCAAAACACATGTAGAGCTCATGCTCATAGGATGCACACACAAAATGCAACGAAAAAGACAAATCATCAAGTTATAACAGTTTCAACAGGTTAACATCATATAGCACTCTTGCAACGATGATTATGGCATCAAGATAACCTCAAACAAAGATGGCACAATGTAACAAAGTGGAGATCATCTCATGATGAACATTTTGATATATAATGCATGCAAAACGGAGCTATGGCCAAAGAGTTATGGCATGTTGAACAGGGCTACAGAATATGCAAAATTACGGGGACTGCAGAAAATCGACCTCGAGGGAAAAGTCAACGCGGGCGAGGTGGCGGCGGACCTTGCCGGAGAGCTCGCCGGAGTTGGGGGTACAAGGCGGCCGGAGCTGGGGAAGGCCGGATCCGGGCGCGGGGTCGCCGGATCTGGCCGGAGCCGCGCCGAGGAGCGGCGGGGGCGCGCGCCGGTGGAGCTCGGGGAGGCTGCTCCGGCGAGGTGCTCCAAGGCCGGCGGGGTCTGCAGGAGAGAGAGAGTGAGGCCGGGC
>NC_041385.1:267224110-267242974 GCF_002162155.2 Triticum dicoccoides | reverse complement strand
GAGGAGAGAGAGAGGGCGCGGGCAAGGGCGACACGGCGCGCTCCCGTTGGTCGGGAGCGGCCGCTGGGGAGAGGTGGCGTGACCCGATTGGTCGGAGTGATGTGGCGGCGGTGGACATGTCCGGCGCGACACGGACGCGTCCGGCGGCGCGGGGAGGAGTTTGCTAGGGTTTCATCTGCGCGAGATTTCAGGGAGGGGCACATATTTATAGATTCTGGGAGCTAGGAGAGTCCAAATGGGGTGCGGTTTTCGCCCACACGATCGTGATCGAACGACCGAGAGCATGGAGGGGGTTTGGATGGGCTCATGGGCAGTGGTGAAGAGGGGCTGGGCTGCAAAGAGAAGGGGGTTTTACGGGCTACGCAGTTAACCGTTGGAGTATCAAACAGACTCCAAATGGCACGAAACTTGACATGCGGTCTACCGGTGGTATACCAAGGCCACTTGGCAAACCTCGGGCCATTCCAATAAATTTTAACACCTTCTCACAACAAGAGGCAAAAAGGGGGACGCTGGAGGACATAGGAGTGCCGGATTGCAAAACGGACAACGGGGAAAATGCTCGGATGCAAGAAACGAACTCGTATGCAAAATGAAATGCACATGATGACATGACAAAATGCAACACGCAAGAAAATGACATGGCAACGCCGACGAATAACTGGCAGATACCTGGCGCATCGAATCCGGGGCATTACAACACTCCTCTACTAACAAGAGATCTCGTCCCGAGATCTTAGGACTGAGACGGAAGGGAAAAGGGATGAGGTGAAACAAGAACTCAAGAGAAGAAGCAAAGAATCGAGAGCACTCAAGAAGAAGAGAGGAACGACGAGAATGACGAGAATTGAAAGCTCACGGAATCAGATAGACCATGAAACCACTCCGGTTAGAACGAGATGGGAAACGAATAAGACTGAAAGGATTTAGGCAGCACTCCGGCCGAAAATGGAAGGAATAGAACACGAGCTTGAGAGGATGGAAAGATACTTGATGACAGGAACAACACAAAACCTCCGGAAGAATTGAAATAGAATGGAATGAAAATAACTTAGAAGGAAGGATTGAACGAATTTGAATATCTGAGAAGAACGAAGAAATGCAAAACTCCACTTCAAAATAATACGGAGAATGAAATGCACCTCGCGAAGCAAGAAGAAGAATACTTGAGCTTCGCCTACAAGAATCTTGATGAACACTTGAGGAATGAATTAAATCATGAAGAACCACCATGAAGAACTCCGGTAACAAAAGGATGATGAGATAGAATGAAGGATGAAAGAATAAGATTAAAGCTTGCGATGATTTAGATGGAGGTTCCGACGAGATGGCCGAGGAAAATTGAACTCCGGAAAAGAAAAGATGAAACACTTGAAACTAGAATTTATTCATTAAGAACAAATTCCGAAGGAAGGGATTAATCACTTGGATGAAATAAGAATAAGATTTATTGTATACTTATCCTTCATCAAATTAAATTGATGACACGAATGGATTTTTCATACTACTTATTCTTCTTGAAAAAGGATTGAGAAGTGACATATCGCAAACTTGAGAAGGTCTTCATGAACCATCGGTAGGACTGGAAAGATCGAATGAATAAAAATTATGATCAAGGAAAAAAATCTTGAACGAACCACCGTTAGAAATGAAAATGAACGAAGAAAAGAGAAAGAATCGCCGGGAAGAATTAGAAGAACCAATAAGCAAGTGGGGATTTAGATGCAAAAGGACAAAGAGATCACGAGCTGATAAAGAATACTTGACGGATGCACCGGGATCACTGGATAATGGTAGCTGAAATGTGAGGACGAAAAATTCTTCTGGAACGATGGCCTCCGGTGAAGCAAAACAGAAATCAACTCCTGAAATACTCCAGATGGGTAAGAAAAGAATATCTGACAAATGGAATAATTCGAGATGGTAGCATGAAGCTAGAACCACGAATCTTCGAGAGAAGAGACAAGATTTAGAAGAAAAACTCTTCTTCGGTCTTCAAATGACGACGAGTAACAACACCAAAATTACTGAGATACTCCGGTAGAATGAAAAGCAAAGAGGTTGAGCCAACAATGAAAAGAATTTGAAAACGATCTTGGATAAAGCATGTGACTGATGGAATCCCTTTTTACGTCACACTTCGGAAAGAAAAATTGGGAATAGCTCCGGGAGAATTAGAAGAGTCAGGTAAGATCCTGGGAAAAGACATGTGGGTTAGGGCCCACTGAAGAGATAACACCGTTGGAAAGGACTGTTGCAGAGATAGATGATGCACCGGAATAATTGAAATATTTGAATGAGGTGACAACCTCGAATTAATTCGAACACAGGTGAATCTCTTGAGATGTCTTGCACACTCTGAAAGGATAAACTGGCGAGAGGCGAACGAGCAAGGAAAACACTTGAGCCAAGGAAAAGAATATAATCACTACCAAAAAATAGAATTGAATCCACCGAAGAAGAAAAAGAGATGGAGAATGTCGAACAAAACGAGAATTCACCGGTTGAAACAATTGAGGGAAGACTGAAGAGGCTTCGTACGAATGAAATTGATGCTCGAAATAGACTCAGGCTCGGGGAAGAAGAGGGTGGGAGGGCGGGAAAACAAAGGAAACTTCGAAGGGGAGACCGACGGATATCTTGAAGAGAAAACACCGGTTGAAAGAACGCAAAGGCTTCACATGAGTAGGATGGATACTCGATTACGGACTCCGGCTCCGAGAAGAAAAGGGTGGGCGGGTGGGAAAAGAAAACAATTGAGGACGGAAAGACAACTTCGTTGAGAAAGAACTGAGGATTGATCTTGCAAAAGACAAAGAGGTTTGAGTCGACTTGACGAGAGATGCACCGGATAAAAGAGGATGGACAACTCACGAAACTAACGGCGTGATCCTAAAGAAAAAATTGAAGGGAAGAGGAGTAGTTCAAAACACCTACGTCAAGATTCCTCACAAGAGCGACGAAGGGGATGAGGAGTAAAAATAATTCCTACTCTCCGATATAACTAGACTTCGAAAACGGTTTTCTTCTAGACTCAACAATGGCAAACTACACGATCAATCAAGGGGGCTCCTAAGGTCGGTCGAGGCTCTGATACCAACTTGTCACGCCCAAGATGCGACCCTATCCTAAAGGAACTCGAAGGTCCGACCAAGGATGGAATCACATCTTGAAGACGCTTTTGCAAGGTGGATATCATTACATCAACGTTACATAATAGATAGGGATACATACTGTCGGTGTACTAGAGTAGGGGTACCCTAGTATCCCGAACTTGTGCACAGGCAGTTGCAGCACCCCGCGACAAGGCTTGCCGGGTGACCGCCAAGGTCCTCCTTGGTTCCTTTGCAGCCATTCAAGAACAAAGTATTCAAGCCAAGGAGACAAGGCCCCGGCAAGAGGAGCTTGCCGGGAAGGCCAACCAAGGCATCTCAAGGAACTTGCCGCGACGTGCCATGCGTCCCGGCAAGGCCCGGTGAGCGACAAGCTTCCGGACGCGACAATACAACGACCGCGGCAAGGCGCTTGCCGCGGCAAACCACCACTCTGTACCTGCACTCTAGCACATCCACCAACGTGTCGCCCTGGGACCTTTCCAGGCGCGCGTGGCAAGAGGCTGTGCGGCCAGCGGTGCACGGTGGCAAGCGACGCTGACAAGATTGCCATCGTGGCGAGCGGTGGCGTCCCTGACGGTCCCTTTTTGCACTATTTGGGCGACGTAGACGGGCATTTAATGCCTTTGTCCCCTGCCGTCAGGGTTAGGTATGATACACTGTACAGGTAGTTGTACCAACCACAATTCCTTTTCCATTTTTACCCTTGTCTACGTTGCCACCTATCGGATCCCCCTTTAGCATATAAAAGGAGGCCCATGCGCAACGTAGAAGGGGGGTTCGAAGGCAGAAAAACACTCACGCTCGGTCTCGTTAGCAGCTAGTGTGTACTGTAGCACTCAGCGCTCCCAAGCAAGAACTCAATACACTCAGACATGCAGCACTAGGAGTGTTATCTCTCCGGAGAGATCCGAAGCTGGGTAAACTGCTCGTGTGCTTCGCCTCGATCCGCTCTTCGTGCGATCTCCGCCCCCCGCCGAACCGAAAGGGGCTCGGTCCGCCGGTCCCATAGGTGTTCGTGGATCAGCAACTCCGACATCTTTGGCGCGCCAGGTAGGGGGCGTCGGGGTTGTGTGAACCTGATCTGACGTTCACACGAGCTAGATCTTCATCTTCTTCATCGACATGCCACCGAAGAAGAAGGCTTCGGCGGCAGCTGTTCCGTCCACGTCGATCCCATCACCACCGGAGCAAACGGGTGGTGGGGTAGACGCCGGCGGAAGAACGGGCATCGACAAGGGAGCCCACGGTGCTGCCAGGTCCAAGGACAAGGCTGCGCAGACCTCGGCGTCCGTACATGCACCGCGCCCATCTCAGGAGGCGCAGGACCGACAGCGTCATGGTATTCGCAGTGCCATACGTTTGTTGGACCAAGATCGAGCTGGTGGGTCTCGGGGTGCTCAAGACCAGCATGCACGCCAACATGCTTGCACGAGCGAGACACGGTCGCCTGGACGAGATACTGCTCCTTCTAACATAGTTAGAAGTCCGAGCATATCCCGCTCCTCGTGCCGTTCGCCACTGCCGCCCACCACTCCAGCAGAAGCTTTGGTGTGAGCTCAACTGCTCCTGGATTACCCTCCAACAGCAGACAAGATCGATGAATGGAGGGACACCATTCAGAGTCTCATCGGCTTCGCCAACAGCGACACTCCGCGGCAGTCGAGTACATCGCTGCCGCGGCAGGACTGCCACGCACGAGTCGATGGCGACAAAACCGGTGGGGGTGCAACCACCATGCACTCTCCACCCCGAAGGCCAAGATCGCTGACTCGCCGGATCCACCTCGATAGCGACTCCACCACATCATCAGATCCACGAGCTCGTCGCGATCAGCGCCAAGTTCTTCACGAACGACAGCAAGAAGACGCTCGGACTCGCATCGAGCGCCGAAGAGAAGCGCGGCGTCAATCGGACCAGCGCGCTGGGCCCTCTGTTGACATGCATGCACCAGGGGAACCAGGCGACTTGCCGTACACGGTAGGTTGCCCTGCGTTCACTCGTGAGCTGCGGCAAGTCCAGTGGCCCAGCACAAAGAATTTCAAGCCAGACGTACCAGAGAAGTACGACGGCAAGTCACATCCGTCAGAATTCCTCAGCATCTACACCATCGCGGTGCAAGCTGCCGGGAGGCGGGATGACAAGATCCTGGCCAACTACTTCCCGCTGGTGCTCAAGCCTAATGTCAGATCCTGGCTCATGCACTTGCCGGACAACTCCATATCCTCCTGGGCAG
This sequence comes from Triticum dicoccoides, assembly GCF_002162155.2. Lineage (NCBI taxonomy): Eukaryota > Viridiplantae > Streptophyta > Magnoliopsida > Poales > Poaceae > Triticum > Triticum dicoccoides. Next base: position 267,237,625 of record NC_041385.1, on the reverse strand, counting down.
ACCTATGCCATCAGTTTGTCGGTGCCTTTACTGGCGGCCACAAGCCTCATGGCCAAGAGAGCGACCTTCATCTGCTCGCCCAGAAGGAAGGAGAGCCCCTGCGCAAGTACATTCAGAGATTCAGCCGCGTACAGCACAACATCCCGGATGTCCACCCTGCCGCGGTAATCAGCGCATTCCATCAGAACGTGCGAAACCGCAGGATGCGGGAGGAGATGGCGATGTGCAAGATCAGAGACGTCAGTGAGCTATATGCCATGGCCGACAAGTGTGCACGTGCTGAGGAAGGGAGGAAACTCCCTGGAGAGAATACAGAAGCAGGAGGATCTGATAGTGAGGAGGCTGCCCCGAGCGAAGAAGAAGACCAAGTCCGGCAAGAGTTCTGATGCCCACTCTGGCAAGCGCACCTCTTCGGAGTGCTACGCTACCATCGAGGACGCACCATCGAGCTCCACCGGCAAGTGTAAGAAGACAATGGCAGCTCCACCAGAGACCAAGAAGGTGTCCGCCAAGGAGGATGGCACTGGTGATACCTTTACCATCAGTGCCACTCTCGACCCTAAATAGGAAAGCGCGCTCATTGCTTTCCTGCGGGTGAATGTCGACTTATTTGCGTGGCAACCGTCTGACATCCCCGGTGTTCCCAGGAAAGTAATCGAGCACCATCTTGCCGTCTGTCCTCATCCGCGGCCCGTCAAGCAGAAAGTCAGGAAGCAGGCAGTGGAGCGCCAAGAATTCATCGCAGAAGAAATCAAGAAATTGGAAGCAGCAGGCCTTGTCAGAGGAGTGCTCCATCCTACGTGGTTGGCCAACCCTGTAGTCGTGCGCAAGGCAAACGGGAAATGGAGGCTTTGTATCGACTTTATCGATGTCAATAAAGCTTGTCCCAAAGACCCATTTCCCTTGCCGCGCATCGACCAGATTGTTCACTCCACAGCCGGATGTGACTTGCTTTCATTTCTTGATGCATACTCAGGATACCATCAGATCTTCATGGCAGAAGAGGATGAGGAGAAGACCGCATTCATCACCCCATGTGGCACCTATTGTTTCGTGCGGATGCCTTTCGGTTTAAAGAATGCTGGTTCAACATTTGCAAGGGTAGTCCATGACGATTTTGAGCCACAAATACACAGAAATGTGGAAGCCTACATGGATGACATAGTGGTCAAGAGCAAGGACAAGGCGACTCTGATTCAAGATTTAGATGAAACCTTTGCAAATCTGCGCAAGATCAACCTCAAGCTTAACCCCGAGAAGTGTGTGTTTGGAGTCCCCTCCGGCAAGCTTCTCGGGTTCTTCGTGTCTCAGCGGGGAATTGAAGACAATCCCGACAAGATCAAGGCCATTGAGCAGATTGAAGCACCAAAGCGCGTCAAGGATGTACGAAGACTTGCCGGTTGCGTAGCTGCTCTCAGCAGGTTTATCTCTAGGTCTGCTGAGCGCGCCCTGCCATTTTTCAAAGTGTTGAAAAAGGCAGGTCCAATGAAATGGACTCCGGAAGCGGAGGCTGCACTGCAGGACTTAAAGAGATACCTGTCCTCCACTCCAACACTTGTCGCACCTAAGCCACAAGAGAAGTTGCTGCTATATATAGCGGCAACCAATCAAGTGGTTAGTGCTGCGTTAGTAGCGGAGAGGGAGGCAAATGATGAGCCAGCAACCACGGCAGATGCATCCAGCGACAAGCAGGGGACTTCACCGGCAAGCTCTGGTCCCGACAAAGATGGATCTGCGCAGGCATGTGAGAAGATGCAGAAAAGAATGGTGCAGCGCCCAGTTTGCTTTGTCAGTTCCCTTCTGCAGGGGGCTAGGTCAAGGTACTCTGGTGTGCAGAAATTGCTTTTCGGCCTTCTCATAGCCTCGAGAAAGTTGCGCCATTACTTCCAAGCACATGAGATCACAGTTGTCACTCGTTTTCCGCTGAAGAGGATACTGCAAAATCCAGAAGCAAGAGGCAGGATTGTCGAGTGGGCACTGGAACTGTCAAGCTTTGGCCTCAAGTTTGAGAGCACTTCAACTATCCAAAGCAGAGCATTGGCGGAGTTCATAGCAGAATGGACGCCAACACAAGATATAATGAGCATCCCCGACAAGGAAGCAAGCAAAGAGTGGCTGATGTACTTTGATGGTGCCTTCAAGCTGCAAGGCGCCGGTGCGGGCGTGCTACTTATTGCACCCACCGGAGAGCACCTCAAGTACGTAGTCCAGATGCACTTTCCCAAGGAGCAAGCAACGAACAATACCGCAGAATATGAAGGTTTGCTTGCCGGTCTCAGGATCGCAGCAGACCTTGGGATCAAGAAGCTCATTGTCAGGGGTGTCTCACAGCTTGTCGTCCACCAAGTGAACAAGAATTCTCAGAGTCCGTTGATGGAAGCTTACGTTGATGAAGTGAGAAAGCTAGAAGAGCACTTTGACGGCCTACAGATGGAACATGTTCCAAGAGCTCAGAACGACATTGCTGATGGCCTGTCGAAGTGCGCCGCACTTAAGTTACCTGTGGAACCAGGGATCTTTGTGCTCAAACTGACTCAACCATCTGTAACGCCATCAACTGGACAGAGCAAGAAGAGGAAGTTGATTTCTGGTGACTATTTTTTGGCAGAGCTCCCCGAAGCCGCCGCCAAGAAGGTCCTCAAGATCAACACCAAGGGTGCTCAGGAGCAGTCTGCTCCGGCAAGCCCTAGGGTTTGTTCTGTTGAAGCAGACACTCCCGACAAGTTTTGCTCCGGCAAGCTTGCCGGGGAACGTCAAGCTCCGGCTGAGCCGCAGGTTTTCGCCGTAGAAGCGGATGTTCCCACAGCAGCAGATGTGCCTTTAGTCCTTGTTGTCGAGCCGCAAGCTCCAGCATGGGCACAACAGATTGTCCGTTTCCTTCAGACAGGAGAACTTCCCGAAGAGCAAGAAGAAGCGGAAAGAGTAGCCCAGCAGTCAAGTATGTACCAGTTTGTCGACAACACACTGTACAGAAGAAGACTCAACGGTGTGAAATTGAAGTGTATTCACCGGGAAGACGGACAAAAGCTGTTGGCAGAGATACATGGAGGCATATGTGGTCACCACATTGGCGCAAGAGCACTTGCCGGCAAAGCATTCCGGCAAGGTTTCTTTTGGCCGACAGCCCTCCAGTATGCAATTGCACAAGTAACCAAGTGTGAAGCGTGTCAGTTCTATTCCAAGCAGATACACCAGCCAGCTCAAGCTCTCCAGACGATCCCTTTATCCTGGCCATTTTCGGTCTGGGGGCTCGACATCCTCGGCCCCTTTCCCCGAGCTGTCGGGGGATTTGAGTACTTGTACGTTGCGATCGACAAGTTCACAAAGTGGCCAGAAGTGGAAGCAGTGAGGAAGGTGACAGCACAGTCAGCGGTCAAGTTCTTCAGGTCGATTGTTTGCCGCTTCGGGATCCCTAACAGGATCATCACCGACAACGACACGCAATTCACGAGCCGCACCTTCATGCAGTACGTCCAAGATCTTGGCGCCAAGGTCTGCTTCGCTTCTGTTGCTCATCTGAGAAGTAACGGTCAAGCGGAGAGGGCGAATGCTGAAGTGCTGTGCGGGCTCAAGACCAGGACTTTCGACAGGCTGCGCAAGTGCGGAAAGAACTGGATTGAGGAGCTGCCGGTGGTTCTTTGGTCGATCAGGACGACGCCAAATTGAGCCACTGGCCAGACACCTTTCGCTCTAGTCTATGGAGCAGAGGCAGTTCTCCCCACGGAACTCGTATACGGGTCACCTCGAGTGCTCGCTTATGATGAGCTTGAGCAAGAGCAGTTGCGACAAGATGACGCGCTGCTCCTTGAGGAGGACCGTCTTCAGGCCGCTGTACGAGCTGCTCGATACCAGCAAGCTTTGCGCCGCTACCATAGCCGCAAAGTTAATGCCAGAAGTCTCGAGGAAGGCGACCTTGTTCTTCGGCGCGTTCAGTCTGCCAAGAATTCCAACAAGTTGACGCCGAAGTGGGAAGGCCCTTACCGGGTGAAATGAGTCACTAGGCCTGGCGCTGTCCGCCTTGAGACCGAAGATGGCATTCCGGTGAGCAACTCCTGGAACATTGAGCATCTTCGTAAGTTTTACCCGTAAGGCGCGGTTGCCGGAACCTGTTCCGGCAACCACCTTTTGTACAAGTCTTGCCGATGTTGCATGTAATCCTTTGTACAAAGTCGGGCACAGACCCCGTGCATAAGTAAAGCTCATGTGCTCCGCACTCTTGTCAATTTCATGCTTTCTACTTCTTTTGCATGCGTTATCTGACACTTTGTGAAGCGCCCACCCCCGGTAAGCAATAACGAGCCATAAGGCTCCATATCTTTATTTTCTCTTCTTTCTCTTTCTCAAAGAAAGGAAGGTTCCCTCGCCCACAAGTTTGCCGGGGGGAAAGGAGAAGATAATGGTGTGAACCAAGCGTCATTCGAGGAAGTTTCGCCTTACCGGGAAGCAAACGACAGAAAAGCTAAGTTGCTAAAGTTTGAGCAATCAGTTTTAAATTTTTTTAAGTTATCTTCCTCGAACGACCGTGCTTTGTATGGAAAACCTGTGCGCGGAGGAACCAACTCGTAGCTAGTTGCGCCCTTACTTTGTTTCGAGTCCGCTCAACAACTTAAGTGAGCTGCGACTAGTTGCGACAAGGTTTCTTGTCGGTAGCGGAACCGCCAGCAGGCTACTGACGTCCCGCACTCAGCGCTCGCGGCTAAGGTGCCTGCGCCGATAAGTTCCCTAAAAGCGTAGGGCAAAAACATACAAAGGAAGGAATCAAGTAAAGCAAATAACATAGCAATCACTACCCGAAATAGTGTCCTATTACAAGATAGCTTGTCGCAGCTCTAACAGATTGTTCTCATAACATGACCAGCAGCGACAAGAAAAAGAGAAAAGGGGCGGCCTAATCTACGCGATCGCCCTCAACCCTCTTGATCCCGCTCACCTTGTCCACAATGGGTGCGACAAGGGTCTTGAGCGCTTCCAGATCAGCATCCGGCGGCAAGGTCCTGAGGACGTTGGTGAGGTTGAGGCCTGGGTTGCGGAAGGCCACCTTAACCAGCACCTTTTGAAGAGCTCCCGCGCAGATCTTACGCGACTCGTCGGCCAGCTGCTTTGGGATCTTCTCCTGGAGTCGTTGGAGGGCCGTCGCCACGCCTTTGAAGAATAAGCTGAGCTTGGCGCTGGGTTGGAGGTGCTCATCAGAGGAATACCCGAGATCCTCCATCCCCAGCTGCGCCAGCTCCCTGTCGATGGCTGCGGCAACATCCACGAGACCCTCGGTCAGTGCTCCACATTCTCCCTAAAAGCATTCTGGGCGACAGCAGCACTCGCCAGCAGCGCCTCGTCGGCCTTGATCTTCTCCTTCAAGGCCACCTCCTGTTCCCTGGCACCGTCCAGCGTCTTGGTCAAAGTAGTCAGCTTCAACTCAAGATTTGCGTTGGAGTCCTTGGTGGCGCTAAGCTCCTTGCTCCTCTCGGCGAGACGGCCCTGCAGCTCGCCATGGGTGTAGGCGTCCTTCTCGCGCTCACGCTTGAGCGCAGCAAGCTCCTCGCCGCTCACCTTGAGATCGGCCTCCAGCTGCACCACCTTCGTCTCCAGCTCCTTCTTGGCGACCTCGGCAGCTGCGGCAGCATCCTCTGCTACCTTGAGAGCCCCGCCGAATGTTTGCTCGCGCGCGGCAAGCTCCTCCTCGTGGCTGTCAAGGTTAACCTTCCGCTGCACCAACTCGCCTTCCTGCGCAGACAGCTTCTCGGCAACAAGCCGTTGTTGCTCTTCAACTTCAGCCTTCTCGAGGAGGAAGGCTTTCCGCTCCTCGGCGAAGTTGCTCCCACTCCTCTGCCAAGGACCGGAGAGCTTCCTAGTTGAGGCCCCGGAGCTCCTCCGCGCGCTTCTTGATGTCTACTCACGCCTTCGCGACAAGCGCTTCTCGGGATACCAGCTTGGCCTGTCAGGCGCGGTAGAGCGACAACAGCTTCCGCAGCAGCTGCTCCTCCTCAGGCTCGCCGATGCTGCTGCTCGGCGCGTCGACCAGCGTCAGCCCAGCGGAGGCGAGCAACTCTTCATCAAAGATTTCTCCTTCGATCGGCGCCCTGGAGCTCAACGCCCAGGGGAGCTTGATGAAGACGCCATCGCCGACCTTCAAATAGGCACCGGGCTGGGGCTCTTCGGGGCCTGACGCTGCAGCAGCGGCGGAGGGATCGGCGGTCGGTGTAGCGCCTGACGCTCCTGTGGCCTCGGGGCTATCAGTGCGATCGCCGGACCCCTCGCCAGCTTCTACGGCGGCAGCTTTGGCGGCCTCTCTGCCGGCAGGGTCATCAGCGCCGGCTTCCTCTTCGGTGACAGCGGCATCGTCGGTATTGCCGCGCGCGTTCACCTCGTCGGCGACCCCGGTTTCCATCGGCTCCGTGGCAGATGGACCTGACGACCAGAAAAGGAGGAAAAGTCAAGCAAATATTCAAAAAGAAAATCAGAAGAAGAAGAACCCAAGGGAAGTTTTCAAGCAAGAGGATTACCTGTACTAGGATCTACAGTCATGGTCTCCGCCACCGGGGGGTCGCTGGTGCTGTCCCTTGTCGGAGAACTGTCCCTTGCCGGAAAGTTTTCCCTTGCCGGGGAATCCTCCCTTGGCGGTGTAGTCGAAGTAGATGGCATGTCGGGAACGGCTTCCGGGCACTCCTGGTGAGACTGCTCTGCTCCTACGCAAACAAATAGTCAGATGTCAACAAAGAAAGAGCACCCATGCACGCCTAACAGCAGGAAGTAAACCATATACTTACGCTGGGGGCTGCGCTGGGGGCTGCTTTGGGGAATAGTTGTCGGGTCCGGCAAGGTGGTCTCGGACACACCCCCTGTTGTCGCGGTGGGTTCGTCCTCGATGAAAATCACCGGGACCTTGGCTCTCTTCGCCGCTCTCTGGGCCAGAGTCCTGAAAAGAAATGGGTTCGGAGTAAAGCAAATCAGATACAAGACAAAACAGCAAGAACTGAAGAACTACAAGTACAACAAAGAATCTTACTCTTCCTCTTCCTCGTCGGAGCTGAGCACGGAGAGGTCGAAGTCCGGCCCACCTTCGGCGTGACAAGGCGGAGGAGTAGGTTCCCTTAGCCGCTTGGCGGGAGCAGAAGCGGTGGTCCGGGAGGGCCCCGCTCCAGGTTCCGCAGCGGCGTGAGCTGCTCCCACGGCAACAGTGCTTGCCACGGTGGAGCGCGTCACGCAGTGCAGCGGCTGTTGACCCGTCTGCCGCCCCGCTACGTCCCCGGCCTTGCGGAGACGCCTTCTTGGTGGAGCTGGGGGCTCCGCTTGCGGCGAGCTGCCTGAAGGTGAGAAAGAGGAGGAGTCGATCTTCAACGAGTCGCTCGCGCCCTCGGCGGGCTCGCTCGACACAGCTTCAGGCCCGACAAGCTCTTCCTCGCCGGCAAGCTCCTCTCGCTCGGCAAGGCTTGCCGCCTCTGCTGCCTCTGCCTCCTCCGCAGTGGATCCAAACTCGCCCGCGGCAGCGGCTGCCGCCGCCTCTTCCAGCCTAGTGGCGATGCGCTGCATCTCCGCATCGGTGGTGTCGCGAGTAAGGCTCTTCTGTTCATCGGAGCGGACCGGCTTTTCTACCAAGCCATCAAAGAACTCCTGCACGACGTCATCTGCAGGCTCTTGCCAAGTTGGGACAATTCCATGCGAATCGCACAGCGGCATCATTGCACGGATGCGGTCGAGCGAGGAGTTGTTTCATAGTGGAACGACACCCCTCGGCAACCTAAACACTTTGGGATGTTGAGGATCGTGCTTGAATAGTTCCAGGAGCATCGCGTCCAGTTCCAGGACAGTGAAGTTGAAGTTGAGGCCCAGGCGCAGCCTCATGATATCTGTCGCATTCTGGAACTCCCAGGCGGGTCTCCTCCTCTCCTGCAGGGGGGCGATGCGGCGGCGAAGAAAATATGTGCCAACGGCGCCTACGCTGAGCCCGGCAAGCCTGAGGCGTAGGATCCGGGTGACGGCAATCTTCAGCCTATCGTCTTCCGGGGCCACGTTGCTCCAATCGTTGCCGCGCGCTACTAGGGCTTGGCGCTGGGCGGTAAATGGTTGCGGGTTCTCCTCAACAATCCAGCACCAGTCTGCTCTCCATTCCTCCCACTTGCTGCGGAGCTCTCCCTCCAGATACGCTTCCTTCTTGCCAGTTCTCGAGATCTAGGCGATTCCGCCGGATAAAGGCTCCCCTCTCTCAACTCGGGGCATAAAGAAGTGGCGAAAAAGAGCTACATTTGGATAGACTCCGACAAAGTTTTCGCAGAGATGTGCGAAAACTGCCATGGTCAGAACGGCGTTGGGGGTGAAGTCAAGGAGGCAGAACCCGTAGGTGTTCATAATGTCACAGAAAAACTCAGAGAAAGGCGGGCAGAGCCCGCAGTAGAAGAACAACGCGAAGAAGGGATATCCATTCGGAGCCAGTTCCGAAGAGGCAGCTGAGAGTACCTTCGTGCGCGGATGCGCTCGCGTCTCCGTCGACCGACTTCACAACCTTCCTCAGCTCCTTCGCGGAGAGCTGAGGGGGGAAGATTGCCCGCTCCTTTCGCAGCGCCACGAGCCGCTGCGCCTCGGCCGACTTCACAACCTTCCCGGCTTTCGGAGCCATGGCGGAGGTGGTGAGAGAGATCGACGACGTTGGTGGCGCCGGTGGCGATGAGGGGCGGAGCGCTGCTCTCTTTCAGCTTTGGGAAGAAGGGGGGAGCAGCGGAGATTTTTGAGATTGGAATAGCAACCGGCGAGATGGGTGAACCGCCCCTGTTTCCCCTGCTTATAAAGAGGGAGGGGGCAGACGTTCCGGCTTTCCGAATAAAGAAACCACCCACGATATCTCCCACGATGCCGCATTCGACGCGTGCCGTTCGAGGAGGGCGCGATGGATACAAAGTGAGATACGGCGTAACCCAGGCCGCGCGTGCCCGTGCCCTGTTTTGGGCCTGGCCCAACAGCGCTCGGCACCGTGTGTGACCCAGGCCCGGGGGCTCCTGTCGGTGTACTAGAGTAGGGGTACCCTAGTATCCCGAACTTGTGCACGGGCAGTTGCAGCACCCCGCGGCAAGGCTTGCCGGGTGACCGCCAAGGTCCTCCGTGGTTCCTTTGGAGCCATTCAAGAACAAAGTATTCAAGCCAAGGAGACAAGGCCCCGGCAAGAGGAGCTTGCCGGGAAGGCCAACCAAGGCATCTCAAGGAACTTGCCGCGACGCGCCGCGCGTCCCGGCAAGGCCCGGTGAGCGACAAGCTTCCGGACGCGACAAGACAACGACCGCGGCAAGGCGCTTTCCGCGGCAAACCACCACTCTGTACCCGCGCACCAGCACATCCACCAACGTGTCGCCCTGGGACCTTTCCAGGCGTGCGTGGCAAGAGGCTGTGCGGCCAGCGGTGCGCGGTGGCAAGCGACGCTGACAAGATTGCCATCGTGGCGAGCGGTGGCGTCCCTGACGGTCCCTTTTTGCACTATTTGGGCGATGTAGACGGGCATTTAATGCCTTTGTCCCCTGCCGTCAGGGTTAGGTATGATACACTGTACAGGTAGTTGTACCAACCACAATTCCTTTTCCATTTTTACCCTTGTCTAAGTTGCCACCTGTTGGATCCCCCTTTAGCATATAAAAGGAGGCCCATGCGCAACGTAGAAGGGGAGTTCGAAGGCAGAAAAACACTCACGCTCGGTCTCGTTAGCAGCTAGTGTGTACTGTAGCACTCAGCGCTCCCAAGCAAGAACTCAATACACTCAGACATGCAGCAGTAGGAGTGTTATCTCTCCGGAGAGCTCCGAAGCTGGGTAAACTGCTCGTGAGCTTCGCCTCGATCCGCTCTTCGTGCCATCTCCGCCCCCCGCTGAACCGAAAGGGGCTCGGTCCGCCGGTCCCATAGGTGTTAGTGGATCAGCAACTCCGACACATACATAAGGCATACAATGCCACACGAATACAACAGCATATCATACATAAGAGCAACATCCGACTATAGATGAAACACAAACAGAAAATCAAGCGACATCCACCCTGCTAGCCCAGGCTGCCGACCTGGAACCTATCCCCTGATCGAAGAAGAAGCAGAAGAAGAACTCCAAAATAAGCAAACATCGCTCTCGCGTCATGATCATCGCATAACCTGTACCTCCAACTGTTGTTGTAGTAATCTGTGAGCCACCAGGACTCAGCAATCCCATTGCCATGGGTATCAAGACTAGCAAAGCTTAATGGGTAAGGAATGGATAAGTGGTGAGGTTGCAGCAGCGACTAAGCATATATGGTGGCTAACATACGCAAATAAGAGCGAGAAGAGAGCAAACGGAACGGTCGTGAAGCTAGCAATGATCAAGAAGTGATCCTGAACTCCTACTTACGTCAAACATGACCCAAAACCGTGTTCACTTCCCGGATTCCACCGAAAAGAGACCATCACGGCTACACACGTGGTTGATGCATTTTTAATTCGGATCTAGTGTCAAGTTATCTACAACCGGACATTAGCAAATTCCCATCTGCCACATAACCACAGGCACGGCTTTCGAAAGATTATACCCTGCAGGGGTGTCCCAACTTAGCCCATGATAATCTCTCGCGAACAACGAAGGATATACCTTCTCCCAGGAAGACCCGATCAGACTCAGAATCCCAGTTTACAAGACATTTCGACAATGGTAAAACAAGACCAGCAAAGCCGCCTGATGCGCCGACAATCCCGATAGGAGCTCCACATATCTCGTTCTCAGGGCAACACCGGATGAGACATCCTACGAGTAAAACCAGACCTCAAGTTTCCCCGAGGGGGCCCCGCAGTCTACTCGGTTCAGACCAACACTTAGACAAGCATTGGCCCGGGGGGGCTAAAATAAAGATGACCCTCGGGTTAATTACTCCCAAGGGAAATGTAGGTGGTGGTGAGGCAAATGGTAAAACCCAGGTTGGGCCTTGCTGGAGGAGTTTTATTCAAAGCGAACTGTCAAGGGGGTCCCATAAGTCACCCAACCGCATTAGGGACGCAAAATCCGGGAACATAATACCGATATGACGAAAACTAGGGCGGCAAGAGTGGAACAAAACACCAGGCATAAGGCCGAGCCTTCCACCCTTTACCAAGTATATAGATGCATTAATAATATAAGAGATATTGTGATATCCCAACATAATCATGTCCACCATGGAGCAATCTTCAACTTCAGCTGCAACTAGCAATGCTATAAGAGGGCTGAGCAAAGTGGTAAGATAGCCAAGCAACGGTTTGCTAGGCAGGGTGAAAAGGTTAGAGGCTGACATGGCAATTTGGGAGGCTTGAAGAGCAAAAGATAGGTAGCGCAGCAAAGCGATAGAACGAAGCAACTAGCATAGCAATGATAGTAGTTAGATCCAGGGTAGCGGTCATCTTGCCTGAAATCTCGCAAGGAAGAAGAACGAGTCCATGAAGAAGATGAAGCTACGAAGAGTAACCAAGCGTAAACGAACGAATCCTCACGGTCGCAACGAAACAGGAACTATCGAGAAGAAGCACACAACAAGGTAAACACACCACACATAGACAAGACATGATGCTTAACAAGCATGATGCATGACAAAGCTACATGGAGCTACTCATGGCAAGAGATGATGCAAACAAGAGCAACACATCAAAGCAAGTTTAAATGAGGCCAAAAACAACATAGAACAATTCCGGTAAGTCCTCATGTGCAAATTTCGAAATTGGTCCAGATCTGAATAAACCTTATGTTCAAGTTGTTAAACAGCAAGTTAAAGAGCACCAAGAGGATCTAAATGAAATTCTAGTCAAGTTACATATAAAGTTCATTTAGTTCGGACCTACGGCCTAAAAGATATGAGCAAAGCAAGTTAAACATGACATTGATGCAAAATGCATACAAATATCAAGCAAACACTCTCAAAACATGGATGCAACATGATAATATGAAGCTACATGCAAAATCAAGCAAGTTTCGTATAAAGCACACTCAAAACGGAGCAACGGGTCAACACATACACTCTATACAAGTTTAAAGGACAAGTTGTCCAAAACAGCAACTAGGCATATTGCAAGCACCAAAACAACATGCTACAGCACCTAAACATAAAAAAGGCATGGACATGATGTACAAGTAAAGCATAAAAAACATGAACACTAAGATATCTCCAGAAATCACTAGAACATGCTCCAAAACACATGGCAAGATTGCATATAGTAACAGTTTCAGACTTTGCAGAAATAACATCAGGTTGCAATGTTTAGAGCTATCAAAAAACATGTTACATGAACTTAACATGGCAAACAAAGGCATGGAATGAATCTACATATTGCATAGAACAAAAGTCCTTTACTGACCATGAGCCAAAAAGGATCAGAAGATATGATGGCACCCATGTAAACATGGCAAATGATATGACAGATTCAAACATGGCAGGAACAACGATAAGTAGGCATGTTGGTGAGCTTGTACCACTCACCAAAGAGCAAGAAATGGCATGACAAGGTGACTAACAGTAAGAATACATGTTTATGAAGCTAAGCATGGCAAGAGCAAGTTCATAGGGTGCATGGATCACTAGAAAAACACATGGCACAACTGAACTTAATGTTAACAGGCTGACAGCAACATTATTTAGCAATTTGAGAGCAAGATTGAAACAAGCTACAGCAGGCTATAAATGCAACCAGGGGCATGGATGGATAGAGAAAGACATGTATAACAAAATATCTTTAGTGAACATCTCCAGATTATGCATAGAATGACTTGTAGCAGCAGGTTTACATAGCACCAAAAAAATAACATATTCAGCCTAGCAAAACAGAAACAGCAAGTACCCTACTTAACAAGCTTGATGCACTCACTTAAAGACTCACAAAAATAAATGGACAAGCACCCCTGTAAAGAAGGCATGGCATAGTTCAAAACACATGTAGAGCTCATGCTCATAGGATGCACACACAAAATGGAACGAAAAAGACAAATCATCAAGTTATAACAGTTTCAGCAGGTTAACATCATATAGCACTCTTGCAATGATGATTATGGCGTCAAGATAACCTCAAACAAGGATGGCACAATGTAACAAAGTGGAGAGCATCCCATGATGAACATTTTGATATATAATGCATGCAAAACGGAGCTACGGTCAAAGAGTTATGGCATGTTGAACAGGGCTCCAGAATATGCAAAATTACAGGGACTTGGCAGAAAATCGACCTCGATGGAAAAGTCAACGCGGGCGAGGTGGCGGCGGATCTCGTCGGGGAGCTACCCGAAGTTGGGGGTACAAGGCGGCCGGAGCTGGGGAAGGCCAGACCTGGGCGCGGGGTCGACGGATCTGGCCGGAGCCGCGCCAAGGAGCGGCGGGGGCGCGCGCCGGTGGAGCTCGGGGAGGCTGCTCCGGCGAGGAGCTCCAAGGCCGGTGGGGTCTGCAGGAGAGAGAGTGTGAGTCCAGGCGAGGAGATAGAGAGAAAGAGAGAGAGAGAGAGAGAGAGAGAGAGAGAGAGATGTGGCGAGGGGCGGCGCGACCTGGGGTCGGACGCCGAGCG
>NC_041385.1:267192674-267223566 GCF_002162155.2 Triticum dicoccoides | reverse complement strand
GCGCGGCGGCGTGAGGCGCGGCTCGGCGGCGGGCGGAACGGGCTAGGGGGGCCGGAGGCGGGCCTGGTGGGCCGCGGGCGGCGGAGGAGAGAGAGGGCGCGGGCGAGGGCGACGTGGTGCGCTCCCTTTGGTCGGGAGCGGCCGCTAGGGTGAGGTGGCGCGACCCGATTGGTCGGAGTGATGTGGCAGCGGCGGTGGACATGTCCAGCGCGACGCGGACGCGTCCGGCGGCGCGGGGAGGAGTTTGCTAGGGTTTCATCTACGCGAGATTTCGGGGAGGGGCACATATTTATAGATTCTGGGAGCTAGGAGAGTCCAAATGGGGTGCGATTTTCGCCCACACGATTTTGATCGAACGACCGAGAGCATGGAGGGGGTTTGGATGGGCTCATGGGCTGTGGTGAAGTGGGCTGGGATGCAAAGAGAAGGGGGTTTTATGGGCTACGCGGTTAACTGTTGGAGTATCAAACGGACTCCAAATGGCACGAAACTTGACAGGCGGTCTACCGGTGGTATACCAAGGCCACTTGGCAAACCTCGGGCCATTCCGAGAAAGTTTAACACCTGCTCACAACAAGAGGCAAAAGGGGGGACGCCGGAGGACATAGGAGTGCCGGATTGTAAAACGGACAACGGGGAAAATGCTCGGATGCAAGAAACAAACTCGTATGCAAAATTAAATGCACATGATGACATGACAAAATGCAACACGCAAGCAAATGACATGGCAATGCCGACAAATAACTGGCAGATACCTGGCGCATCGAATCTGGGGCGTTACATTAGCTTACCTTGTTGGGGGCGCCCCCCGGGCTGCATCATCCCCAAGTCGCTCGGGTCAGACCCAACGGCGTGTACCCCTCTTGTGTTTATTTTCGGGCCATGCATTCGACCCATCATGCTTTGTTATTTGGTGCCTGTCCGTGGCACCTCTTCTTCCTTCCTGTCGGCCGCTTGCGCGTTAAAGGGGGGGTACCTGAGCATCGCGACTCAGGGCTCCTACTGGCTCTCCAGCCCTTACCCTCTGGCTTTGTCCACGGCATCACGCCCTGGCAAACCAGCGACGGCTGAGACTCGCTCGAGGGCCGGGACCCGAGGACGTAGAGCGTCGACATCTAACCAAGCTTGCGGGTTAAAGGGGGGGTACCTGAGCATCGTGACTCAGGGCTCCTACTGGCTCTCCAGCCCTCACCCTCTGGCTTTGTACACGGCATCGCGCCCTGGAAAACCAGCGACGGCTGAGACTCGCTCAAGGGCCGGGACCCGAGGACGTAGAGCATCGGCATCTAGCCAAATTTGCAGGAACACATCACAAGTTAAGTCCCAGTGCCAGGCGCAACCCGCCCTGGGGTAGGGCCCCATGAGTCCTGCGCTGGCTCACGGGTGCCCCGATACACCTCGTCAGGCCTTTAGTGCCTCGTCGCCTCTCCAAAGCAACTAACGGCTGACCACCGCCTGTCATAGCGGACTTTTGCTCTTTTTGTGGTGGGCCTGCAGGATCCCTTCAAGGAGCAGCGCCAGGCGAGGCCCTCACGGCGTCCTCTTCACTCTCGTCCGCGCAAACCGCTTGCACGTTAAAGGGGGGGTACCTGAGCATCGCGACTCAGGGCTCCTACTGGCTCTCCAGCGCTCACCCTATGGCTTTGTCCACGGCATCGCGACCTGGCAAACCAGCGACGGCTGAGACCCGCTCGAGGGCCGGGACCCGAGGACGTGGAGTAGAAAGGGGAGCAGAGGCGAGAGGGAAGAGGCACGCGGGGACCTCGCCAGGCAACCCCTCGCCGGCCAATGCACGGACCTAGCGCCGCACCAGGAAGCGTTCCTGACTCTCGAGATAAGTCACCCTTCGGAAACACTAGCTATCACAGCATCGTCACCGCATCCAATGCAATCCCGTGTTAGCAACGTCGCATTCCTTTCTCACTGAACGATAGCTGCTTGAGCGCTAAAGGGGACCTCCTGAGCATCACGACTCAGGGGCTCTTACTAGACCTCGGGACGCTCACCTCCTGGCCTTGACCACGGCATCGCGACCTAGCATACCAGCGACGGCTGAAGTCGCCTTGGGACCGGGACCTGTCGGCGCAGAGCACCAAGCCCTCGTGAGGTTCGAAAGGAAGAAACTAGGCTAAGACGGAATAAGCATCTCGCACTGCTTCACGATAAGGATCATATTGACAAACGGAGCTACAGACACCTTACAAGCCCCCACGAGGTGTGTTCTTGGCTCCTCACAGGGAGAAAAGACGCGTATCCTAAGGAGTCCTAACTACAGGAACCATCGCGGCAGACGCCATCATGAACAGTTGGCCGTCAAGCACTGGCACCAACCTCATCCAGATTAGAGACGGCGGCGACCTAATGAGCATGTCCTGCTCCGAGAGCGGCACAGGCTTGGGGGCTCGTAGCTGTCGTCGCTCGTCTCCGGGGTCGCGAAGAGCTCGGCGGAGTCGCTGGATCCTCCGGCGCCCCCGCCGCTTGAGGAGCTGCTCGAAGAACGTGCGACGGCAGGCCTGGTCCCTGCCGCTCCGGGGCTTCTGCCACTGCCTCTGGGACAGCACTCCAGCCGACGCCCATCTTCGTCGAAGACCTTGAAGAGCATCATGGAAGCGCCATCGAACTCCAGGTGGATCACGAGGGCGCCCCTCGTCCTGCAAACCCGGGCGATCTCGCCCCAGCCCCGGGTCATGAAGACCTTACCTGGAGCGATGACCTCGACATCCGCATCGATCGCAGGAGTCCAGCCAGAGCCTGAAAGGCCCCCTCAGCGGAATCTTGAAGGCGAAGGAAGGAGGAAGGCGAATCCAAGATCCAGGAGGCATGGCGGCATGGAGCACAAACTCTCGGGAGGAGCCTTCAGCGTGAACTCCAGGAGGGACAACATGCACCGCCGTGACCCGCCGGTGCCGACGGCGGCGTCGTCCATGGCGCTCGGTATCAGCTCCTGCAGGGCCCTCAAGGTGGGCGTACAAGGGCAGCGGAAACCCTGGCGGCGGCCGCTCGCACCAAGGCCTCGACACCTCCTGCCGCGCGCCCTCATCTCGGCGGCAGAGGACCAACCGCTTCTTTGGCGGAAGCGGGTCAGGACCCTCTCAGGGGGCCTTTCCCTTCTCTTCTGCAGAGAACCGGCGTATCAGAGCCATTGCGGCAAGGCGGAGCAGTGGCGAAGATGAAGAAGAGGAGAAGTAGCAGAGGAAGATGAACTGGAATGGCTCGCGCCGTTTCGTACTTATAGCCAGGGGAGGCCAACCGCCGGCTTCCATGATCGCAGGTAATCATGACCAGTTTTTGCATGCATGGACTTGTCAGTTCGTGTAGTTGCCGAGGCGTCGTGGGGAGCGGAGCCGCCCACGTCCGATCAACCGCCACGCGGCGCCCGCGGCTTTTCGCACTTGAACCTTCACCTCTCTGCTCAGCCAAGCCCTAGCACGCCTTGGGCCCGGGGGCTACTGTCGGTGTTCTCGGAACGGGGGTCCCCAGACTTGCCTGCCTGCGGCCTGAGGCGTGGCTCAAGGGGCGGCCCAGCATGGCCCATCTTCATCAGCACGACCTCAAGACCCTCGCGAGGGGCCAAGCCTCGCGGGGCAGACGACAGGAGGCCTCCTCAGGCACGGCCTCGTCAGGCTGGCTCGCGAGCAAGCGGAGAGATCAAGGCGGGGTACCTCACGAGGTGCCCATGACACAAGCCATGACGGCCAAGGGCGCCAGGCGGGCGCCAGCCCGCGCAATGTCCTTCTTTCCTCTTTGGTGAAAAGGGAGCAAGCGCAGGCGAGAGCATCAAGCAAAGGCATCCATTTCGGTGCAACAAGACCAAGACCGTCGCAACGGCAGGAGTGAGGTCATCGTGGAGCCCAAGCCGGCGTCACCACCAGAGCTTTTGGCAGGCGAGGACCAACTTTAGTCTGGATAAGTGTACTAGATGTTCCCCTTCAAAATGGCCAATTGTTGGCGCCCTTCCCGCTTAATATTTGGGAAGAGCACCAGCCAAGAACAGACCCTCGCGAGGCTGTTCTTCCTTGTATTGTTCATCATCAGCCCAAGAGGCAATCCACCACACCACACACTGGAGTAGGGTATTACACCACAATGGTGGCCTGAACCAGTATAAACTCTGTGTCTCTTGTGTTGTTCCTTTGATTGCTTAGATCATAGCGAGGCGGTGAGGTGCAGGTAGGCAGAGGGCGAAATGTCCGCGCGCACCCCAGTGTTCGAATCTAGAGGGTCTGCCGGAACCCGAAATTCGACAGTGCTAGCGTCTCTCTAGTGTTGTGCAACAAGAACATTTTTTGTGGATTCCACATTTTCCGCTCATTTTTGGTTTACACAACCCCATTTGTCTATTTGCGTGTGTGTTTCCGTGTACCACTACTTGCTTGGTCTACTTGTTGCATTTGTAAATTTGCGAATCTTTTTCAACATCTTGGAGTCTCACTAGCAATTGCATAAAATTTTGTTCCACCATCCTAACCGAGCTCCACTATAAGCTTTTACTTGTGTAGGTGTGAGAACCAACAAGAATTGGTACCAATTGTGCTATTTCCTTGTTATACATTTGAGTGATCATTGATCCATCTCCAACATCGGTCAAGGTACGTTTGGTATAAGTTCTTCTCTTTCTCCCACTCACATATTTGCTTGGAATGATGGATATGCTAAGTTCTTCTACCAACCCACTCTTCATCGAGCAATACGTGGACATATCATCCTATGTTACCAAGAGCCACCTCTTTGGTGCACAACGAGCTTTGCATCAAGGACAACAAGCAATGAGTGACTGCATGGACAACCTCGCCACCGACTTGCGACTCTCCAAGCAATGAACAAGAGACTACTTCGACAACAAGCTCGATGCACACAAATAAGAGAACAATGCAAGAATGGACGAGATTCGTGCCTTTTTGGTAAACCGCTCTTCTACCATTCGTCCTACTCATGACGGAGCCGCTCAAGTCGACACTCCGATGACACCATCTATGATTTAAGTACCCCTACATGAAACACGCTATGTTGAGCCATGTGCCAAGACCATAAAGCAAATTGCAATCCTCTACACGGCATCGATTCTCAAGAACAACGTCTAGCGCAAGAGCATCGACATCGTCAAAATCAAGATAACTTAGCGCAAGCACAAGAAAGGCAACGCCAACACCAACAAGGAGAGGAAGAGCGAGCGCGACTACACCAAGACGCACATGATGCCGAAGCACAACGTCAATAACAACAACTTCGTGAAGCTCAAGCACTTGAGGCGCAACATGCCCTCCAAGAATCAAGTCGAGTCATAGCCATGCGCAACCGGCATACTCGTGAGTAACAAGAAGCGCATCGCGAAGAAGTCCAAGAGAGGAACTATCAAGCAAGAGTACATCGACAAGTCCCACAAGCTCGACAAGAACCTCAAGTTCGTCAAGAGCAACATGAGGTTGACAACCCTCCACGTCAAGGGTGTCACCATCATCCCCGATCCCAATACAATGAAGAGCAACGCTATGTCAAGCTCTAGTTCACCATGCCCAAGTTTACCGGAAGCAGCGATCCCGAAGAATACCTATCATGGTCATTGAAGGTCGACAAGATCTTTGTTTGCACAACTATGAGGAAGAGAAGAAGATTTCCATGGCATCCCTTGAAATCCAAGACTACGTGCTCATATGGTGGGAACAAGTCCTTGAACACCGAGAGGCAAGACGTGAACCACCAATCACCACATGTGATCAAATGAAGGATGTCATGAGAGCATGTTTTTTGCCAACATACTACCACCGCTACATCTTCAAGAAACTCCAACTCCTCAAGCAAGGAACAAAGAGCGTTGAAGAATACTACAAGGAAATGGAGATTTCCATGATAAGAGCCAATGTCACGGAAGATGATGAGCAAACTATGGGCCGTTTCTTGAATGGCCTCAATCATCCCATCAAGAAGATTGCCGATTTCCAACCCTACTCCAACCTCATTGAGCTAGTGCATCAAGCTACCAAATAGGAATGTCAAGTGCAAGATGACTACCATCGCTCTTCCTCGCGCGCCTCGCGCGTGGGGACTAGGCAGGTGCGTGGGCATGGGCCCGCCCTCGCACAAGCACACCTCGCCGAACCCTGATGCCCAATGCTTCAGCTTTACAATCCTCGCGAAGAGCCCTCGATCAAGCTCATGGGCACCAGCGCCCCTTCATGTCCGTGCCCCTCGGGCAGCGCGACATGGTGCATTAAGCCACAGCTAAACCTATGGCAGGGGCTCGTGCAAGGAAGAATGAGGTGCCCGTTAAGGTTTCTTCTCCTCTAACAGCTCCGCGGTAGGTCTACGGTGCCTCCCGAGGCCTCCAGCACCTCCCGAGATTGATGACCCCTGAGTCATCAGGAAGGGGGGCTCTGTCGGGCATTAAGGGTTGCACCCTCGCGAAGTAAGAAGCTGCCGCAAGCATGTCAAGCTAAGTTACCCTGCCCTTGCCTACACAGAGTACAAACATTACAGCACAACATTAAGATAATAAGCATAGCATAAAGGGGCATAACTACCATAGTTCATTACACACCCCGGTGGGGCACCCTACTTCTTTTTCAAATTGCAGAAGAAAGGAAAGGTTAAACAAAAGCGGCTCACCAGGCCACAGCTGGTCTTGAGGCCAAGTTCACAACCCTGAACTCAGACTAGGCCTTCCTCCTGCTTCACTCGGGCATGGCGGCGAGATGATCCGTCACCTCCCTCGATCCGGGCTCGGCGACGCAGAGGTTGATCGTAGCCGCCGCTGCTCGAGATCTCGTCCGAGGAAGAGCTGCCGATGTGGGAGGAAGTGTGGATGTCTTCAAGGCCAAGCTCACCCTCGTCACTGGCGTGGCCGACGTCAAGGCCAAGCTCATCATTGCTGCCATCTTCTGGGTAGCACCTTGGGCGGCGGACGTCTTCCCTGAATACCCTCACGAAGAGGGTCGCAAGGCCGTCGTACTTGAAGTGGACGTTGCACCTCCCGCTTAGGCCTCACGCGTGGGCAAATGCCTACCAGCCGCGGGTCAGAACCACGCTCCCCAGGACGGCGACCTCAGTCCCCACCCACGAGGCCCTGCTGCAGCAGCTGTCGGCCTGCAGCCAGAGGCCGTCGAGCCCCGAGGTCGGCAACTCGCCGGTGAAGAAGCGCGGAAGCCAGAACGAGGTGCTGGCGGGCCTCTCCGACCACACCATGAACTCTAGGAGCACATCAGTTGAGGAGAAGCACGGCCGAGGAGGGAGAGCGACCATGGCGCGCCTCCCCTCTTCGCGGGGTCTGCCCCATGGTCGGTGGCCCCCGCAGCAAGAAGAAGCTCCACCACGAGCACCAAGGGAGACGCCGTCCCCTGGAGAAACGCGCCAGTGCCCCCTGGGGGCCGCCACCGGGGTTGCAATGTACTTGCGGGGACGAACGCGGCCCCTCTTGGGTGGTGGCGAAGCTGGTCCCTCTTTAGGAGCCCTGCCCTTCTCGACAGCTGAGAATCTCCTCGTCGGCGCCATGGATGCAACGGAAAGGTGGAGAACAAGGAGGGACGAGCAGCGAGAAGACGGAGGAAGAGATGAGCGAAGGGGGCTCCGCCCCTCCCCTCATTTATAGCGGGAGGGAGGCATACCACTGGCCGCCATGATCTCGCACAATGACGTTCTTCTGCATGCAGCATCGACTCGTCAAATCGTATGGATTTTAAGGCAGCATGGGGAAGTGGAGACGCCCACATCCCATCAATTGCCACGTGTCGTCCAAGGCCGCAGGCGGTTAGGGCCCGCGGCGCTCCACACTTGCCCTTTGGCTTCGCCTACAAGCCAAGTCCGATCACGCCTTGGGCTTGGGGGCTACTGTCGGAGTTCTGGATACGGGGGTACCCAGACTTGCCTGCATGCAGCCCACGGCATGGCTCCATCGAATGCCTGGTATGGCCCAATTTCATCATCAACAACTCAAGACCCTCACGAGGGGCCAAGCCTCGTGAGGCGGACGACACCAAGACCTCCAAGGGGGTCGGCCTCCCCAAGCTGGCTTCTGAAGAGCGTATATTTCTATGCAAGGTGCACCTCGCGAGGCTCAGCTGACGTGATCCATGACGAACAAGGCCAGGCAGGTGCCAGCGGGTGTAGAGTACCAGTTTCCTCTTTAGTGCAAAGGAGGCAAGCAGCTGGCGCGGAGTCCTGAGGAATTGGCCAAAGGTTTCCATTTTGGTACAACAAGACCAAGACCGCTAGGACGGCAGGACGGAGGTCATCGCCGAGCCCACCATAGCATCACGACCAGAGGATTTTGCAGGCGAAGACCACTTTAGTCAGGATAGGATGTACTTGTTGTCTCCCTTCAAATTTGGCCGTTGTGGGATCCCTTCCCGCCTACATTTGGGAAGAGGACCAAGGCCACTATAAATAGGACCTAGCCACCACGATGGAGGGGGGACGAGATAGAAGGATCGAAGCCATTCCACCCTCACCACCTCACTAGCTCATCCGATCTCAAGAACATGCCTCTTGAGGCTGTTCACCACTGTACTAGTTCTTCCTCAGCCCCTCAAGGCAAATCCACCACAGAGCAAGAGTAGGATTTTACACTGCAAGGTGGCCCGAACCTGGGTAAACTGTCGTGTCTTTCTTTCCCTTCGAGCTCGACGCGCTAGGCTGTGAGGTTTTGCGAGTTGGCAGGATGGGTAGGTTGAGATCTCCGCACGCACCCCAGAGTTCGAACCTCTCAAGGGTTTGCGGAACCCGAAATCCGACACACCCATCATGGAGAGAATAGTTAGCGAGTGAACCACCAAAAAGAGAGTGAGCGCCACAAGCCAAAATAGAGTGCCTCCACGATGAGCGACAAGAAAAACTTAGTCCTATTTGCTACCAAACATGAGATGAGAGAAGTGTGCGTGAACCCATCAAGTTTTATGCACTATGTCCTCTTGTGCAGGGATGAGGCAACTACAACTAACACCTCACACAATCTACCTCTAGTGTTGTCTTATCTTTTGCAGGAATTCCAAGACGTTTTCCCCGACGAGCTACCTCTAGGGCTACCACCCCTACGAGGCATCGAACACTGAATCGACCTCATACCTAGAGCACACCCCTTCCTAACATTGCACCCTACCGCGTAAACCCCGAGGAAACCAAGGAGATCCAACGACAAGTACAACAACTCATCGACAATGGCCATGTATGAGAGAGCTTGAGCCCATGTGTCGTACCGGTAATCCTTTGTTCCTAAGAAAGATGGCACATATCGAATGTGTTCCGATTGCCGTACTATCAATGCTATCACCGTTAGATACCGTTATCCCATTCCCCGCTTAGATGGTATGCTAGATGAGCTTAGCGGAGCCACCATTTTCTCTAATATTGATCTTAAGAGTGGGTATTACCAAATCCGCATACAAGAAGGTGATGAATGGAAAACTGCATTTAAGACCAAATTTGATTTATATGAATGGCTTGTTATGCCAATGGGTTTTTCCGAAGAACCCGGTACGACAAGACATTCGCCACACTCTCCAAGAACTATTTTTGGCCCAAGATGTTCTGTGACGTCTCACGCTTCACCAACTGATGTTCGACATGTCACAAAGCTAAGTCCAAAGCTCAATCTCATGGTCTATATACACCCCTTCCAATTCCATATCACCCATGGGAAGATATTAGTATGGACTTTCTGCTTCATTTGCCTAGGACTAGAAATGGCAAAGATTCCATGTTTGTTGTTGTGGACCGATTCTCTAAAATTGCACATTTCATTCCATGCAACAAGATAGACGATGCTTCACATGTTGCAAATCTTTTTTGTAGAGAAATCTTGCGCCTACATGGAGTGCCAAAGACGATTGTCTCGGATCACGACGTCAAGTTCTTGAGTTACTTTTGGAAGACCTTATGCGCCAAGCTCTGAATCAAGCTACTATCCTCCACGGCATACCACCCACAAACCGACAGCCAAACAGAAGTGACGAACCAAACACTCTTCACTCTACTATGCGTGTTGATCAAGAGGAACATCAAGGAGTGGGAGGAGCGTCTATCTATTGCCGAGTACGCCTACAACCGAGCAAGACATTCAACTACCGGCAAGTCCCCTTTCGAGGTCGTCTAGGGTTTCAACCCGTTGTCCTCATTGGACATTCTTCCTCTACCACTATAAGAGCGCATTAACATGGACGCGAGTGCCCGAGTGAACTACCTCAAGAAGACGCATGAAGATACAATGTTCTCCCCTCTCTCGTGGAGATCTATTCGATGTAATCTTCTTCTTTTTGCGGTGTGTTTGTTAAGGCCGATGAATTGTGGGTTTATGATCCAGCTTACCTATGAACAATATTTGAATCTTCTCTGAATTCTTTTATGTATGATTGAGTTATCTTTGCAAGTCTCTTCGAATTATCCTTTTGGTTTGGCCAACTAGATTGGTAGTTCTTGCAATGGGAGAAGTTCTTAGCTTTCGGGTTCAATCTTGCGGTGTCCTTTCCTAGTGACAGCAGGGGCAGCAAGGCATGTATTGTATTGTTGCCATCGAGGATAACAAGATGGGTTTTTTATCATATTGCATGAATTTATCCCTCTACATCATGTCATCTTGCTTAAGGCGTTACTCTGTTTTTAACTTAATACTCTAGATGCATGCTGGATAGCGGTCGATGAGTGGAGTAATAGTAGTAGATGCAGAATCGTTTCGATCTACTTGTCTCGGACGTGATGCCTATATACATTATCATTCTCTAGATATGCTCATAACTAGGCTCAATTCTGTCAATTGCTCAACATTAATTTGTTCACCCACCGTAGAATATCTATGCTCTTGAGAGAAGCCACTAGTGAAACCTATGGCCCCCGGGTCTATTCTCATCATATCAATCTCTATTAATTTATTACTTGCTTTGTTTTTACTTTGCCTTTTACTTTTCACTTTGCATCTATCTATCAAAATACCAAAAATACTATTTATCATCTCTATCAGATCTCACTCCCGTAAGTGACTGTGAAGGGATTGACAACCCCTAATCGCGTTGGTTGCGAGTAGCTATCGTTCTGTGTAGGTACAAGGGACTTGTGCGTGGTCTCCTACTGGATTGATACCTTGGTTCTCAAAAACTGAGGGAAATACTTATGCTACTTTGATGCATCATCCTCTCCTCTTCGGGGAAATCCAACGCAGTGCTCAAGAGGTAGCACTAGCCTAGCCATCCCTCTACTCACCCACACCTGCTGTTATTCTCCGGCGAGGGCAGACGAACCAGTAAACCCTCGTTCAGTCGTACTCCCCTCCACGTGGGAAACAACTGCTGAGTCTTCCCTACCACCGTGTCGTTCCCTTCCTAGGCCTCGCCGTCGTCCATCTCCCTGGTGCTCTCGGCGTGGCCTGGTCAACATGGTCAACGACCGACATGCATCCGAAGTGGACTGTACGTGGAGAGGCCGACAGTTGGGTCCATGGCCGCACGCAAGGAAATGCCTCCTTATTACGCGTAAAATAATGATTCCTCCACCTGACATCGGGGACCCACCGAAAAGGCCTTAGTATTTCGTGAAAAAAACGTTACCGCCGCTGACAGCTCGGACCCACCAGCTATATCTTCGTACACAAGGAAGTGCCTCCTTATTATGCACAAAAAATGAATACTCCCCCTGTTAGCTGGGACCCAGTATAGTGGCAGGCTGACTTGTGGGCCTACTAAGTTGACGGGGACGGAGGGGTTTGTGAACTTAGTCAATATGCACGATTCTAGCTCCAGTGACCGTACGATGTCCATCCAACGGCCGTAGTGCTTCTTCAACCACTGGTCTTCTTGCTCCAGCCGCCCAAACCAGCGCCGGTCGTACCTCGTGCTCCTGCCTCCCATGGTCGGCTGCGATGCGGCGGAGGCCTCACCGCCCCCTACTACTCCCACCGCTGGCCAGGCCATCCCTCTACTCACCCACACCCCCTGTTATTCTGCGGCGACGGCAGCCTCACACCGCAATGAACCAGTGAACTCTCGTACTCCTCTACGTGTGGGCATCCAGTGCCGTGTCTTTCTCGGCTCCGTGTCGTCCCCTTCCTAGGCCTCGCCGTCGTCCACCGCCCTGGTGCTCTCGGTGCGGCGTGGTTAACGTGGTCAAGGAATGGCTTCCATCGGACGTTTACTGTACGTGGAGAGGCTGACAGCTGGGTCCACGGCCGCAGCAAGGAAGTGCCTCCTTATTACGCGCAAAATAATTATTCCTCCACCTAACAGCGGGGACCCACCGGACGGGCCACCGTATTTCGTGAAAAAAATGTTTCCCCCTGACTGCTGGGACCCACCAGCTACACCTTCGCACGCAAGGAAGTGCGCCCGGGCAAAAAAACAAAAAAAAGACGATTCGCCCCCCTGACTGCTGGGACCCACCAGCTACATCTTCGCAGGCACGGAAGGGCCTGACAGTCGGGACCCACCTGGTCGAAGCGTACGTAGTGTTGTCATCCTGGTCGCGAACGTGTACGTACATACTGGTTGATCTAGAGGCGCGCACGTGTCGTAGTAGAGGCGCGCACGTAGCATGTACATGTACGTACAGCGGCCAGGGTGCAAGAAATAAAATACGGCCACGTACATACATACGGGCGAGGTCTCAAACACCTACTCGTGCATACGTACATGGCTGGGTCGGAACAGAGAAACAGAGTCGTCGTCGTGTTCATGGGGAGGCAACAGAATGCGTCGTGTTCATGGGGAGGCAACGGAATGCGTCGTGTTCATTGGGAGGCAACGGAACGCGTGGGAGCCAACCGGCTTGGACGGAACAGGCGATGGAAACGAGGCCTGGCATACCGCACAACGGAGAAAATGGACCTCCTACATTCGGAACGGGGTCCTGTTGATCGAGAGGGGTGTGGCGTACCGCAAAACGGAGGAAACAGACCTCCTACGGTTGAAACGGGGGTCCTGTTGATCGGGAGGGGTATGGCGTACCGCAAAACAAACGAAACGGACCTCCTACGGTCGAAACAGGGGTCCTGTTGATCAGGAGGGGTGTGGTGTACCGCAAAACGGATGAAACGGACTTGTGTTGGAGCGCTACGGTCGAAACGGGGGTCCTGTTCATCGGGAGGGGTGTGGCGTACCGCAAAACGGGACTCCACGGGATACTGTTCATCTCCACCGTCGACCTCCTCCAACCTCCATGGGCTACCGTCGACCTCCTCCAGCCTCTACGGGCTCCTGTTCATCTAGCCTCCACCGCGCGCTACTCCACCGGCTACTGTTCAACCAGCCCTCCACCGTCTACTGTTCATCCAGCCCTCCACCGTCTACTGTTCATCCAGCCCTCCACACCACGGGGTCATGGTCAACCACCCCTCCATGGCCACCCCTCCACCGTCTACTATTCATCTAGCCCTCCACACCACGGGCTCCTGTTCATCCAGAGGAAACGCCACCGCTCACTGGTCATCCAAACCCCCCCGCAACACTCATTGTTCATCCAATCTATCGGCTTCAGTTAGCAGCAGTAGCGAAGGAATCGCTCCATCGGGTTCAGTTAACAGCCATCGATCGATCGCTTCGGTTCAGTAACGCGTAGCTTGTAGTGCAATCGCTCGGGTTCAGTTAGAGCCCAACGCCTCGCTCGGGTTTAGTTAGAGCCAACGCCTCGCACACACGCGCGTACCTATACGAGAGAAACGCGCATCGCTCCGCCCCCGACCTCCCACCGTAACCGGCAACTCCCCGAAATTTTCCTCCCCCTCGCTTCTACCATGGGTTTTTCCGTCATGGACGGCCCAAAGAATGTCATGCAGCTGCGTCTCCGGCTCGCCCAGGACGAAAAGCCCATTTTCTGTCATGATTTTTTGTCACAGAAGTAGGAGCCCACCACATCTATGATGATACCGGGTTTTGTTAGTGTCATATGTATGACAGAAAAAATATCGTTCGGCCCAAAATTCATGGATGTGTCTTTTTTGTAGTGTTTTTAGGTACGCAATGGACAGGGCTTACCCAATCAGTATCAGCAACAGGATATATTATACCTGCCTCAAGTAGCTTTAGTATCTCCTTTCTTACCACTTCTTTCATCTTAGGATTTAACCGTCGTTGAGGATCTCTAACTGGTTTGGCATCTTTCTCCAATTTTATTTTGTGTTGGCATAGAGTGGGACTAATGCCCTTAAGATCATCCAGAGTATATCCAATAGTAGCACGGTGCTTCTTCAAAGTTTTCAATAATCTTTCCTCTTCTTGCTCTGAAAGGTTAGCACTAATAATAACAGGATATATTTTCTTTTCATCAAGATAAGCATATTTAAGATTATTAGGTAAAGGTTTGAGCTCAAACACGGGATCACCCTTGGGTGGAGGTGGATCCCCTAGGATTTCAACAGGTAAGTTGTGTTTCAGAATAGGACCCTGTTGAAGGAATACTTCATCTATTTCCCTTCTTTCATTCATAAACAAATCATGTTAATGGTCTAGCAAATATTGTTCTAACAGATTAGTAGGAGGTACGGCAATAGAAGCAAGACCAATAATTTCATCTTACTAGGCAATTCTTTATCACGGGGTTGTCTACGAAACTTAGCAAAATTAAACTCATGTTTCATATCCCCTAAGCCAATTGTAACAACATCCTTTTGCAATCAATCCTAGCATTAACAGTATTCAAGAAGGGTCTGCCAAATATAATGGGAAAAAAGTCATCTTGTGGGGAACCAAGAACAAGAAAATCAACAGGATATTTAACTTTCCCACACAAGACTTCGACATCTCTAACAATCCAAAATGGCTTAATAGTATCTCTATTTGTAAGCTTAATTGTAACATCAATATCTTCTAACTCAGAGGGTGCAATATCATGCATAATTTAATTATATAGGGAAATAGGTATTGCACTAGCACTGGCACCCATATCACATAAGCCATGATAACAATGATCTCCTATTTTAACAGAAATAACAGGCATGCCTACAACAGGTCTATGTATCTTAGCATCTGGTTTAGCAATATTACCAGTTTCACCACGGAAGTAGATAACATGCCCATCTATATTATCGCCCAAGAGATCTTTAACCATAGCAATACTAGGTTCAACTTTAATTTGCTCAGCAGGTGTATAAGTTCTAGTATTACTCTTATGAACAACAGTTGAAGCTTTAGCATGATCCTTTATCCTAACAGGAACATGTGGTTTCTCAACATAAGTAGTAGGAACAATAGGATCATTATAAGTGATAGTATTTTCTTCAACTATAATAGGTGCAACTACTTTTACTTGAATGGGAGGATTATATTTAAACCACTTCTCCTTAGGGAGATCAACGTGAGCAGCAAAGGATTCACAAAAAGAAGCTACTATCTCAGAGTCAAGTCCATATTTAGCGCTAAATCCACGAAAAGCATCGGTATCCATAAAAGATTTAACACAATCAAACTTAGGTGTCATACCTGACTCCTTACCATCGTCGGAACCCCAATCTTCAGAGTTGCGTTTAATTCTTTCCAATAAATCCCACTTGAATTCAGTAGTCTTCATCATATAAGAACCAGCACAGGAAGTACTGAGCATGGTGTGATCATTAAGAGAAAGCCGAGCATAAAATTTTTGAATAATCATTTCTCTTGAGAGCTCATGATTGGGGCATGAATATAACATTGACTTAATCCTCCCCCAAGCTTGAGCGATGCTTTCTCCTTCGTGAAGCCAGAAATTATATATGTAATTAGAATCATGATGAACAAGATGCATAGGATAGAACTTCTGGTGAAATTCCAACTTCAATCATTTATAGTTCCAAGATCATGTATCATCACATAGCCTATACCATGTCAATGTGTCTCCCTTCAAAGATAAAGGGAAGACCTTCCTCTTAACAACATCATCAGGAATACCTGCAAGCTTAAATAATCCACAAACTTCATCCACAAAGATAAGGTGTAAATAGGAATGCAATGTTCCATCTCCTGCAAAGGGATTAGCTAGCAGTTTCTCTATCATACCCGAAGGAATCTCAAAGTAGACATTTTCAATAGGTTCAGTAGGTTGAGGAGCAACTCTTTGCTCTACTGGTCGGGGTGAAGATACCCTGAACAAGCCCCTCAAAGGATTAGTTTCCATAGCAACAAGTGACAGAAAATTTCAGCACACTATATAAATGTTTCCTTACTAAGTTCCACTCACCAAAGGTGCTTCACTCCCCGGCAACGGCACCAGAAAAGAGTCTTGATGACCCACAAGTATAGGCGATCTATCGTAGTCCTTTCGATAAGTAAGAGTGTCGAACCCAACGAGGAGCAGAAGGAAATGACAAGCGGTTTTCAGTAAGGCATTCTCTGCAAGCACTGAAATTGTAGGTAACAGATAGTTTTGTGATAAGATAATTTGTAACGGGTAACAAGAAAAGAAAGTAAATAAGGTGCAGAAAGGTGGCCCAATCTTTTTTGTAGCAAAGGAAAAGCCTGGACAATTTCTTATAATGAGAAAAACGCTCCCGAGGACACATGGGAATTATCGTCAAGCTAGTTTTCATCATGCTCATATGATTCGCGTTCGGTACTTTGATAATTTAATATGTGAGTGGACCGGTGCTTGGGTACTGCCCTTTCTTGGAAAAGCATCCCACTTATGATTAACCCCTATTGCAAGCATCCGCAACTACAAAAGAAGTATTAAGGTAAACCTGACCATAGCATGAAACTAGTGGATCCAAATCAGCCCTTTACGAAGCAACGCATAAACTAGGGTTTAAGCTTCTGTCACTCTAGCAACCCATCATCTACTTATTACTTCCCAATGCCTTCCTCTAGGCCCAAATAATGGTGAAGTGTCATGTAGTCGATGTTCACATAACACCGCTAGAGGAGAGACAACATACATCTCATCAAAATATCGAACAAATACCAAATTCACATGACTACTAATAGCAAGACTTCACCCATGTCCTCAGGAACAAACGTAACTAATCGCAAAGCATATTCATGTTCATGATCAGGGGAGTATTAATATGCATTAAGGATCTGAACATATGATCTTCCACCAAGTAAACCAATTAGCATCAACTACAAGGAGTAATCAACACTACTAGCAACCCACGGGTACCAATTTGTGGTTTTGATACAAGATTGGATACAAGAGATGAACTAGGGTTTTGAGAGGAGATGGTGTTGGTGAAGATGTTGATGGAGACTGACCCCCTCCCAATGAGAGGATCGTTGGTGATGACGATGATGATGATTTCCCCCTCCCGGAGGGAAGTTTCCCCGGCAGAACAGCTCCGCCGGAGCCCTAGATTGGTTCCGCCAAGGTTTCACCTCGTGGCGGCGGAGTTTCGTCCCGTAAGCTTGCTTATGATTTTTTCTAGGGTAAGAGGCTTCATATAGCAGAAGATGGGCACCGGAGGGCCACCAGGGGGCCCAGGAGACAGGGGGCGCGCCCCCACCCTCCTAGCTAGGGTGTGGGCCCCCTATGGTATTTTCTTCGCTCAATAATTCTTATTAATTCCAAAAATGACTGACGTGGAGTTTCAGGATTTTTGTAGCTGTGCAGAATAGGTTTCCAATATTTGCTCCTTTTCCAGCCAGAATTCCAGCTGCCGGCATTCTCCCTCTTCATAATAAACCTTGTAAAATAAGAGAGAATAGCCATAAGTATTGTGACATAATGTGTAATATCAACCCATAATGCAATAAATATCGATATAAAAGCATGATGCAAAATGAACGTATCACCCTCTCTAAAGTTTTTTTGCTGCAAAGACTCTAATGGCGCTCAATGGACACGGGTATAATGTCTTAACTGTGTGTGATGCAAGTGTGTTATGAATCACCACAATTGCGCAAGCGCGAGCAAAGGTGGAGGTACTGGCTCAACCATGTGTGATGCAAGTGCGCTGTAAAATCACCACGACTGCGCAAGCGCGAGCAAAGGGTGGAGGTACTGGCTTAACCGTGTGCGATGCAAGTGCACTGTAAAATCACCACCTGCGCAATCTAAAGGCGGGTAGTTTATTTAGACTGAATTCCACGTCTGCTTCTGAAAATTAGGACGAATCGTGTGCAATAGACCAGCTAGCTAGAAATCTAAAAACAAACTACCTGCCTTGAGCGTTACAAAAATCGACGGTTCCGCCACTTTTCCTTATTATCATACACGCATATTCTTATTGAACTGTGCGCGATCTTGGGTACTCCCTCCCCGCATCAATTCCTTTACCCAAATTTTAGTAGCCTTCATACTTCAACCATCGCCCACACTCCTCCAACACCGACCTTATAGTAAAATTGCAAGAGCCGAGGCATTGAACCATCGCCCTCCCTCGTCCACCACCATCTCCACCCACCATTACTAAAATTTTCAGTAGCCACGGCGTATCCTCAAACACCCCCCCCCTCCACAATCCCCCACCCAGCCACCTGCCCCCATGAACCCTAGCTCACCGCCGCCGCCGCCGCCAACCCCTGTCGGTCTACCCATTCCTCCTAGCTTAGATAATAAAGTTTAGGTTACCCAGCGATTCCCATACCGTCGCCCCACTCCCCTGAGTTTTTAGATGAGGCCTATGGTGTCCCTTCCAGCCAGATCCACATCCCCTGCTCCACAATGTTGCAGCCTAAGCTCGAACACGTATCCCGGGGAGCCTGACGAGCGTTCGACCAAGAAGAGGTTTATCATGGCCTCTCCGGTGGATGTTGGCGAGGTGGCCGCCGTTTGCCCCGACCTGTCGATCCTATAGCAACACGTCACCGCGGAAGCCGGCGAAGACATTGAGTATGTTTCCATGCCAAAGGCTTCATGTTAGCAGTAGCGTATTACTATATCTCGGGAAAGCTGGCTATGACATAAGCTTGTCGACAACGACGACTTCACGCGGGCCATGTCACAGGTTAAGTGGTCCATCCCCAACCTCCCAGGTTCAACTGTCGCCGATCTCTTTGACGGCCCTGCCGTTGATCTCCTCCGTGAAGCGGTCAAGGATTTGTGATCCTTGTATGCCATCGAGCCCATTTTGTCATTTTTGAAGGACACGTTCTACGGCGGCGGCTTGGGATCCTCAATTGCCAAGTCAGATCTCATCGACCACGACCACGACCAGGAGGAGGGCACCCACAAAGGTTCTTCCAAGGTGAAACAGCCCATCTGTGACATTAGAGAGCGCAGCATGAGTCCGTGCTCTTCCAACTGGAAGGATCCCGTCCATGACATGTGAGGCAACATCCTATCAGCAAATCTTACCTTTTCTAGCTTGCCGACCCGTACCCTTTGGTGTGGTAGCATTTGCCGTGCGGTGCTCTAACTGTGTCGTGTTTAATTATTTTAGTTATGCAAAAATGTATTGTTCAATAGGGCTATGTGATGTTTAAGTATGAATTGTCCACTTCAGTTTCATGAATGGCTATATTTGGTTGTTTATAGTGAGTAGATGCCTTGCTTATATGTATTTGGTTGTTAGGTTGGTTGCAGTGAGCATTTTTCTAGTTTTCGAGCACATGCCTTGTTTATATGTATTTGGTTCTTAGGTTGGTTGCAATGAGCATTTGTCCAGTTATCAAGCAGATGCCTTGTTTATCTGTATTTGCTTGTTAGGTTGGTTGCAGTGAGCATTTGTCCAGTTTTCAAGCAGATGCCTTGTTTATCTGTATTTGCTTGTTAGGTTGGTTGCAGTGAGCATTTGTCCAGTTTTCAAGCATATGCCTTGTTTATCTGTATTTGCTTGTTAGGTTGGTTGAAGTGACACTCTGTCCAGTTTTTAATCGCTATATTTGGTTGTTATACTGATCATTTATGTCTTTTTTATTTCAGTCATTCATAATGTGATGTTCATTATGTGCAAGTCGGAACTGTGCCACTCAATTGCATCAATACCAGTTTGAACGGCTATATTTGGTTCCAATTATGCCTGGTGTAGTTAACACATGCCCTTTATTTTAGTTTTACACATTTATCCAGTGTGATGTTTAAGGATTACCTACATTCTATTCATTTTCAACAATACCAGTTTGAATTGAAATATTTGATGGCTGTTAAGCCTGTTGTCGGTAACATTGCCTTCCATTTTATATCTGGTTTAGCAGCATGCTGAAACCAACACATTTAAGCTATCATTTGGAGATGATGTTGTTTACCTTTGCTATATTTGTTTGATGTTAAGGTTGTTGTACTTATCATGCATGTCCACTACTTATGCAGGACAACAACGGGAGTGGCCACCATTTCCCGCCGAGGTTAGTTTCATCCCTCGGCTCTTACTCCGCCCGTCATTCCATAATGTAGTGCATATAGATCCAGGCCTGGACACTTGTTAGCTTCTAATATTGACTTGTTGCTTGTAGGTACATATGCCCTTGGCAAGGATCCATGCATCGACCCTTTTTGCATATGGAGCAATAAAATATTCATGAACAAGCATCAAGTGAGGAAACTGATAAGGATTATTAGAAAAAATATAAAACTGGTGGCAACCAAATTGTTGGTTTATGCTCTATCCAACACAACAGTGAGCTGTAGGATGGTAACTACAAACTCTGTAGCCTTCTCTTTTTACTGCCCATAATGAGTTGTTAGACAACAATTCATTCGTAGTGGTTCCCGAAGCAGTTCACTCAAGATTACCTCGCAAAGTACATGATTGGTGGACATGCAATGAAGGTTAAAGTATTTGATCCAGACTACAATGACCATTGAGAAGTCCTAATGAAGACAGTGAAGGATGGACGGGCAGCCATCACAAGGGGTTGGCCTAGAGTCGTGCGTGCATTACGCATGGAGGAGGGCACAATATGGGCATTTCGCTTCACCTTCTCCAGCAACAAGAATGTCTTTAGCCTCTCTCTTTACAGTCATTAGTATAACTGTGGTTCATCATTCTTTACTTGGTGATTCTATAGTTCTTCAGTATATGTACATGTGCATCGAATTATGCATTCCTGGTTGAACCTATATTTGTAATTAACATGGTTGGATATGAAATAAGTGATTGCCTACATTGAAATTCAAAACATGTGATTTTTAAATTAGGGATTAATTAGGGATCACACTACACATGGTTTGCGAAAGAGAAACATATGCGATAGACGTGGAGATTAGACATGTTTCTAGGATCCACTATGATGCGGAGCATCCCAAGGTCATCCCCATGGACCTACCTACATCTCCCACGACACCACTTGGACCAATGACAAGAGCTCGAGCAAAGGCTATAGAAGATAAGGTGAACTTGCTCCTCTCCGAACTTCCACTTTCTACTTATGAGACATGGCTACTACCTCATGTGGAGACCCTATGTGTGATCAGGTATTTGGAGGGAAGCCACGGATCAGCTGCACCAAACGGACAAGACAGTGAGGACACCAAGTTCAATGGACAAGAATAAGGACTACTCGAAACTCCCAGTCATTGGACGACCGACGTCTCTCGGACGTCCGGCGCCTGGAGGCTCCAACTGGCCAGCCATGTCCCAGCCCACGCACACTCCAGCGGCCGGACAACCGATGCCGACTGGATGTTCGACGACTCCCAGCGCCCGGACGACCGAGCTCCACCGGACGACCGACACCACCATGTCCGAGCCAAAACATCAGAAGGATGGAAGCCCTCGGACGACCGACGGACCGGACGACCGACCCTGACCGGACAACTGACCAATCCTGAATAGAGCCGAAACATCGGGCGTCTGACCAGGACCGGATGTCCGGACCCTCGCGAGCCATCGGAGGACTGGTGACTGTTGCACGTCAGACGCATGTGTGTCCGCCCATGTGTTGGGTCGAAGCCCACTTACCCTTTCGTCCACTAAGACTATAAATTGACCTCCTCCTCCCCCTTTCTAAGGTTAGCAAAGGATTAGCTCATTTGAGAGATAGAGCTTTGATCATCCACCTGTTACTTCTCCATTGGAGTCCACGGCCTCTTTGGAGAAGATCCCCCAAGCGGATTCAAGACCCCTTTACAGGAAGACCCCTCAAGACCTCCTCACAGAGAAGAACTACCACCACTTGTATCGTCCTTTGTTGGATTTGGATCGTTTATCTCTTTGTGTTTCGAGGATATAGCACATGTGTAATCAAATCTTGTTGGTTTGAGTGATTTCTCTCCTCGTGTTTTCTCTCGTGTTCTCCGTGTTCGTAGGATCCCCTCCAATCGTGAAAGATCGGGCATCTAGGGTTCTACCCTACATCATCTTTGGTATCATGAGCCACGTTGATCACGATATTGGAGCCCCTAACCTCTTTTTCTAGCCTAATTTTGTTGTGTTCTTCCCCAATTTCAAAAATTCCCACAAAAATAGCCCCATTTTTTTTTGTGATTTGTTGGTGTGATGAAGTTTTGTTGGATTTGATCCGTGGATTTGCTTTGCCTCACGTGGATTTAGCTTTCCTCCACCATCTCCACCTTTTCCATCCAAAATCACTCAAATTTTGCCCAATTTCCGCCTCCACATCTCGAAACCCCGAGTTCATCCCGTGCCCGAAGTCGCCCAGGCACCGGACGCCCGATGAGCATCGGTCATCCGATCACCATCGGACATCCGATGTTACCTGACAAAACTGAATATTTTTAGTTCGGTTTCCCGCACCGTTCCATCGCCACTTCCGCATACGCACTCCATTACCACATTTCCGCATACACACTCCGTTACCACATTTCTGCATACGCACTTGCATGACACCACCGCTTTCCGCAACCACTATCGCTCACCCATTTCGCACTCCGACAAATTTTGACACATTTGGTCTTTGAGTTTTGAGTTGCGGTTTCTGTTTCCTAACGTGTTTCGACTACTTAGGGAGGGTTCGACATCGACATCACCGCCGCTCATATTTATCATCAACATCGACCGCTATACAATTTTGACACCTCGACCGTAAACAAGAACGGTAACCTCTATATCATCTTGGTATTGTGGTATCCTTTCATGGTACATTCTTGCCATTGGATTGATAACCCCATAGCCCATTTTGAGTACCTTACCTATCGAGACTAGCCATTTGAGTATTGCCGGCAATGTTACTTGTGCACATTAGTGATCATAGCTCCCATTGCATACATACCATATCATCTTGGTACATATCTTGGTATCATCTCTTGTGTCACAAGGTTGTCATAGCATATACACAATTGCTATCTTGGTTCGTGAAGTTTTGCATGAGAAAGGAGCTCAAAAGAGAATGAGCCAAACAAGCTTTTAAGCAAAAGGAAAAGATAACCAAAGAGATTTTAAGCAAGAACCATAGCATCATACAACATTAATATTGTTGTACTCGATCATCTACGATCATATCATCGGAATACCATACATATAGCATAATTGGGATAGAAGTCATTGCATTCTTGCTTAGTAGGTTGTGCACAAGTTTCATATCCGCCTATTGTGCAATCGTGCTTGTCGGCGTTCTGGGAACAGGGGTCCCCAGACTTGCCTGCCTGCGGCCTGCGGCGTGGCTCAAGGGGCGGCCCATCATGGCCCATCTTCATCAGCACGAGCTCAAGACCCTCGCGAGGGGCCAAGCCTCGTGGGGCAGACGACAGGAGGCCTCCTCAGGCACGGCCTCGTCAGGCTGGCTCGCGAGGAGGCGGAGAGATCAAGGCGGGGTACCTCACGAGGTGCCCATGACGCAAGCCATGACGACCAAGGGCGCCAGGCGGGCGCCAGCATGCGCAATGTCCTTCTTTCCTCTTTGGTGCAAAGGGAGCAAGCGCAGGCGAGAGCATCAAGCAAAGGCATCCATTTCGGTGCAACAAGACAAAGACCGTCACAACGGCAGGATGGAGGTCATCATGGAGCCCAAGCCGGCGTCACCACCAGAGCCTTTGGCAGGCGAGGACCAACTTTAGTCAGGATAAGTGTACTAGATGTTCCCCTTCAAAATGGCCAATTGTTGGCGCCCTTCCCGCTCAATATTTGGGAAGAGGCCCAGGTCCTTTGCCTATAAATAGGACTAGCCACCCACAAGGTAGAGGGATCGGATCGGAGATCGGACCCTCACCAGAGAGAGCGACTGAACTCCCCCTAGTAGTTCATCGCACCAGCCAAGAACAGACCCTCACGAGGCTGTTCTTCCTTGTATTGTTCATCATCAGCCCAAGAGGCAATCCACCACATCACACACTGGAGTAGGGTATTACACCACAATGGTGGCATGAACCAGTATAAACTCTGTGTCTCTTGTGTTGTTCCTTTGATTGCTTAGATCATAGCGAGGCGGTGAGGTGCAGGTAGGCAGAGGGCGAAATCTCCACGTGCACCCCAGTGTTCGAATCTAGAGGGTCTGTCGGAACCCGAAATCCGACATTTGGCGCGCCAGATAGGGGTGCGCCGGAATTCGTCTTCCGCCGCCCTGTTCTTCATCGACCATCGCGTCCATGTCAGACGCTCGTCGGGCCCGCGCCGAGCGCCAAGCCGCTCTCGCTTCCCGTGTCACCCAGACGGCTCCCGTCGGCGGCCATCCCCGCCGTTCCCCGTCGCCTGCCGTCAACGCCGCCACCGCCCCGGCGGGGAATGAGCAGCAAGCATCGTCCCAGCATCCATCCATGAGGCGAGACGGCTACACTGCCACTCCCTCGCTCGCCCTGGCTGGTTCTTCATCCCGCGCGCCCCGCGCGGTCGTGGAGGCTCGAGCTGCGCTCATCGCGGCAAACGAGCTCCTGCGCTACCGCCCAGTTGATGATGTCTATGAAGAGTGGCTCGACCGCGTCGCCGAGCTCGTCTGCGCCGCAGGGGGCTCCCCCGCGCCATCCTTCTCGCTGCACCACACCCTGCCCTGCGCGGGCAATGAAGCTCCGGGGGCGCCTCAGCCGCCTCCCCCTCAAGAAGGCGCCCTAGCCCCGAGGCGCGTGGCCCCTGGGCGGAACCCGCTCCGTCTGGTGCCAGCGCAGCAAGAGCGAAGCTGCCAAGAGGTTCCTCGCCCCCAAGAAGCTGCCCGAGTGCCCCCTGCTCTGGTCCGCCGCGACCACGCTCCTGTTCCAGCGCGCCAAGACCCCGCGCTGCTCCCAGCTGCAGCACATGGGGTCCCACAAGACCAAGCTCTTCATCACCAGAGGCCTCCCGTGGCCACAGCAGGCTGCCACGCCTTCACCACCGAGCTGCGCAGCGTCGCGTGGCCCCGCAAGTTCAAGCCAAACCTGCCTCCTCGCTACGACGGCACGGCTGACCCTGCGGAGTTCCTCCAGCTCTACGAGCTGGGCATTGAAGCCGCCAACGGGGACGAGAAGGTCATGGCAAACTGGTTTCCCATGGCGCTCAAGGACGGGGCCCGCACCTGGCTCCTGAACCTAGCTCCAGGCACGATCTCCTCCTGGGACGAGATGCGCACCCGTTTCATCGCCAACTTCCAAGGTACCCGCGACCGGCCACCTGCCGTGAGCGACATGCGCCGCATCAAGCAGCAACCAGGGGAGACCCTACAGAAGTACATCCAGCGCTTCAACAACGCACGCCTCAAGATTCCCAAGGTAACCGAGGAGGCCATCATCTCAGCCTTCTCCGACGGCGTGCGTGACGTCAAGATGAAGGAGGAGCTGGCGATGCATTAAGATTCGTGCACTTCCTTGGAGCTGTTCAACTTGGTAACCAAGTGCGCCAGGGCTGAGGAAGGGCGCCTTTCCCTCCTCGAGCTGCTGGTCGCAGACCCGGAAGAGAAGAAATCCAAGGCCAAGGATGTGAAGCGCAAGGGGTATGCCGTGCTCGCGGCAGAACCAGACACCAAGAGGGGCAGAGATCAGCCCGAGTCTTTCAAGTGCAGCCGGTACTGTGTGTACCACGACCTCCACACCCACAACACCAACGAATGCCAAGAGCCCCGAGCCGTGCGAGAAGGAAGGGTCGGCCAACTCCTCGACCGCAACGATCGTGGCTATGGCCGAGGAGGAGGAAGGAACGCAGGACGCTATGAAGACCGCGGCCCTCGCCAATGGTGGTGCGACCGACCTCGCAAGGATCGCCGGCAGGATCAGCCTCGCGAGGGAGACTGGAGGGATCAGCCTCGCGAGGATTGCCCGCAAGGAAACGCAGGCCTCCCTCCACTGCCGCCGCAGCCAAGGAGAAATGAGGACCATCATCAGGACGAGGGGGCT
Source organism: Triticum dicoccoides (assembly GCF_002162155.2). NCBI lineage: Eukaryota > Viridiplantae > Streptophyta > Magnoliopsida > Poales > Poaceae > Triticum > Triticum dicoccoides. Next base: position 267,197,559 of record NC_041385.1, on the reverse strand, counting down.
GGGGGCTTCCAGGAGCCGCGCGCGATCTCCTGCATCCTGGGCGGAGCTCAAGCCCTAGCCTCTCAACGCATCTTCAAAAAGTTTGCCCGCGAAGTGAATGCAGTCCTCCCCAAGCTTGAAGCCACGCACCCCCTCAGGTGGTCGGCGTGCGCCATCATGTTCAGCTCAGCGGATCAGCTCAAGTGCGCGGCCACAGCCGGAGTCCTGCCAATGCTTTGCTCCCCAGTCACCAGCAACGTGCAAGTCACCAGGACCCTCATCGATGGCAGGGCAGGGCTCAACATCCTGTCCGTAGAGACATTCAACAATCTCCAAGTGCCTTACGATCAGCTTCAGCCAACCAAGACTTCCTCTGGAGTCACCGACGGCTCCATAGTTCCAATTGGGCAGGCCCGCCTCCCTGTCACCTTCGGGGCGCGCAACAACTACCGCACCAAGCTCATCGACTTCGACGTCGCCCACATTCGCCTGCCGTACAACGCCATCCTCGGCTACCCAGCTCTCGCCAAGTTCATGGTCGTGACTCATCACGGCTACAACGTCCTCAAGATGCCAGGAAGTGGTGGAGTCATCACGGTGCCCTATGAAGAAAGGGACGCGGTGTGCTCCCTGGAACGAGCTTTTCAGGCCGCATCACTTGATGACCCAGATCGCGGGAGCGGGAGGCTCCTTGAGACCACCCACAAGAGGAAGACATTGCAAGGCCCGACACCTCAGGAGGCAGGCCCTTCAGGGTCCGTTCCTACACAGGGGGCACCTCCTTCTGTCGCATAGGGAGCCGCGCCCGGCGCCCTCCTCAAGCAAGGCTTGGGGGCTCCCTCCTGGAGGGCTACCGACCTTGCTAAGGTCACGAGAGAGGCGCTTGGGCACCACTTGGAGGCATGTTTCAAAACACGTTTCCCTCAGGAAGGAGCAAAGCAAGGAGGTTCAAACCCTCAAGAGTTCGTCAGTCAGATCACGCAGGAGTTGCAGGAGTCAAGAGTCATGAGTGGCAGCCGCTGCTTACCCGCCGCAGCTCCCCATCCAGGCGAGGATGGTGGGTTGCGCGTCTGCATTGACATCTCAGGGCTCAACCAAGTCGCCTCTCAGGAGCACTTCTGGCCCTCACGCGTGGGGCGCTGCGAAGGCCCACCCCACAGCTACGTCCGCATGCCCTACGGCTTGCCGAACGCGGCTGCGGTGCGCCAGCGCCTCATGAGGAGCATCCTGGAGGCTCAGGAGGCCAGGTGTTCCACAGTCCTGGCGGAGATGGAGATGGTTCGCGAGGAGCCACCAGCGCCTCCGGAGCCTCCCAAGGCTCCTGGGCCTGGGGGCTCGTGAAGATCGGCTCCCGCAGCCTGCTACGTCTACTACTTCAACACCCCTTCGTCGTCAGCACTATCAGGTGACATCTTTCAAGTTTCGTTTCCAGCTGGGAGCGCCCTCAGGGCTGCATCATTCCCAGGCCGCGTGGGTCCGTCCCTGCGGCGTGTATCCCTTTTGCTCATGTTTTTAGCTGTCACGCCCAAGATGTGACCCTATCCTAAAGGAACTCGAAGGTCCCACCAAGGATAGAAGCGCATCTTGAAGACGCTTTTGCAAGGTGGATATCATTACATCAAGATTACATAATAGATAGGGATACATACATCAGGCATACAATGCCACACGAATACAACATCATATCATACATAAGAGCAACATCCGACTACGGATGAAACACAAACAGAAACTCAAGCGACATCCACCCTGCTAGCCCAGGCTGCCGACCTGGAACCTATCCCCTGATCGAAGAAGAAGCAGAAGAAGAACTCCAAAATAAGCAAACATCGCTCTCGCGTCATGATCATCGCATAACCTGTACTTGCAACTGTTGTTGTAGTAATCTGTGAGCCACGAGGACTCAGCAATCCCATTACCATGGGTATCAAGACTAGCAAAGCTTAATGGGTAAGGAATGGATAAGTGGTGAGGTTGCAGCAGCGACTAAGCATATATGGTGGCTAACATACGCAAATAAGAGCAAGAAGACAGCAAACAGAACGGTCGTGAAGCTAGCAATGATCAAGAAGTGATCCTGAACTCCTACTTACGTCAAACATGACCCAAAACCGTGTTGACTTCCCGGATTCCGCCAAAAAGAGACCATCACGGCTACACACGCGGTTGATGCATTTTTAATTCGGATCTGGTGTCAAGTTATCTACAACCAGACATTAACAAATTCCCATCTGCCACATAACCGCGGGCACGGCTTTCGAAAGATTATACCCTGCAGGGGTGTCCCAACTTAGCCCATGATAATCTCTCGCGATAAACGAAGGATATACCTTCTCCCAGGAAGACCCGATCAGACTCGGAATCCCGGTTTACAAGACATTTTGACAATGGTAAAACAAGACCAGCAAAGCCGCCTGATGCACCGACAATCCTGATAGGAGCTCCAGATATCTCGTTCTTAGGGCAACACCGGATGAGACATACTACGAGTAAAACCAGACCTCGAGTTTCCCCGAGGGGGCCCCGCGGTCTACTCGGTTCAGACCAACACTTAGACAAGCATTGGCCCGAGGGGGCTAAAATAAAGATGACCCTCGGGTTAATTACACCCAAGGGAAATGTAGGTGGTGGTGAGGCAAATGGTAAAACCAAGGTTGGGCCTTGCTGGAGGAGTTTATTCAAAGCGAACTGTCAAGGGGATCCCATAAATCACCCAACCGCGTTAGGGACGCAAAATCCAGGAACATAATACCGATATGACGGAAACTAGGGCGGCAAGAGTGGAACAAAACACCAGGCATAAGGCCGAGCCTTCCACCCTTTACCAAGTATATAGATGCATTAATAATATAAGAGATATTGTGATATCCCAACATAATCTTGTCCACCATGGAGCAATCTTCGACTTCACCTGCAACTAGCAACACTATAAGAGGGCTGAGCAAAGCGGTAACATAGCCAAGCAACGGTTTGCTAGGCAGGGTGAAAAGGTTAGAGGCTGACATGGCAATTTAGGAGGCTTGAAGAGCAAAAGATAGGTAGCGCAGCAAAGCGATAGAACGAATCAACTAGCATAGCAATGATAGTAGTGAGATCCAGGGTAGCGGTCATCTTGCCTGAAATACCGCAAGGAAGAAGAACGAGTCCATGAAGAAGATGAAGCCACGAAGAGGAACCAAGCGCAGACGAACGAATCCTCACGATCGCAACAAAACAGGAACTATCGAGAAGAAGCACAGAACAAGGTAAACACACCACACATAGACAAGACATGATGCACAACAAGCATGATGCATGACAAAGCTACATGGAGCTACTCATGGCAAGAGATGATGCAAACAAGAGCAACACATCAAAGCAAGTTTAAATGAGGCCGGAAACAACATAGAACAATTCCGGTAAGTCGTCATGTGCAAATTTCGAAATTGGTCCAGATCTGAATAAACCTTATGTTCAAGTTGTTAAACAGCAAGTTAAAGAGCACCAAGAGGATCTACATGAAATTCTAGTCAAGTTACATATAAAGTTCATTTAATTCAGAGCTACGTCCTAGAAGATATGAGCAAAACAAGTTAAACATGACATTGATGCAAAATGCATACAAACATCAAGAAAACACTCCCAAAACATGGATGCAACATGATAATATGAATCTACATGCAAAATCAAGCAAGTTTCGTATAAAGCACACTCAAAACGGAGCAACGGTTCAACACATACACTCTATACAAGTTTAAAGGACAAGTTGTCTAAAACAGCAACTAGGCATATTGCAAGCCCCAAAACAACATGCTACAGCACCTCAACATAAAAACAAAAGGCATGGACATCATGTACAGGTAAAGCATAACAAAACATGAACACTGAGCTATCTCCATAAATCACAAGAACATGCTCCAAAACACATGACAAGATTGCATATAGTAACAGTTTCAGACTTTGAAGAAATAACATCAGGTTGCAATGTTTAGAGCTATCGAAAAACATGTTACAGGAACTTAACATGGCAAACAAAGGCATGGCATGAATCTACTTATTTCTTAAAACAAAAGACCTTTACTGACCATGATCCAAAAAGGATCAGAAGATATGATGGCACCCATGTAAACATGGCAAATGATATGACAGATTCAAACATGGCAGGAACAACGATAAGTAGGCATGTTGGTGAGCTTGTACCACTCACCAAAGAGCAATAAATGGCATTATAAGGTGACTAACAGTAAGAATGCATGTTTATGAAGCTAATCATGGCAAGATCAAGTTCATAGGGTGCATGGATCACTAGCAAAACACATGGCAAAACTGAACTTAATGTTAATAGGCTGACAGCAACACTATTTAGCAATCTGAGAGCAAGATTGCAACAAGCTACAGCAGGTTATAAATGCATCCAGAGGCATGGATAGATAGAGAAAGACATGTATAACAAAACATGTTTAGTGAACATCTCCAGATTATGCATAGACTGACTTGTAGCAGCAGGTTTACATAGATGGCACAATGTAACAAAGTGGATATCATCTCATGACGAACATTTTGATATATAATGCATGCAAAACGGAGCTACGGCCAAAGAGTTATGGCATGTTGAACAGGGCTACAGAATATGCAAAATTACGGGGACGGCAGAAAATCGACCTCGAGGGAAAAGTCAACGCGGGCGAGGTGGTGGCGGACCTCGCCGGAGAGCTCGCCGGAGTTGGGGGTACAAGGCGGTCGGAGCTGGGGAAGGCCGGATCCGGGCGCGGGGTCGCCGGATCTGGCCGGAGCCGCGCCGAGGAGCGGCGGGGGCGCACGCCGGTGGAGCTCGGGGAGGCTGCTCCGGCGAGGTGCTCCAAGGCCGGCGGGGTCTGCAGGAGAGAGAGAGAGAGTGAGGCCGGGCGAGGAGAGAGAGAGAGAGGTG
>NC_041385.1:267143992-267192463 GCF_002162155.2 Triticum dicoccoides | reverse complement strand
GCGGAACGGGCCGCGAGGGCCGGAGGCGGGCCCGGTGGGCCGCGGGCGGCGGAGGAGAGAGAGGGCGCGGGCGAGGGCGACGTGGCATGCTCCCGTTGGCCGGGAGCGGCCGCTGGGGTGAGGTGGCGTGACCTGATTGGTCGGAGTGATGTGGCGGCGGCGGTGGACATGTCTGGTGCGACGCGGATGCGTCCGGCGGCGCGGGGAGGAGTTTGCTAGGGTTTTATCTGCGCGAGATTTCGGGGAGGGGCACATATTTATAGATTCTGGGAGCTAGGAGAGTCCAAATGGGGTGCGGTTTTCGCCCACACGATCGTGATCGAACGACCGAGAGCATGGAGGTGGTTTGGATGGGCTCATGGGCTGTGGTGAAGAGGGGATGGGCTGCAAAGAGAAGGGGGTTTTACGGGCTATGCAGTTAACCATTGGAGTATCAAACGGACTCCAAATGGAACGAAACTTGACAGGCGGTCTACCGGTGGTATACCAAGGCCACTTGGCAAACCTCGGGCCATTCCGATAAAGTTTAACACCTTCTCACAACAAGAGGCAAAAAGGGGGACGCAGGAGGACGTAGGAGTGCCGGATTGCAAAACGGACAACGGGGAAAATGCTCGGATGCAAGAAACGAACTCGTATGCAAAATGAAATGCACATGATGACATGACAAAATGCAACACGCAAGCAAATAACATGGCAACACCGATGAATAACTGGCAGATACCTGGCGCATCGAATCCGGGGCATTACAACACTCCTCCACTAACAAGAGATCTCGTCCCGAGATCTTAGGACTGAGACGGAGGGGAAAAGGGATGAGGTGAAACAAGAACTCAAGAGAAGAAGCAAAGAATCGAGAGCACTCGAGAAGAAGAGAGGAACGGCAAGAATGACGAGAATCGAAAGCTCACGGAATCAGATAGACCATGAAACCACTTCGGTTAGAACGAGATGGGAAACGAATAAGACTGAAAGGATTTAGGCAGCACTCCGGCCGAAAATGGAAGGAATAGAACATGAGCTTGAGAGGATGGAAAGATACTTGATGACAGGAACAACACAAAACCTCCGGAAGAATTGAAATAGAATGGAATGAAAATAACTTAGAAGGAAGGATTGAACGAATTTGAATATCTGAGAAGAACGAAGAAATGCAAAACTCCACTTCAAAATAATAGGGAGAATTAAATGCACCTCGCGAAGCAAGAAGAAGAATACTTGAGCTTCGCCTACAAGAATCTTGATGAACACTTGAGGAATGAATTAAATCATGAAGAACCACCGTGAAGAACTCCGGTAACAAAAGGATGATGAGATAGAATGAAGGATGAAAGAATAAGATTAAAGCTTGCGATGATTTAGATGGAGGTTCCAACGAGATGGCCGAGGAAAATTGAACTCCGGAAAAGAAAAGATGAAACACTTGAAACTAGAATTTATTCATTAAGAACAAATTCCGAAGGAAGGGATTAATCACTTGGATGAAATAAGAATAAGATTTATTGTATACTTATCCTTCATCAAATTAAATTGATGACACGAATGGATTTTTTCATACTACTTATTCTTCTTGAAAAAGGATTGAGAGGTGACATATCGCAAACTTGAGAAGGTCTTCATGAACCATCGGTAGGACTGGAAAGATCGAATGAATAAAAATGATGATCAAGGAAAAAAATCTTGAACGAACCACCGTTAGAAATGAAAATGAACGAAGAAAAGAGAAAGAATTGCCGGGAAGAATTAGAAGAACCAATAAGCAAGAGGGGATTTAGGTGCAAAAGGACAAAGAGATCACGAGCTGATAAAGAATACTTGACGGATGCACCGGGATCACTGGATAACGTTAGCTGAAATGTGAGGACGAAAAATTCTTCTGGAACGATGGCCTCCGGTGAAGCAAAACAGAAATCAACTCCTGAAATACTCCGGATGGGTAAGAAAAGAATATCTAACAAATGGAATAATTCGAGATGGTAGCATGAAGCTAGAACCACGAATCTTCGAGAGAAGAGACAAGATTTAGAAGAAAAACTCTTCTTCGGTCTTCAAATGACGACGAGAAACAACACCAAAATTACTGAGATACTCCGGTAGAATGAAAAGCGAAGAGGTTGAGCCAACAATGAAAAGAATTTGAAAATGATCTTGGAGAAAGCATGTGACTGATGGAATCCATTCTTACGTCACACTTTGGAAAGAAAAATTGGGAATAGCTCCGGGAGAATTAGAAGAGTCAGGTAAGATCCTGGGAAAAGACATGTGGGTTAGGGCCCACTGAAGTGATAACATCGTTGGAAAGGACTGTTGTAGAGATAGATGATGCACCGGAATAATTGAAATATTTGAATGAGGTGACAACCTCGAATTAATTCGAACACAGGCGAATCTCTTGAGATGTCTTGCACACTCCGAAAGGATAAACTGGCGAGAGGCGAACGAGCAACGAAAACACTTGAGCCGAGGAAAAGAATATAATCACTACCGAAAAATAGAATTGAATCCACCGGAGAAGAAAAAGAGATGGAGAATGTCGAACAAAACGAGAATTCACCGGTTGAAACAATTGAGGGAAGACTGAAGAGGCTTCGTATGAATGAAATTGATGCTCGAAACAGACTCATGCTCCGGGAAGAAGAGGGTGGGAGGGCGGGAAAACAAAGGAAACTTCGAAGGGGAGACCGACGGATATCTTGAAGAGAAAACACTAGTTGAAAGAATGCAAAGGCTTCACATGAGTAGGATGGATACTCGATTACGGACTCCGGCTCCGAGAAGAAAAGGGTGGGCGGGTGGGAAAAGAAAACAACTGAGGATGGAAAGACAACTTCGTTGAGAAAGAACTGAGGATTGATCTCACAAAAGACAAAGAGGTTTGAATTGACTTGACGAGAGATGCACCGGATAAAAGAGGATGGACAACTCACGAAACTAACCGCGTGATCCTAAAGAAAAATTTGAAGGGAAGAGGAGTAGTTCAAAACACCTACGTCAAGATTCCTCACAAGAGCGACGAAGGGGCTGAGGAGTAAAAATAATTCCTACTCTCCGATATCATTACATCAACATTACATAATAGATAGGGATACATACATAAGGCATACAATGCCACACGAATACAACAGCATATCATACATAAGAGCAACATCCGACTACGGATGAAACACAAACAGAAAATCAAGCGACATCCACCCTGCTAGCCCAGGCTGCCGACCTGGAACCTATCCCCTGATCGAAGAAGAAGCAGAAGAAGAACTCCAAAATAAGCAAACATTGCTCTCGCGTCATGATCATCGCATAACCTGTACCTGCAACTGTTGTTGTAGTAATATGTGAGCCACGAGGACTCAGCAATCCCATTGCCATGGGTATCAAGACTAGCAAAGCTTAATGGGTAAGGAATGGATAAGTGGTGAGGTTGCAGCAGCGACTAAGCATATATGGTGGCTAACATACGCAAATAAGAGAGAGAAGAGAGCAAACGGAACGGTCGTGAAGCTAGCAATGATCAAGAAGTGATCCTGAACTCTTACTTACGTCAAACATAACCCAAAACCGTGTTCACTTCTCGGATTCCGCCGAAAAGAGACCATCACGGCTACACACGTGGTTGATGCGTTTTTAATTCGGATCTGGTGTCAAGTTATCTACAACCGGACATTAACAAATTCCCATCTGCCACATAACCACGGGCACGGCTTTTGAAAGATTATACCATGCAGGGGTGTCCCAACTTAGCCCATGATAAGCTCTCGCGATCAACGAAGGATATACCTTCTCCCAGGAAGACCCGATCAGACTCGGAATCCCGGTTTACAAGACATTTAGACAATGGTAAAACAAGACCAGCAAAGCCGCCTAATGCGCCGACAATCCCGATAGGAGCTCCACATATCTTGTTCTCAGGGCAACACCGGATGAGACATCCTACGAGTAAAACCAGACCTCAAGTTTCCCCGAGGGGGCCCCGCAGTCTACTCGGTTCAGACCAACACTTAGACAAGCATTGGCCTGGGTGGGCTAAAATAAAGATGACCCTCGGGTTAATTACTCCCAAGGGAAATGTAGGTGGTGGTGAGGCAAATGGTAAACCCAAGGTTGGGCCTTGCTGGAGGAGTTTTATTCAAAGCGAACTATCAAGGGGGTCCCATAAATCATCCAACCGCGTTAGGGACGCAAAATCCGGGAACATAATACCGATATGACGAAAACTAGGGCAGCAAGAGTGGAACAAAACACCAGGCATAAGGCCGAGCCTTCCACCCTTTACCAAGTATATAGATGCATTAATAATATAAGATATATTGAGATATCCCAACATAATCATGTCCACCATGGAGCAATCTTCAACTTCACCTGCAACTAGCAACGCTATAAGAGGGTTGAGCAAAGCGGTAACATAGCCAAGCAACGGTTTACTAGGCAGGGTGAAAAGGTTAGAGGCTGACATGGCAATTTGGGAGGCTTGATGAGCAAAAGATAGGTAGCGCAGCAAAGCGATAGAACGAAGCAACTAGCATAGCAATGATAGTAGTGAGATCCAGGGTAGCGGTCATCTTGCCTAAAATCCCGCAAGGAAGAAGAATGAGTCCATGAAGAAGATGAAGCCACGAAGAGGAACCAAGCGTAGACGAACGAATCCTCACGATCGCAACGAAACAGGAACTATCGAGAAGAAGCACACAACAAGGTAAACACACCACACATAGACAAGACATGATGCATAACAAGCATGATGCATGACAAAGCTACATGGAGCTACTCATGGCAAGAGATGATGCAAACAAGAGCAACACATCAAAGCAAGTTTAAATGAGGCCGAGAACAACATAGAACAATTCCGATAAGTCCTCATGTGCAAATTTCGAAATTGGTCCAGATCTGAATAAACCTTATGTTCAAGTTGTTAAACAGAAATTTAAAGAGCACCAAGAGGATCTACATGAAATTCTAGTCAAGTTACATATAAAGTTCATTTAATTCGGAGCTACGGCCTAGAAGATATGAGCAAATCAAGTTAAACATGACATTGATGCAAAATGCATACAAACATCAAGCAAACACTCTCAAAACATGGATGCAACATGATAATATGAAGCTACATGCAAAATCAAGCAAGTTTCGTATAAAGCACACTCAAAATGGAGCAACGGTTCTACACATACACTCTATACAAGTTTAAAGGACAAGTTGTCCAAAACAGCAACTAGTCATATTGCAAGCACCAAAACAACATGCTACAACACCTAAACATAAAAAAAGGCATGGACATGATGTACAGGTAAAGCATAACAAAACATGAACACTGAGATATCTCCAGAAATCACTAGAACATGCTCCAAAACACATGGCAAGATTGCATATTGTAACAGTTTCAGACTTTGCAGAAATAACATCAGGTTGCAATGTTTAGAGCTATCAAAAAACATGTTACAGGAACTTAACATGGCAAACAAAGGCATGGAATGAATCTACATATTGCATAGAACAAAAGTCCTTTACTGACCATGAGCCAAAAAGGATCAGAAGATATGATGGCACCCATGTAAACATGGCAAATGATATGACAGATTCAAACATGGCAGGAACAACGATAAGTAGGCATGTTGGTGAGCTTGTACCACTCACCAAAGAGCAAGAAATGGCATGACAAGGTGACTAACAGTAAGAATACATGTTTATGAAGCTAAGCATGGCAAGAGCAAGTTCATAGGGTGCATGGATCACTAGAAAAACACATGGCAAAACTGAACTTAATGTTAACAGGCTGACAGCAACATTATTTAGCAATTTGAGAGCAAGATTGAAACAAGCTACAGCAGGCTATAAATGCAACCAGGGGCATGGATGGATAGATAAAGACATGTATAACAAAACATCTTTAGTGAACATCTCCAGATTATGCATAGAATGACTTGTAGCAGTAGGTTTACATAGCATCAAAAAATAACATATTCAGCCTAGCAAAACAGAAACAGCAAGTACCCTACTTAACAAGCTTGATGCACTCACTTAAAGACTCACAAAAATACATGGACAAGCACCCCTGTAAAGAAGGCATGGCATAGTTCAAAACACATGTAGAGCTCATGCTCATAGGATGCACACACAAAATGCAACGAAAAAGACAAATCATCAAGTTATAACAGTTTCAGCAGGTTAACATCATATAGCACTCTTGCAACGATGATTATGGCGTCAAGATAACCTCAAACAAACATGGCACAATGTAACAAAGTGGAGAGCATCCCATGATGAACATTTTGATATATAATGCATGCAAAACGGAGCTACGGTCAAAGAGTTATGGCATGTTGAACAGGGCTCCAGAATATGCAAAATTACAGAGACTTGGCAGAAAATCGACCTCGATGGAAAAGTCAACGCGGGCGAGGTGGTGGCGGACCTCACCGGAGAGCTCGCTGGAGTTGGGGGTACAAGGCGGCCGGAGATGGGGAAGGCCGGATCTGGGCGCGGGTTCGCCGGATCTGGCCGGAGCCGCACCGAGGAGCGGCGGGAGCGCGCGCAGGTGGAGCACGGGGAGGCTGCTCCGGCGAGGATCTCCAAGGCCGGCGGGGTCTGCAGGAGAGAGAGTGAGGCCGGGTGAGGAGAGAGACAGAGAGAGAGAGAGATGTGGCGAGGGGCGGCGCGACCTGGGGTCGGAAGCCGAGCGGCGGCGGTGCGGCGAGGGCGCGGCGGCGGCGGTCGGCGGTGAGGCGCGAGACTGCGGGGACGGGACCCGGCGGTGGGCGAACGGGCCGTGGAGCGGCGAACGGCCGGCTCGGGCACGCGGCGGCGCGAGGCGCGGCTCGGCGGCTGCCAGAACGGGCTGCGGGGGCCGGAGGCGGGCCCGGTGGGCCGCGGGCGGCGGAGGAGAGAGAGGGCACGGGCAAGGGCGATGTGGTGCGCTCCCTTTGGCCGAGAGCGGCCACTGGGGTGAGGTGGCGCGACCCGATTGGTCGGAGTGATGTGGCGGTGGCGGTGGACATGTCCAGCGCGACGCGGACGCGTCCGGCGGTGCGGGGAGGAGTTTGCTAGGGTTTCATATGCGCGAGATTTCGGGGAGGGGCACATATTTATAGATTCTGGGAGCTAGGAGAGTCCAAATGGGGTGCGGTTTTCGCCCACACGATTGTGATCGAACGACTGAGAGCATGGAAGGGGTTTGGATGGGCTCATGGGCTGAGGTGAAGTGGGCTGGGCTGCAAAGCGAAGGGGGTTTTACGGGCTACGCGGTTAACTGTTGGAGTATCAAATGGACTCCAAATGGAACGAAACTTGACAGGCGGTCTACCGGTGGTATACCAAGGCCACTTGGCAAACCTCGGGCCATTCCGAGAAAGTTTAACACCTGCTCACAACAAGAGGCAAAAGGGGGGACGCCGGAGGACATAGGAGTGCCGGATTGTAAAACGGACAACGGGGAAAATGCTCGGATGTAAGAAACGAACTCGTATGCAAAATGAAATGCACATGATGACATGACAAAATGCAACATGCAAGCAAATGACATGGCAACACCGATGAATAACTAGCAGATACCTGGCGTATCGAATCCGGGGCGTTACATTAGCTTACCTTGTTGGGGGCGCCCCTCGGGCTGCATCATCCCCAAGTCACTCGGGTCAGACCCAGCGGCGTGTACCCCTCTTGTGTTTATTTTCGGGCCATGCATTCAACCCATCATGCTTGTTATTTGGTGCCTGTCCGTGGCACCTCTTCTTCCTTCATGTCGGCCGCTTGCGCGTTAAAGGGGGGGTACCTGAGCATCGCGACTCAGGGCTCCTACTGGCTCTCCAGCCCTCACCCTCTGGCTTTGTCCATGGCATCGCGCCCTGGCAAACCAGCGACAGCTGAGACTCGCTCGAGGGCCGGGACCCGAGGACGTAGAGCGTCGACATCTAACCAAGCTTGCGCGTTAAAGGGGGGGTACCTGAGCATCATGACTCAGGGATCCTACTGGCTCTCCAGCCCTCAACCTCTGGCTTTGTCCACGGCATCGCGCCCTGGAAAACCAGCGACGGCTGAGACTCGCTCAAGGGCCGGGACCCGAGGACGTAGAGCATCGGCATCTAGCCAAATTTGTAGGAACACATCACAAGTTAAGTCCCAGTGCCAGGCGCAACCTGCCCTGGGGTAGGGCCCCATGAGTCCTGCGCTGGCTCACGGGTGCCCCGATACACCTCGTCAGGCTTTTAGTGCCTCGTCGCCTCTCCAAAGCAACTAACAGCTGACCGCCGCCTGTCATAGCGGACTTTTGCTCTTTTTGTGGTGGGCCTGCAGGATCCCTTCAAGGAGCAGCGCCAGGCGAGGCCCTCACAGTGTCCTCTTCACTCTCGTCCGCGCAAACCGCTTGCACGTTAAAGGGGGGGTACCTGAGCATGGCGACTCAGGGCTCCTACTGGCTCTCCAACCTTCACCCTCTGGCTATGTCCACGGCATCGCGACCTGGCAAACCAGCGACGGCTGAGACCCGCTCGAGGGCCGGGACCCGAGGACGTAGAGCAGAAAGGGGAGCAGAGGCGAGAGGGAAGAGGCACGCGGGGACCTCGCCAGGCAACCCCTCGCCGGCCAATGCGCGGACCTAGCGCCGCACCAGGAAGCGTTCCTGACTCTCGAGATAAGTCACCCTTCGGAAACACTAGCTATCACAGCACTGTCACCGCATCCAATGCAATCCCGTGTTAGCAACGTCGCATTCCTTTCTCACCGAACGATACCTGCTTGAGCGCTAAAGGGGACCTCCTGAGCATCACAACTCAGGGGCTCTTACTAGACCCCGGGCCACTCACCTCCTGGCCTTGACCACGGCATCGCAACATGGCATACCAGCGACGGCTGAAGTCGCCTTGGGACCGGGACTTGTCGGCGTAGAGCACCAAGCCCTCGTGAGGTTTGAAAGGAAGAAACTAGGCTAAGACGGAATAAGCATCTCGCATTGCTTCACGATAAGGATCATATTGACAAACGGAGGTACAGACACCTTACAAGCCCCCACGAGGTGTGTTCTTGGCTCCTCGCAGGGACAAAAGACGTGTATCCTAAGGAGTCCTAACTACAGGAACCGTCGCGGAAGACGCCATCATCAACAGTGGGCCGTCAGGCACCGGCACCAACCTCATCCAGATCAGAGACGGCGGCGACCTAATGAGCCCGTCCTTCTCTGAGAGCGGCACAGGCTCGGGGGCTCGTAGCTGTCGTCGCTCGTCTCCGGGGTCGTGAAGAGCTCGGCGGAGTCGCTGGATCCTCCGGTGCCCCCGCCGCTTGAGGAGCTGCTGGAAGAACGTGCGACGGCAGGCCTGGTCCCTGCCGCTCCGGGGCTTCTACCGCTGCCTCTAGGATAGCACTCCAGCCAATGCCCATCTTTGTCGAAGACCTTGAAGAGCATCATGGAAGCGCCATCGAACTCCAGGTGGATCACGAGGGCGCCCCTCGTCCTGCAAACCCGGGCGATCTCGCCCCAGCCCCGGGTCATGAAGACCTTACCTGGAGCGACGACCTCGACATCCGCATTGATCGCAGGAGTCTGGCAATCGGCGTGCTGCAGCCAGAGCCTGAAAGGCCCCCTCGGCGGAATCTTGAAGGCGAAGGAAGGAGGAAGGAGAATCCAAGATCGAGGAGGCATTGCGGCATGGAGCACAAACTCTCGGGAGGAGCCTTCAACGTGAACTCCAGGAGGGACAACACGCACCGCCGTGACCCGCCGGCGCCGACGGCGGCGTCGTCCATGGCGCTCGGTATCAGCTCCTGCAGGGCCCTCAAGGTGGGCGTACAAGGGCAGCAGAAACCCTGGCGGCGGCTGCTCGCACCAAGGTCTCGACACCTCCTGCCGCGCGCCCTCATCTCGGCGGCAGAGGACCAACCGCTTCTTTGGCGGAAGCGGGTCAGGACCCTCTCGGGGGGCCTTTCCCTTCTCTTCTGCAGAGAACTGGCGTATCAGAGCCATTGCGGCAAGGCGGAGCAGTGGCGAAGATGAAGAAGAGGAGAAGTAGCAGAGGAAGATGAACTGGAATGGCTCGCGCCGTTCCGTACTTATAGCCAGGGGAGGCCAACCGCCGGCTTCCACGTTCGCAGGTAATCATGACCAGTTTTTGCATGCATGGACTTGTCAGTTCATGCAGTTGCCAAGGCGTCGTGGGGGAGCAGAGCCGCCCACGTCCAATCAACCGCCACGCGGCGCCCGAAGCCGCAGGCTGTTAGGGCCCGCGGCGCTTCGCACTTGCCCCTTCGCCTCTCTGCTCAGCCAAGCCCGAGCGTGCCTTGGGCCCGGGGGCTACTGTCAGTGTTCTGGGAACAGGGGTCCCCAGACTTGCCTGCCTGCGGCCTGCGGCGTGGATCAAGGGGCGGCCCAACATGGCCCATCTTCATCAGCACAACCTCAAGACCCTCGCGAGGGGCCAAGCCTCGCAGGGCAGACGACAGGAGGCCTCCTCAGGCACGGCCTCGTCAGGCTGGCTCGCGAGGAAGCGGAGAGATCAAGGCGGGGTACCTCACGAGGTGCCCATGACGCAAGCCATGACGACCAAGGGCGCCAGGCGGGCGCCAGCCCGCGCAATGTCCTTCTTTCCTCTTTGGTGAAAAGGGAGCAAGCGCAGGAGAGAGCATCAAGCAAAGGCATCCATTTCGGTGCAACAAGACCAAGACCGTCGCAACGGCAGGATGGAGGTCATCGTGGAGCTCAAGCCGGCGTCACCACCAGAGCTTTTGGCAGGCGAGGACCAACTTTAGTCAGGATAAGTGTACTAGATGTTCCCCTTCAAAATGGCCAATTGTTGGCGCCCTTCCCGCTCAATATTTGGGAAGTGGCCCAGGGCCTTTACCTATAAATAGGACTAGCCACCCACAAGGTAGAGGGATCGGATCGGAGATCGGACCCTCACCAGAGAGAGCGACTGAACTCCCCCTAGTACTTCATCGCACCAGCCAAGAACAGACCCTCCCGAGGCTGTTCTTCCTTGTATTGTTCATCATCAGCCCAAGAGGCAATCCACCACACCACACACTGGAGTAGGGTATTACACCACAATGGTGGCCTGAACCAGTATAAACTCTGTGTCTCTTGTGTTGTTCCTTTGATTGCTTAGATCATAGCGAGGCGGTGAGGTGCAGGTAGGCAGAGGGCGAAATGTCCGCGCGCACCCCAGTGTTCGAATCTAGAGGGTCTGGCGGAACCCGAAATCCGACAGTGCTAGCACCTCTCTAGTGTTGTGCAACAAGAACATTTTTTGTGGATTCCACATTTTCCGCTCATTTTTGGTTTGCACAACCCCATTTGTCTATTTGCGTGTGTGTTTCCGTGTACCACTACTTGCTTGGTCTACTTGTTGCATTTGTAAATTTGCGAATCTTTTTCAACATCTTGGAGTCTCACTAGCAATTGCATAAAATTTTGTTCCACCATCCTAACCGAGCTCCACTATAAGCTTTTACTTGTGTAGGTGTGAGAACCAACAAGAATTGGTACCAATTGTGCTATTTCCTTGTTATACATTTGAGTGATCATTGATCCATCTCCAACATCGGTCAAGGTACATTTGGTATAAGTTCTTCTCTTTCTCCCACTCACATATTTGCTTGGAATGATGGATATGCCAAGTTCTTCTACCAACCCACTCTTCATCAAGCAATATGTGGACATATCATCCTATGTTACCAAGAGCCACCTCTTTGGTGCACAACGAGCTTTGCATCAAGGACAACAAGCAATGAGTGACTGCATGGACAACCTCGCCACCGACTTGCGACTCTCCGAGCAATGAACAAGAGACTACTTCGACAACAAGCTCGATGCACACAAATAAGAGAACAATGCAAGAATGGACGAGATTCGTGCCTTTTTGGTAAACCGCTCTTCTACCATTCGTCCTAATCATGACGGAGCCGCTCAAGTCGACACTCCGACGACACCATCTACGGTTTAAGTACCCCTACATGAAACACGCTATGTTGAGCCACATGCCAAGACCGTAAAGCAAATTGCAATCCTCTACACGGCATTGATTCTCAAGAACAACGTCTAGTGCAAGAGCATCGACATCGTCAAAATCAAGATAACTTAGCGCAAGCACAATAAAGGCAACGCCAACACCAACAAGGAGAGGAAGAGCGAGCGCGACTAAACCAAGACGCACATGATGCCGAAGCACAACGTCAATAACAACAACTTTGTGAAGCTCAAGCACTTGAGGCGCAACATGCCCTCCGAGAATCAAGTCGAGTCATAGCCACGTGCAACCGGCATACTCGTGAGTAACAAGAAGCGCATCGCGAAGAAGTCCAAGAGAGGAACTATCAAGCAAGAGTACATCGACAAGTCCCACAAGCTCGAAAAGAACCTCAAGTTCGTCAAGAGCAACATGAGGTTGACAACCCTCCATGTCAAGGGTGTCACCATCATCCCCGATCCCAATACAATGAAGAGCAACGCTATGTCAAGCTCAAGTTCACCATGCCCAAGTTTACCGGAAGCAGCGATCCCGAAGAATACCTATCATGGTCATTGAAGGTCGACAAGATCTTTGTTTGCACAACTATGAGGAAGAGAAGAAGATTGCCATGGCATCCCTTGAATTCCAAGACTACGTGCTCATATGGTGGGCACAAGTCCTTGAACACCGAGAGGCAAGACGTGAACCACCAATCACCACATGTGATCAAATGAAGGATGTCATGAGAGCATGTTTTTTGCCAACATAACTACAACCGCTACCTCTTCAAGAAACTCCAACTCCTCAAGCAAGGAACAAAGAGCGTTGAAGAATACTACAAGGAAATGGAGATTTCCATGATAAGAGCCAATGTCACAGAAGATGATGAGCAAACTATGGACCGTTTCTTGAATGGCCTCAATCATCCCATCAAGAAGATTGTCGATTTCCAACCCTACTCCAACCTCATTGAGCTAGTGCATCAAGCTACCAAATAGGAATGTCAAGTGCAATATGACTACCGTCGCTCTTCCTCGCGCGCCTCGCACGTGGGGACTAGGCAGGTGCGTGGGCATGGGCCCGCCCTCGCACAAGCACACCTTGCCGAACCCTGATGCCCAATGCTTCAGCTTTACAATCCTCGCGAAGAGCCCTCGATCAAGCTCATGGGCACCAGCGCCCCTTCATGTCCGTGCCCCTCGGGCAGAGCGACGTGGTGCATTAATACATAGCTAAACCTATGGCAGGGGCTCATGCAAGGAAGAATGAGGTGCCCGTTAAGGTTTCTTCTCCTCTAACAGCTCCGCGGCAGGTCTACGGTGCCTCCCGAGGCCTCCAGCACCTCCCGAGATCGATGACCCCTGAGTCATCAGGAAGGGGGGCTCTGCCGGCCGTTAAGGGTTGCACCCTCGCGAAGTAAGAAGCTGCCGCAAGCATGTCAAGCTAAGTTACCCTGCCCTTGCCTACACATAGTACAAACATTACAGCACAACATTAAGATAATAAGCATAGCATAAAGGGGCATAACTGCCATAGTTCATTACACACCCCAGTGGGGCACCCTACTTCTTTTTCAAATTGCAGAAGAAAGGAAAGGTTAAACAAAAGCGGCTCACCAGGCCGCAGCTGGTCTTGAGGCCAAGTTCACAACCCTAAACTCAGACTAGGCCTTCCTCCTGCTTCACTCGGGCATGGCGGCGAGACGATCCGTCACCTCCCTCGATCCGGGCTCGGCGGCGCAGAGGTTGATCATAGCCGCCGCTGCTCGAGATCTCGTCCGAGGAAGAGCTGCCGCTGTGGGAGGAAGTGTGGATGTCTTCAAGGCCAAGCTCACCCTCGTCGCCGGCGTGGCCGACGTCAAGGCCAAGCTCATCATTGCTGCCATCTTCTGGGCAGCACCTTGGGCGGCGGACGTCTTCTCTGAACACCCTCACGAAGAGGGTCGCAAGGCCGTCGTACTTGAAGTGGAGGGTGCACCTCCCGCTCAGGCCTCATGCGTGGGCAAATGCCTACCAGCCGCGGGTCAGAACCACGCTGCCCACGACGGCGACCTCAGTCCCCACCCACGAGGCCCTGCTGCAGCAGCTGTCGGCCTACAGCCAGAGGCGTCGAGCCCCGAGGTCGGCAACTCGCCGGTGAAGAAGCGCGGAAGCCGGAACGAGGTGCTGGCGGGCCTCTCTGACCACACCATGAACTCTGGGAGCACATCAGTCAAGGAGAAGCACGGCCGAGGAGGGTGAGCGACCATGGAGCGCTTCCCCTCTTCGCGGGGTCTGCCCCATGGCCGGTGGCCCCCGCAGCAAGAAGAAGCTCCACCACGAGCACCAAGGGAGACGCCGTCCCCTGGAGAAACGCGCCAGTGCCCCCTGGGGGCCGCCGCCGGGGTTGCGATGTACTTGCGGGGACGACCGTGGCCCCTCTTGGGTGGTGGCGAAGCTAGTCCCTCTTTAGGAGCCCTCCCCTTCTCGACAGCTGAGAATCTCCTCGTCGGCACCATGGATGCAACGGAAAGGTGGAGAACAAGGAGGGACAAGCAGCGAGAAGACGGAGGAAGAGATGAGCGAGGGGGGCTCCGCCCCTCCCCTCATTTATAGCGGGAGGGAGGCAAACTGCTGGTCTCCATGATCTCGCACAATGACGTTCTTCTGCATGCAGCATCGACTCATCAAATCATACAGATTTTAAGGCAGCATGGGGAAGTGGAGACGCCCACATCCCATTAATTGCCACGTGTCGTCCAAGGCCGTAGGCGGTTAGGGCCCGCGGTGCTCCACACTTGCCCTTTGGCTTCGCCTAGAAGCCAAGTCCGATCACGCCTTGGGCTCGGGGGCTACTATCGGAGTTCTGGATATGGGGGTACCCAGACTTGCCTGCATGCGGCCCACGGGATGGCTCCATCGAATGCCTGGTATGGCCCAATTTCAGCATCAACAACTCAAGACCCTCACGAGGGGCCAAGCCTCCTGAGGCGGACGACACCAAGACCTCCAAGGGGGTCGGCCTCCCCAAGCTGGCTTCTGAGGAGCGGAGATTTCTATGCAAGGTGCACCTCGCGAGGCTCAGCTGACGTGATCCATGACGAACAAGGCCAGGCCGGTGCCAGCGGGTGTAGAGTACCAGTTTCCTCTTCGGTGCAAAGGAGGCAAGCAGCTGGCGCGGAGTCCTGAGGAATTTGCCAAAGGTTTCCATTTTGGTACAACAAGACCAAGACCGCCAGGACGGCAAGACGGAGGTCATCACCGAGCCCACCGTAGCATCACAACCAGAGGATTTTGCAGGCGAAGACCACTTTAGTCAGGATAGGATGTACTTGTTGTCTCCCTTCAAATTTGGCCGTTGTGGGATCCCTTCCCGCCTACATTTGGGAAGAGGACCAAGGCCACTATAAATAGGACCTAGCCACCACGATGGAGGGGGGACGAGATAGAAGGATCGAAGCCATTCCACCCTCACCACCTCACTAGCTCATCCGAGCTCAAGAACACGCCTCTTGAGGCTGTTCACCACTGTACTAGTTCTTCCTCAGCCCCTCGAGGCAAATCCACCACAGAGCAAGAGTAGGATTTTACACCGCAAGGTGGCCCGAACCTGGGTAAACTGTCGTGTCTTTCTTTCCCTTCGAGCTCGACGCACTAGGCTGTGAGGTTTTGCGAGTTGGCAGGATGGGTAGGTTGAGATCTCCGCACGCACCCCAGAGTCCAAACCTCCCAAGGGTTTGCGGAACCCGAAATCCGATGTCAGGGAAACTGATCCACGAACATCTATGGGGCCGGTGGACCGAGCCCCTTTAGGTTCGGCGGGGGGCGGAGATCACACGAAGAGCAGATCAAGGCGAAGCACACGAGCAGTTTACCCAGCTTCGGAGCTCTCCGGAGAGATAACACTCCTACTACTGGTTGTTTGATTATCTTGTATTCTTGCTCCAGAGAGAGAGTGTAGTGTTTTTCTGGGTTCCGAACCAGTCGAACCTCCTCTACGTTGCGCATGGGCCTCCTTTTATACGCTAAAGGGGTCACCGACAGGTGGCAACGCAGAGAAGGGTACAAATGTAAAAAGTGAGGTGGTTGGTACAGTTACTTGTACAGTGCACCCTACCTAACCCTGACGGCAGGGGACAAGGGCATTAAATGCCCGTCTGAGTCGCCCAAACAGTGCAGAAAAGGACCGTTAGGGGCGCCACCGTTCGCCACGATGGCGATCTTGTCAGCTTCGCATGCCACTGCGCACCGCTGGCTGCACAGCCTCCCGCCACGCGCGCCTGGAGAGGCCCCCAGAGCGACACGTTGGTGGATGCGCTGGAGTGTGGGCACAGAGTGGCCGCCTGCCGCGGCAAGCGCCTTGCCGCTGCTGTTATCTTGTCGGGTCCGAAAGCTTGTCGCTCACCGGGCCTCGAGGTACCTTGGTTGGTCTTCCCGGCAAGCTCCTCTTGCTGGGGCCTTGTTGCCTTGTCGGAGCGCGTGGCGCGTCGCGGCAAGTTCCTTGGAGTGTCTTGGTTGGCCTTCCCGGCAAGCTCCTCTTGTCGGGGCCTTGTCTCCTGAGCTTAAATACTTTGTTCTTGAATGGCTCCAAGGGAACCACGGAGGATCTTGGCGTTCGCCCGGCAAGCCTTGCCGCGGGGTGCTGCAACTGCCCGTGCACAAGTTCGGGGTACTAGGGTACCCCTATTCTAGTACACCGATAGGAGCCCCCGAGCCTGGGCCAGACACGGTGCCGAGCGCTGTTGGGCCAGGCCCAAGACAGGGCACGGGCACACGCGGACTGGGCCACACCGAATCTCGCTCCGTATCCACCACGCTCTCCCCTAACGGCACGCGTTGAATGCGGCATCGTGGGAGAGATCGTGGGTGGTTCTTTATTCGGAAGGGCGAAACGTCCGCCCCGTCCCTCTTTATAAGCAGAGGAAACAGGGGCAGTTCGTTCCCCCTTGCTGGTTGCTACTACTCCATCTTCACGAACCTCCGCCGCTCCCCCCTTCTTCTCGAAGCCGAGAGAGCAGCGCTCCGCCCCCCATTGCCACCAGCATCACCAACACCGTCGACCTCCCCCACCACCTCCGCCATGGCTCCGAAAGCCGACAAGGGAAAGGGCGTGAAGTCGGCCGAGGCGCAGTGGCTCGCGGCGCTGCGGAAGGAGCGGGTGATCTTCTCCCCCCAGCTCGGCGCGAAGGAGCTAAGGGAGTACTTCTACCTCTTTTGGGCGATGGAGACACGGGCGCATCCGCGCACGAGGGTACTCTCGGCCGCTGCTTCGGAACTGGCTCCAAACAGGTACCCATTCTTCGCGCTGTTCTTCTATCGAGGGCTCTGCCCGCCCTTCTCGGAGTTCTTCTGCGATATCATGAACACCTACGGCCTCCGCCTCCTTGATTTCACCCCCAATGCCGTTCTGACCATGGCAGTTTTCGCACATTTGTGCGAAAACTTTGTCGGAGTCCACCCGAATGTTGCCCTTTTCTGCCACTTCTTCATGCCTCGGGTAGAGAGAGGAGAGCCGCTTGCCGGAGGGATCGCCTGGATCTCGAGAGTCGGCAAGAAGGAGGCGTACTTGGAGGGTGAGCTCCGCAGCAAGTGGGAGGAGTGGAGAGCGGAGTGGTGCTGGATCGTCAAGGAGAATCCGCAGCCCTTCACCACCGTGCGCCAAGCTCCAATAGTGCGCGGCAATGACTGGAGCAACGTGGCCCCGGAAGACGAGAGGCTGAAGATCGCCATTACTAGGATCCTTCACCTCAGGCTTGCTGGGCTCACTGTAGGCGTTGTAGGCGCAGATTTCCTCCGCCGCCGCATCGCCCCCTACAGGAGAGGGGGAGGCCCGCATGGGAATTCAAGAACTCGGCGAACATCATGAGGCTGCGGCCGGGCCTCAACTACAACTTCACCGTCTTGGAGCTGGATGCAATGCTCCTGGAGTTGTTCAAACGCGATCCCCAGCACCCATTCACGCTGGCGAGGGGCGTCGTTCCATTGTGCAATAATTCTTCGCTTGACCGGATCTGCGCCATGATGCCGTTGTGCGATTCACACGGAATCGTTCCAACTTGGCAAGAGCCTGCGGATGACGTCGTGCAAGCGTTCTTTGACAACTTGGAAGAAGTGCCGGCCCGCGCTGACGAGCAGAAGAGCCTCACCCGTGACACCACCGACGAGGAGCTGCAGCGCATCGCCACTAGGGCGGAAGAGATTGCGGTCGCAGCTGCCGCGGGCGCGTTCGGGTTCACTGTGGAGGAGGCGGAGGCGGCAGAGGCGGCAAACCTCGCCGAGCGCGCGGAGTTCATTGGCAAGGAAGAGCCTGCCGGCTCTGAAGCTGAGCCGA
Source organism: Triticum dicoccoides (assembly GCF_002162155.2). NCBI lineage: Eukaryota > Viridiplantae > Streptophyta > Magnoliopsida > Poales > Poaceae > Triticum > Triticum dicoccoides. The sequence continues at coordinate 267,174,227 of NC_041385.1, read as the reverse complement.
GCGAGGCCGGCGAGGAAGAGCCCGAGCCTTTAGAAAGCTTGCCGCAGGCGGAGCCCCCGGCCCCGCCAAGAAGGCGTCTTCGCAGGGCCGCGGATGTAGCGGGGCGGCAGCCGGGTCAACAGCCGCCGAGCCATGCGACACGCTCTACCGCGGCAAGCAATGTTTCCGCGGGAGCGCCTCACGCAGCAGCGGCAACTGGAGCGGGATCTTCCCGGGCCACCGCCACCGCCCCCGCCAAGCGGGCAAGGGATCCTACTCCTCCGCCTCGCCGCACCGGAGGGGAGCCGGACTTTGATCTTTCCGCGCTCAGCTCCGACGAGGAGGAAGAAGAGTAAGTTTCTTTGGTGCTCTTGTAGTTCTTCAATCTTGCTGTTTTTATCTTGTATCTGACTTGCTTCAATCTGAACTCCTTTCTTTTCAGGACGCTGGCCCAGAGAGCGGCGAAGAGGGCCAAGGCCGCGGTGATTGTCATCGAAGATGACCCCACCGTGTCAGCAGGGGGTGGGTCCGAGACCACCTTGACGGACCCGGCAACCACTCCTCAAAGCAGCCCCCAGCGCAGCCCCCAGCGTAAGTTCATAGTTAGCTTTCTGCTGTCAGGCGCGCATGAGTGCTTTTTCCTTTGTTGATATCTTGCTTGTTGATTTGTGTAGGAGCAGAGCAGCCATATCAGGAGTGCCCGGAAGCTGGTCCCGAAGTGCCATTTGCTTCGACTAAGCCGCCAAGGGAGGAGTCCCCGGCAAGGGAGCGCTCTCCGGCAAGGGAGAACTCTCCGGCAAGGGGCAGTTCTCCAGCAAGGGACAGCACCGTCGATCCTGCGGCGGCCGAGACCGCAACTGCAGATCTTGGCACAGGTAATTCACTTGTCCAAAAACTTTCCCTTGGGTTCTTCTTCTTCTGATTTTCTTCTCTTGGATTTTTGATTGATTTTTCTCCCTTCTTCGTTCTTCAGACCCATCTGCTGCTGAGCCAATGGAGACAGAGGGCACCGACGAGGAAGGCGCGCATGGCAGCACTGACGACGCCGCCGCCAATGAAGAAGGGGCTGGTGCTGATGAGACCGCCGGCGAAGAGGCCGCCAAGGCTACCGCCGCAGAAGCCGGCGAGGGGTCGGGCGATCGCACTGACGACCCTAAGGCCGCAGGAGCGCCAGGCGCTGCGCCGACCGCCGATCCCTCTGCCGCTACTGCGGAGCCGGGCTCCGAGGAGCCCCAGCCCGGCGCCTACTTGAAGGCCAGCGACGATATCTTCATCAAGCTACCCTGGGCGTCGAGCTCCAGGGAGCCGGTCGAGGGGGAAACTTTTGATGAGGAGGTGCTCGCCTCCGCTGGACTGTCGTTGGTCGACGCGCCCAGCAGCAATAGTGGCGAGCCTGAGGAGGAGCAGCTGCTGCGGAAGCTGCTGTCACTCTACCGCGCACGGCAAGCCAAGCTGGCTTCCCGGGAAGCGCTTGTCGCGAAGGCGGGTGTTGATATGGAGAAGCGCGTGGAGGAGCTCCGGGGCCCCAATCAAGAAGCTCTCCGGTCCCTGGCACAGGAGCGGGAGCGACTCACCGAGGAGCGCACGGCCTTCCTTCTCGAGAAGGCCGAAGCTGAGGAGGAACAAAGGCTGGCCGCCGAGATGTAGTCCGCGCGAGAAGGCGAATTGGTGCAGCAGAAGGCCAACCTCGACAGCTACGAGGAGGAGCTCGCCGAGCGCGAGCAAGCACTTGGCGGGGCGCTCAAGGAAGCAAAGGATGATACCGCAACCGCAGAGGCCGCCAAGAAAGAGCTGGAGGAGAAGGTGGCGCAGCTGGAGGCCAACATCGGGAAGAGCGGCGAGGAGCTTGCCGCGCTCAAGCGTGAGCGTGAGAAGGATGCAGCTGCCCACGGTGAGCTGCAAGGTCTTCTCGTTGAGAGGGGCAAGGAGCTCAGCACCGCCAAGGATTCCAATGCAGACCTGGAGTTGAAGCTGGCCACGCTGACGCAGACGCTAGACGACGCCAAGGAGCGGGAGAAGACCTTGTCGGAGAAGGTCAAGGCTGACAAGGCGCTGCTGGAGAGCATCGCAGTTACCCAGAACTCGTTCAGAGATACTATGGAGCACTGGACCGAGGGTCAGGTGAATATTGCCGCAGTCATCGACGAGGAGCTGGCGCAGCTGGGGATGGAGGACTTTGGGTATCCCTCCGACGAGAATCTCCAACCCAGTGCCAAGCTCAACCTGTTCTTCAAGGGCGTGGCGACGGCACTCCAGCGGCTTCGGGAGAGGATCCCAAAGCAGCTGGCCGACGAGTCGCGCAGAATCTGCGTCGGGGTTCTCCAGAAGGTGCTGATGAAGGTGGCCTTCCGCAATCCAGGCCTCAACTTCACCAACGTCCTCAAGTCCTTGCCGCCAGACGCCGATCGGGACGCACTCTAGGCCCTTGTCGCACCCATTGTGGACAAGGTGAGCGAGATCAAGAGGGTTGAGGGCGACCGCGTAGACTAGGCCGCCCATTTCTTCTTTTCCCTTGTCGCTGCTAATCATGTTATGAAAACAGTCTGTTAGAGCTGTGACAAGTTATCTTGTAATATAACTTTATTTCTGTTATCAATTGCTATGTTATTTCCTCTACTAGATTCCTTCCTTTGTATGTTTTTACCCTACGCTTCTAGGGAACTTGTCGGCGTAGGCACCCGAGCCGCGAGCGCTGAGTGCGGAACGTCAGCAGCCTGCTGGCGGCGCTGCTTCCGACAAGAAACCTTGTCGCGACTAGATGCAGCACACTTAAGTTGTTGAGCGGACTCGAAACAAAGTAAGGGCGCAACTAGCCACGAGTTGGTTCCTCCGCGCACAGGTTTTCCATACAAAGCAGGGTCGTTCGAGGAAGATAACTCAAAAATTTAAAAACTGATTGCTCAAACTTTGGCAACTTAGCTTTTCTGTCGTTTGCTTCCCGGCAAGGCAAAACTTTGCTTGAACGACGCCTGGTCCATACCACAATCTTCTCCTTCCCCCCCGGAAAACTTGTGTGCGAGGGAACCTTCTTTTCCTTTGTTGAAAAAACAGAAAGAAGAGAAAATAATGATATGGAGCCCTTCGGCTCGTTATTGCTTACCGGATGTAGGTGCTGCACAAAGTGTTAGATAACGCATGCAAGAAAGAAACTAATGCATGAAATGGACAAGTTGTGCGGAGCACATGGGGTTTTATTTATGCACGGGATCTGCGCCGGGCTTTGTACAAAGGATTACATGCAACAGCGGCAAGACTTGTACAAAAGGTGGTTGCCGGAACGGGTTTCGGCAACCGCGCCCTACGGGAAAAACTTACGAAGATGTTCTATGTTCCAGGAGTTGCTCACCGGAATGCCATCTTCGGTCTCAAGGCGGACAGCGCCGGGCCTTGTGACTCGTTTCACCTGATAAGGGCCTTCCCACTTCGGCGTCAACTTGTTGGAATTCTTGGCGGACTGAACGCGCCGAAGAACAAGGTCGCCTTCCTCGAAGCTTCTGGCCTTAACTTTGCAGCTATGGTAGCGGCGCAAAGCTTGCTGGTATCGAGCAGCTCGTACAGCAGCCTGAAGACGATCTTCCTCAAGGAGCAGCGCGTCGTCTTGTCGCAGCTGTTCTTGCTCAAGCTCATCATAAGCGAGCACTCGAGGCGATCCGTATATGAGTTCCATGGGGAGAACTGCCTCTGCTCCATAGACTAGAGCGAAAGGCTTCTGGCCAGTGGCTTGATTTGGCGTCGTTCTGATCGACCAAAGAACCACCGGCAGCTCCTCGATCTAGTTTCTTCCGCACTTGTGCAGCCTGTCGAAAGTTCTGGTCTTGAGCCCGCGCAGCACTTCAGCATTTGCCCTCTCTGCTTGACCGTTGCTTCTCGAATGAGCAACAGAAGCGAAGCAGACCTTGGCGCCAAGGTCTTGGACGTACTACATGAAGGTGCGGCTCGTGAATTGCGTGCCGTTGTCGGTGATGATCCTGTTAGGGATCCCGAAACGGCAAACAATTGACCTGAAGAACTTGACTGCTGACTGTGTTGTCACCTTCCTCGCTGGCTGCACTTCCGGCCACTTTGTGAACTTGTCGATTGCGACGTACAAGTACTCAAAGCCCCCGACAGCTCGGGGGAAAGGGCCGAGGATATCAAACCCCCAGACCGAAAATGGCCAGGATAAAGGGATCGTCTGGAGAGCTTGAGCTGGCTGGTGTATCTGTTTGGAGTGGAACTGGCACGCTTCACACTTGGTTACTTGTGTAGTTACATCCTGGAGGGTTGTCGGCCAAAAGAAACCTTGCCGGAAAGCTTTGCCGGCAAGTGCTCTTGCGCCAATGTGGTGGCCACATACGCCTCCATGTATCTCTACCAATAGCTTTTGTCCATCTTCCCGGCAAATACACTTCAATTTCACACCGTTGAGTCTTCTTCTGTACAGTATGCTATCGACAAACTGGTACATACTTGACTGTCGGGCTACTTTTTCCGCTTCTTCTTGCTCTTCGGGAAGTTCTCCTGTCTGAAGGAAATGGACAATCTGCTGTGCCCATGCTGGAGCTTGTGGCTCGACAACAAGGACTAAAGGCACATCTGCTGCTGCGGGAACATCCGCTTCTACGGCAAGGACTTGCGGCCCTGCCGGAGCTTGATGTTCCCCGGCTAGCTTGCCGGAGCAAAACTTGTCGAGAGCGTCTGCTTCAACGGAACAAACCATAAGGCTTGCTGGAGCAGACTGCCCCTCAGCATCCTTGGTGTTGATCTTGGGGATTTTCTTGGCGGCGGCTTCGGGGAGCTCTGCCGGAAAGTAGTCACCAGAAACCAACTTCCTCTTCTTGCTTTGTCCAGTTGATGGTGTTACGGATGGTTGAGTCAACTTGAGCACAAAGATCCCTGGTTCCACAGGTAACTTTAGTGCGGTGCACTTTGACAGGCCATCAGCAATGTCATTCTGAGCTCTTGGGATATGCTCCATCTGTAGGCCGTCAAAGTGCTCTTCTAGCTTCCTCACTTCATCAACATATGCTTCCATCAATGGACTCTGGTAGTTCTTGTTCACTTGGCGGACGACAAGCTGTGAGTCACCCCTGACCATGAGCTTCTTGATCCCAAGGTCTGCTGCGATTCTGAGACCGGCAAGCAATCCTTCATACTCTGCAGTATTGTTGGTTGCTTGCTCCTTGGGAAAGTGCATCTGGACTACGTACTTGAGGTGCTCTCCGGTGGGCGCGACAAGCAGCACGCCCGCACCGGCGCCTTGCAGCGAGAAGGCACCATCAAAGTACATCAGCCACTCTTTGCTTGCCTCTTTGACGGGGATGCTCGTCTCTGGAATTTCTTCATCTGGTGTTGGCGTCCATTCTGTTATGAACTCTGCCAATGCTCTGCTTTGGATAGTTGAAGTGCTCTCAAACTTGAGGCCAAAGCTTGACAGTTCCAGCGCCCACTCGACAATCATGCCTGTCGCTTCTGGATTTTGCAGTATCCTCTTCAGCGGAAAGCGAGTGACGACTGTGATCTCATGTGCTTGGAAGTAATGGCGCAGCTTTCTCGAGGCCATGAGGAGGCCGAAAAGCAACTTCTGCACACCAGAGTACCTTGATCTAGCCCCCTGTAGAAGGGAACTGACAAAGTAAACTGGACGCTGCACCATTCTCTTCTGCATCTTATCATGCTCCTGCGCAGATCCATCTCTGTCGTGACCAGAGCTTGTCGGCGAAGCCCCCTGCTTGTCGCTGGATGCATCTGCCGTGGTTGCTGGCTCATCATCTGCCTCCCTCTCCGCCACTAACGCAGCACTAACCACTTGATTGGTTGCCGCTATATACAGCAGCAACTTCTCTTGCGGCTTAGGTGCGACAAGTGTTGGAGTGGAGGACAGGTATCTCTTCAAGTCCTGCAGCGCAGCCTTCGCCTCCGGAGTCCATTTTATTGGACCTGCCTTTTTCAAAATTTTGAAAAATGGCAGGGCGCGCTCAGCAGATCTAGAGATAAACCTGCTGAGAGCAGCCACGCAACCGGCAAGCCTTCGTACATCCTTGACGCGCTTTGGTGCTTCGATCTGCTCAATGGCCTTGATCTTGTTGGGATTGGCTTCAATTCCCCGCTGAGACATGAAGAACCCGAGAAGCTTGCCGGAAGGGACTCCAAACACGCACTTCTTGGGGTTAAACTTGAGGTTGATCTTGCGCAGATTTGCAAATGTCTCGTCTAAATCATGAATCAGGGTCGCCCTGTTCTTGCTTTTGACCACTATGTCATCCATGTAGGCTTCCAGATTTCTGTGCATCTGCGGCTCAAAAGCATGGTGGACTACCCTTGAGAATGTTGAACCAGCATTCTTCAAACCGAAAGGCATCCGTACGAAGCAGTACGTGCCACACGGGGTGATAAATGCGGTTTTCTCTTCATCCTCTTCTGTCATGAAGATCTGATGGTATCCTGAGTATGCATCAAGAAATGAAAGCAAATCACATCCGGCTGTGGAGTCAACAATCTGGTCAATGCGCGGCAAGGGAAATGGGTCTTTGGGATAAGCTTTATTAACATCAGTGAAGTCAATACAAAGCCTCCATTTCCCGTTAGCCTTGCGCACGACAACAGGATTGGCCAACCACATGGGATGGAGCACTCCTCTGACAAGGCCTGTTGCTTCCAACTTCTTGATTTCTTCTGCGATGAATTCTTGGCTTTCTGCTTGACGGGTCGCGCATGAGGACAGACGGCAAGGTGGTTCTCAATTACTTTCCTGGGAACACCGGGGATATCAGACGGTTGCCACGCAAACACGTCGACATTCGCCCGCAGGAAAGCAACGAGCGCGCTTTCCTATTTGGGGTCAAGAGTGGCGCTAATGGTGAAGGTACCACCAGTGTCGTCCTCCTTGGCGGACACCTTCTTGGTCTCAGGTGGAGCTGCCATTGCCTTCTTACACTTGCCGGTGGAGCTCAATGGTGCGTCCTCGACGGTAGCGCAGCACTCCGAAGAGGTGCGCTTGCCGGAGTGGGCATCAGAGCTCTTGCCGGACTTGGTCTTCTTCTTCCCCCCGGGAGCTTCAGCAGCAAGTGTCTTGCATTCTGCTGCGGCTGCTGCTTCCCGGTAGATCTTGTCGGCACAGATAAGAGCATCCTTCTTGTCGCCAGGGACAGAGATGACACTTATCGGGCCTGGCATTTTCAGTACATTGTACGCATAGTGAGAAGCTGCCATGAACTTGGCGAGTGCCGGACGGCCAAGGATTCCATTGTAAGGTAATGGAAAGTCAGCAACATCAAACGTGACCCTCTCAGTCCTGAAGTTCAGCTCGCTGCCAAAAGTTACCGGCAATGTGATCTTTCCCTTCGGCTTGCTCCTTCCCGGGTTGATTCCTTGAAATGTACCGGTCTCTTCGAGCTCGCTGTCAGGGATCTGGAGTTTCTGGAGCACCGCGGAAGAGATCAGGTTCAAGCCGGCCCCGCCGTCAACTAGCATCTTAGTGACGTTGAGGTTGCGGATTGTTGGTGAAACCAACATCGGCAAGCACCCGACCGCAGTTATGCGATCAGGGTGGTCCTCAATATCAAAGATGATAGGCGTGCTGGACCATTTCAGAGGCTTGCGTGACTCGACGGGTGGTTCTGCTGCATTAACTTCCTGCACCCACTGCTTGAGCTGACGGTGCGAGGTATGCAGAGAAGCACCACCGTCAACGCACATGACCTCTGTGGCTTTCTGGAACTCCTGCTCATCAGTCTCCTCATCATCCATGTCTTCATCGTCGTCGTCATCTTCATCCTTGTCGCGGCCGCGAGGAGGTCTATCTCCTTGCCGCTGCTTGGCCATGCCGCGGCGTCCTCCTCGGCCGGGACGTTTCTTGTCGGATCCCCCAGCACCTGCCTGGGCCTTCTCCTTGTCGCGCCGCTCGTATTCAGCTTTCTATTGCTCAACAAGCTGCTCGACTTTCTTGCAGCTCTGGAGATCATGGCCCTTGGTGCGGTGGATCTTGCAATACTGCTTGTTGGTGCCGTCCTGCTTGTCGGCGACCGCCACCTCCACGGCAACCTCCTTGCCGGAGTCACCAGCTTTGGCTTTCTTGGCGCCACCACCGTTGCCAGACTGCTCAACAACTAGCACCTCTTTGCCTTTCCTCTTCCTGTTGTTCCGCCGCCGGTTTTTCCTTGCCGGGGCAGCATCTTCACTGTCAGATCCTCCCGCTCCTACATTCTCTCCGGGGAGTCTCCTCCCTTCCTCAGCACGTGCACACTTGTCGGCCAGTGCATATAACTCACTGACGTCCCTGATCTTCACATCGCCATTTCCTCCCGCATCCTGCGGTTTCGCACGTTCTGATGGAATGCGCTGATCACCGCGGCAGGGTGGACGTCTGGGATGTTGCGCTGCACACTGCTGAATCTCTGAATGTACTTGCGCAGGGGCTCTCCTTCCTTCTGGGCGAGCAGATGAAGATCACTCTCCTGGCCATGAGGCTTGTGTCCGCCTGTGAAGGCACCGACAAACTGATGGAACAGATCAGCCCAAGAGGATATGGAGTTGTCCGGCAAGTGCATGAGCCAGGATCTGACGTTGGGCTTGAGCACTAGCGGGAAGTAGTTGGCAAGGATCTTGTCATCCCGTCCCCCGGCAGCCCGCACCGCAATGGTGTAGATGCTAAGGAACTCCACGGATGCGTCTTGCCGTCGTACTTCTCCGGTACGTCTGGCTTGAAGTTCTTCGTGCTGGGCCACTGGACTTGCCGCAGCTCACGAGTGAATGCAGGGCAACCTACCGCGTACGGCAGATCGCCTGGTTCCCCTGGCGCATGCATGTCAACAGAGGGCCCAGCGCGCTTGTCGGATTGACGTCGCGCTTCTCTTCGGCGCTCGATGCGAGTTCGAGCACCTTCTTGTTGTCGATCATGAAGAACTTGGCGCTGATCGCGACGAGCTCGTGGATCCGACGATGCGGTGGAGTCGCTGTCGAGGTGGATCCGGTGAGTCGGCGATCTTGGCCTTCGGGGTGGTGATTGCATGGTAGTTGCACCTCCACCCGTTTCGTCGCCACCGGCTCGCGCCCGGCAACCCTGCCGCGGCGGCGACGCGCTCGGCCGCCGTGGAGTGTCGCCGTTGGCGTAGCCTATGAGACTCTGAATGGTGGCCCTCCATTCGTCGATCTTGTCCGATGTCGGAGGGTAATCTAGGAGCAGTTGAGCTCGCGCCAAAGCTTCTGCTGGAGTGGTGGGTGGCAGTGGCGGACGGCGCGAGGAGCGGGACGTGCTCGGACTTCTAAAGATGTTAGAAGGAGCAGTATCCCGTCCAGGCGACCGTGCCCCGCTCGTGCCAGCACGCTGGCGTGCATGCTGGTCTTGAGCGCCCCGAGATCCACCAGCTTGGTCTTGGCCTATCATGCGTATGGCACTGCGAGTGCCATGACGCTGTTGGTCTTGCGCCTCCTGAGAGTGGCGCGGAACATGTACAGTCGCCGAGGTTTGTGCAGCCTTGTCCTTGGACCTGGCAGCATTATAAGCTTCCTCGTCGATGTCCATTCTTCCGTCGGCGTCCATTCCACCACCCGTTTGCTCCAACGGTGGCGGAAGTGACGTGGACGGAGCGGCTGCCGTCGAAGTCTTCTTCTTCGGTGGCATGTTGATGAAGGGAATGAAGATCTAGCTCGTGTGAACGCCGGATCAGGTTCACACAATCTCGACGCCCCCTACCTGGCGCGCCAAAGATGTCGGGGAAACTGATCCACGAACATCTATGGGGCCGGTGGACCGAGCCCCTTTCGGTTCAGCGGGGGGCGGAGATCACACGAAGAGCAGATCAAGGCGAAGCACACGAGCAGTTTACCCAACTTCGGAGCTCTTCGGAGAGATAACACTCCTACTGCTGCTTGTTTGATTATCTTGTGTTCTTGCTCCAGAGAGAGAGCGTAGTGTTTTTCTGGGTTCCGAACCAGTCGAACCTCCTCTACGTTGCGCATGGGCCTCCTTTTATACGCTAAAGGGGTCAGCGACAGGTGGCAACGCAGAGAAGCGTACAAATGTAACAAGTGAGGTGGTTGGTACAGTTACTTGTACAGTGCACCCTACCTAACCCTGACGGCAGGGGACAAGGGCATTAAATGCCCGTCTGAGTCGCCCAAATAGTGCAGAAAAGGACCGTTAGGGGCGCCACCATTCACCATGATGGCGATCTTGTCAGCTTCGCATGCCACTGCGCACCGCTGGTTGCACTGCTTCCCGCCACGCGCGCCTGGAGAGGCCCCCAGAGCGACACGTTGGTGGATGCGCTAGAGCGTGGGCACAGAGTGGCCGCCTGCCGCGGCAAGCGCCTTGCCGCTGCTGTTATCTTGTCGGGTCCGGAAGCTTGTCGCTCACCGGGCCTTGAGGTACCTTGGTTGGTCTTCCCGGCAAGCTCCTCTTGCCGGGGCCTTGTTGCCTTGCCGGAGCGCGTGGCGCGTCGCGGCAAGTTCCTTGGAGTGCCTTGGTTGGCCTTCCCGGCAAGCTCCTCTTGCCGGGGCCTTGTCTCCTGAGCTTAAATACTTTGTTCTTGAATGGCTCCAAGGGAACCACGGAGGATCTTGGCGTTCGCCCGGCAAGCCTTGCCGCGTGGTGCTGCAACTGCCCGTGCACAAGTTCGGGGTACTAGGGTACCCCTATTCTAGTACACCGACATCCGACACACCCATCATGGAGAGAATAGTGAGCGAGTGAACCACCAAAAAGAGAGTGAGCGCCACAAGCCAAAATAGAGTGCCTCCACGATGAGTGACAAGAAAAACTTAGTCCTATTTGCTACCAAACGTGAGATGAGAGAAGTGTGCGTGAACCCATCAAGTTTTATGCACTATGTCCTCTTGTGCAAGGATGAGGCAACTACAACTAACACCTCACACAAGTGCTGGCTTATCTTTTGCAGGAATTCCAAGACGTTTTCCCTGACGAGCTACCTTCGGGGCTACCACCTCTACAAGGCATTGAACACTGAATCGACCTCATACCTAGAGCACACCCCTTCCTAACATTGCACCCTACCGCGTCAACCCCGAGGAAACCAAGGAGATCCAACGACAAGTACAACAACTCATCGACAATGGCCATGTACGAGAGAGCTTGAGCCCATGTGTCGTACCGGTAATCCTTTGTTCCTAAGAAAGATGGCACATATCGAATGTGTTCCAATTGCCGTACTATCAATGCTATCACCGTTAGATACCGTTATCCCATTCCCCGCTTAGATGGTATGCTAGATGAGCTTAGCGGAGCCACCATTTTCTCTAATATTGATCTTAAGAGTGGGTATTACCAAATCCACATACAGGAAGGTGATGAATGGAAAACTGCATTTAAGACCAAATTTGATTTATATGAATGGCTTGTTATGCCAATGGGTTTATCCGAAGCACCCGGTAATTTCATGAGAGTCATGCATTTTGTTCTTAGGCCCTACATTGGTATATCTGTTGTGGTCTATTTTGATGATATCCTTGTCTTTAGCAAATCCCTCAAAGATCATGTCATCCATCTTAGAACCGTTTTGCAAACCCTTAGGAAAGAGCGCCTTTATGCTAATATGGACAAATGCCTTTTCGGTGTTGATAAGCTTGTTTTCCTGGGTTTTGTGGTATCTTCTAAGGGTGTTCATGTAGATGAATCTAAGATCAATGCTATTAAGACTTAGCCGCAACCGACCAACTTGCAACAAGTGCGAAGTTTCCTTGGCCTAGCTGGTTTCTATCATAGATTGTTAAGGACTTTAGCACCATTGCTTCTCCTTTGCATGATTTAAGTAAGAAAAATGCACCTTTTGTTTGGGGACCATCCCAAGATATAGCATTCAGTGAGCTTAAGAATTTGCTTACACATGCTCCTTTGCTTGCCTTACCAAACTTTGATAAACCATTTGAGATACATTGCGATCCTAGTGGGTACGGCATAGGAGGTGTGTTTATGCAAGAGAAGCACACCATAGCTTACTTTAGTGAGAAACTTTCTGGAGCGCAACTCAATTATCCCATATATGACAAAGAGATTTATGCTTTAGTGCGAGTTTTGTGTGAGTGGGAACATTATCTTCGCCCTCATGAATTCATCATCCATACTGACTATGAAACTCTAAAGTATCTTAAGGGTCAAACTAAGTTGAACAAGCGTCATGCTAAGTGGAGCGAATTCATAGTCTTTTCCTTATGTCATCAAGTACCTTAAGGGCAAAGAGAATGTTGTGGCGGATGCACTTTCCCACAAATGCATGATTGTTACTAAAATAGAATTGAATGTCATTGGCTTTGTGCACATCAAAGAATTATATGCGCATGATCCTACCTTTTCTATTCCTTATGCCAAATTTTTGACGCATACATCTTGGGAACGCTATTACCTCAAGGATGATTATATTATGAGAGCTAACAAACTATGTATCCCCGAGTCTTCTCTTCGTTTGTTACTGTTGCAAGAAGCTCATGGAGGAGGACTAATGGGACACTTTGGACACGACAAGACATTCGCCACACTCTCCAAGAACTATTTTTGGCCCAAGATGTTCTGTGACGTCTCACGCTTCACCAACTGATGTTCGACATGTCACAAAGCTAAGTCCAAAGCTCAATCTCATGGTCTATATACACCCCTTCCAATTCCATATCACCCATGGGAAGATATTAGTATGGACTTTCTGCTTCATTTGCCTAGGACTAGAAATGGCAAAGATTCCATGTTTGTTGTTGTGGACCGATTCTCTAAAATTGCACATCTCATTCCATGCAACAAGATAGACGATGCTTCACATGTTGCGAATCTTTTTTGTAGAGAAATCTTGCGCCTACATGGAGTGCCAAAGACGATTGTCTCGGACCGCGACGTCAAGTTCTTGAGTTACTTTTGGAAGACCTTATGCGCCAAGCTCAGAATCAAGCTACTATCCTCCACGGCATACCACCCACAAACCGACGGCCAAACGGAAGTGACGAACCAAACACTCTTCACTCTACTATGCGTGTTGATCAAGAGGAACATCAAGGAGTGGGAGGAGCGTCTATCTATCGCCGAGTACGCCTACAACCGAGCAAGACATTCAACTACCGGCAAGTCCCCTTTCGAGGTCGTCTAGGGTTTCAACCCGTTGTCCTCATTGGACATTCTTCCTCTACCACTATAAGAGCGCATCAACATGGACGCGAGTGCCCGAGTGAACTACCTCAAGAAGACGCATGAAGATACAAGTCACACCATCGAGCGCCAAGTACAACGACTCGCGACCAAGCTCAATGTCAACAAGGAACCCATGATATTCAATGTTGGAGATCTCGTGTGGCTACACCTTTGCTAGGACCGTTTCCCCAAGAAACGCAAGTCCAAACTTCTACCACGAGCCGATGGACCCTTCAAGGTGATAGAATGCTACAACAACAACGCTTACAAGATCGATCTCCCACGTGACAAGTACAACGTGAGCAACGTCTTCAACATCAAGGATCTCTCTCCCTGCCATGGTGATGAGGCTTTCGATCCGAGGTCAGATCTTTCCCAAGGGGGGAGGGGATGATGCGGAGCATCCCAAGGTCATCCCCATGGACCTACCTACATCTCCCACGACACCACTTGGACCAATGACAAGAGCTCGAGCAAAGGCTATCAAAGATAAGGTGAACTCGCTCCTCTCTGAACTTCCACTTTTTACTTATGAGACATGGCTACTACCTCATGCAGAGACCCTATGTGCGATTAGGTATTTGGAGAGAACCCACGGATCAGCTGCACCCAACGGACAAGACGGCGAGGACACCAAGTTTAATGGACAAGAAGAAGGACTGGTCGAAACTCCCAGTCATCGGACGACCGGCGTCTCTCGGACGTCTGACACCTGGAGGCTCCAACCGGCCAGCCAAGTCCCATCCCACACACACTCCAGCGGGCGGATGACCGACACCAACCAGACGTCCGACGACTCCCAGCGCCCGGACGACCGAGCTCCACCGGGCGACCGACACCACCACGTCCGAGCCAAAACATCAGAAGTATGGAAGCCCCCGGACGACCGATGGACCAGACGACCGACCCCGACCAGACGACCGATGGACACCCTAACCGGGCGACCGACCAATCCTGAACAGAGCTGAAACATCAGACGTCCGATGAGGACCAGACGATCTGGCCCTCGCGAGCCATCGGACGACCGGTGACCATCGGACGTCCGACGTATGTATGTCCGCCCGCGTGTTGGGCCGAAGCCAACTTACCCTTTCGTCCATTAAGACTATAAATAGACCTCCTCCTCCCTCTTTCTAGGGTTAGCAAAGGATTAGGTCATTTGAGAGATAGAGCTGTGCTCATCCACTTGGTTACTTCTCCATTGGAGTCCACGGCCTCTTCGGAGAAGATCCCCCAAGCGGATTCAAGACCCCTTTATGGGAAGACCCCTCAAGACCACCTCACTGAGAAGAACTATCGCCACTTGTATCGTCCTTTGTTGGATTTGGATCGTGTATCTCTTTGTGTTTCGAGGATCTAGCACATGTGTAATCAAACCTTGTTAGTTTGAGTGATTTCTCTCCTCGTGTTTTCTCTCGTATTCACCGTATTCTTCGTAGGATCCCCTCAATTCTTGAAAGATGAGGAATCTAGGGTTCTACCCTACATCACACTACGTGTGCGATTGCAACCTCTTGAGCTTGCGTTTGTTTTCTGTAGCGACCAGACCTCAAACGGTCAAGTCTTTGTGCATCAGTGTCATCCTTGGATCGGTAATGCTGACACGCACAGTATTCGAGGAATTATAACAGAGTTTCAATCACACACTGATTACATCGAGTCCTCATAAAGAGTATGATTACACAAAAATATCATGGCTGAAAGCCATCTAATCTAGATAACTGCGAAAGCTTCGAAGGTAAATGAGTCCATCAACTCCAACGGCATAGCTGAGTGCAAAACAACGACCTATTGCACCTTATTCGTCATCTGAGTAGTCTGCAACATGAGACGTGCAGCCATGTAGCTCAACACATTGAATATGCTGGCAGAGTTACACTGTAAAGCAATGAAGTGCAAGAACTATATCTACATGCAATATTTGGCTGGTGGAGGCTGTAAGTTTATGATTTTGCAAAAAACTAGTTTTTCCCTACAACAAAGGAATAAATTTATTTAACTACTCCCAAGTTACCCATTATTTGAGAAGGTAGCCCCAACTCAAATCCCAATTAAAAGTATCATCATTAACCCAAATCATTTAGTTAAAGTAAGGTGATGAGATCACATCAATGGATTCAAGTACTAGATACTCAAGATGTCCATAACCAGGGACACGGCTAACCATGATTAGTTTATACACTCCGTAGAGGTTTGCGCACTTTTCCCCACAAGACTCGACCGCATCCATGATCAGATGATCGAGACATAGTCTTTCTGAAGCATTAACTCTCTACTCTAGGCGGACTGGTACACCTACTTTCCCCTACATCTGCTAGTCCACCTCTTCAAGCGCTCACGCAACTTACTCAACTATGTCAGAGACCATAATGGCTTGTGGCTGCACACGGAAGTTTCTAGCATGAATAATCTTATGATCCCTTTGAGCCTGGGTGGCAAACCATAGGAAAAATCACACGGGTACTTCGGGATTTCCCAAAGACAGGCAACATTGGGTTCCCCAGGTGCCTCAACCAATCCACCCAGATGTATATTAAAGTTGCCACCTTAATGTTATCCATGATTAAACAACTCTCAACTTCCATGTGTGAATCACGATCCAATCCTTGTCTACGAGCATGGCTAAGCAATAAATAAGCATAACTTATATTCCCGGGGTGATCAACAAGTATTAGGTTCCTACCTCAAGTACTACAACCAAAACCACATGTTCCCAATCCTACTCATGCAAATATTTAAGGGGTAATACTAATGCATAGTAAAAACTGGGTATAAAAGAGTATGATCAAAGTGTAACTTGCCTTGCTGATGATCTGCAAACTCTAGAGATTCATAGTAACAAGCTTCGCAGTCCAGGTAATTTAGTGTAGACAAACAATAGCATACATAAGCAATCACTCAAACGAACACGAGAAGAACCGAGAAAAGATCCAAATCAAACACAAAACAAGCAAACGGCTTAAACTAACAAAATTCAAACCCTAACAGCAATATTATCATGTGGATTAGATCTTAAAAGTAGGTACATGTGATTAGCTATGATTTGCAAAAAGATTCAACTCAAACGGAGAAACGAAACTCAAATTACGAACGAAACAAGATCATTTACTAATCTGGACTAAACTCAAATTTTACAGTACCAAAATCATGTTCAAGTTAGTTAACTGGAAAGAACAGAACGAAATGAAGATTTAGGCGCAGGTTTCATCTAATTTGGATAAACGAGTAAAAAGGTATGCTAGTTCAAAGATCAGGGGCTAAATTGCGAGAAAACTATTCGTGGATAGGTCCCTGGCTAAAAATAAACTAAAAAGAACTACAGCGTGAATGTTTGCTAACAGAACTTAACCGACGAAAATCGTTCGTTAAAACGAACGAACAAACAAACATTCATTAAGTAGGAAAATCCTAACAAAAACCAATCTAATAAAACGAACCGGGCTAAACTGAAACAAAACCGGGGCGGGTCGGTGGTTTACCGGTTAACCGAAACGAACCGGTCGGCGGCGGCTGGCGGGGATAGCGCGGGGCGGTAGTGTGGCGCGGGAGGCGGCGATGTGGCGGCGGTGGTGCGGGACAGGGCAAAGGGGGGTCGGGGTCGTCCCTATTTACAAGGGCGGGGCAGCCCGAGGCGGTGGCGGCGTCGCGGAGCCTTCGAGACTCCGGCGGCGTCCTGGCGCTGGACTCCGAGCGGGAGGTGGTGTGGCGCGACGGGCCGGCTGGGCGTTCGGACCAGTTCGGTCTGAGAAGAACTTTTTTTAAATAAAATCGCTGTGAGGAAAAATCCTGAATAAATATAAAGAAAATCTAAAAATTCCAAAAACAATTTTCACCGTCCAAACCTAATATTTAGGACAAGATGCACATTTTTCTAGACTAAGATGCAATCTTCAAAAATGCAATGTTTTTCTAATTCAAATAAAATACCAATAAAATCATAATTTGATTTTAAATTCTTTCTCCAATATTTCTCTTGGGTTGAAGAAGTCATATTATCTTCTCTCATATATTTTTAATATTGGAAATAATTGGAGAGAAAAAATAATAAAATCAAATTGATCCTTTCTTCAAATTTGAAATAGATTCAAATATGAATTTTGTGAAGCCTCCAACTCTCTCCTTGGGTCCTTGAGTTGCTTAATATTTCTAGGATCTCAACCAAATGCAAGAATAAATATGATATGCATATGATGATCTATGTATAACATCCAAATTGAAAATTGGGATGTTACAAACCTACCCCCCTTAAGATGAATCTCACCCTCGAGATTCGGGTTGGTCAGCAAAAAGGTTTGGGTGGTCTCTATGGAGATCTTCTTCTCGCTCCCAGGTGGCTTCCTCCTCGGTATGGTGGCTCCATTGAACTTTGCAAAACTTGATAACTTTGCTGCGAGTAACTCGACTGGAAAACCCGAGAATCTTGACTGGCTTCTCTTCATAGGTCAAATCACTGTCTAACTGAATTGCTTCCAGTGGCACTGTATCTCTTAGAGGAATATCAGCCATCTCTGTGTGGCACTTCTTCAACCGGGAAACGTGAAACACATCATGAACTCCTGACAATCCTTCTGGCAATTCCAGCTTGTATGCAACTTCTCCCATGCGTTCCAAAACTCTGTATGGTCCCACAAAACGTGGTGCTAGCTTTTCCTTGACTCCAAAATGCTTAACTCCTTGAAGTGGGGACACCCGAAGATATTCTCTATCTCCGACTTTGTAAACTATCGCCTTGATTTTAGTATCCGCATAACTCTTCTGCCTGGACTGGGCTACCTTGAGTCTGTCGTGAATCAACTTAACCTTCTCTTTCGAGTCTTTGATTAAGTCTGGTCCGAACAACTGTTGATCTCCAACTTCATCCCACGGTAGCGGTGTACTGCACATCCTTCCGTACAAAGCTTTGAAAGGGGCCATCTTCAAACTGGCTTGATAACTATTGTTATAAGAGAACTCTGCATATGGCAAATTGTCATCCCAAATAGATCCATAATCTAGCGCACTAGCTCTCAACATGTCCTCCAGAATCTGATTGACTCTCTCGGTCTTTCCATCTATCTGCGGATGAAAGGCTGTACTGAACTCTAGCCTGGTACCCAAGGTTTCATGCAACTGATTCCAAAACTTTGAAGTAAACTGGGTTCCTCTATTTGATACAATGGTCCTCGGATGCAGACACACAATCCTGGTCATGTATATCTTTGCCAACTTAGCACTCGTATAGGTGGTCTTCACCGGGATGAAATGAGCTACTTCCGTCAAACAATCGACTACAACCCAGATAGAGTCATAGTCTGAACAAGTCCTGGGTAATCCAGTGATAAAATCCATGCCTAGTTTATCCCACTTCCATTCGAGTATCAGCAATGGCTGTAGCAATCCATAAAGTGTCGTGCTCGTCCTCATGAAATCCTTTAGCCTTTCCTTTGCTCATCCTTTCATTTATCTCGGCGATCTCCTTGTCAGTCTTCTGGGCTTTTCTGATCTTACCCAAAAGAGTGGACTGAATTTCCAATGTTGCAACATAACCTCTCAGAACTATCTCCAAGCAAAGCTCTTGAAGATCATCTGCTAACTCCTTTGGTAATCCTCCGGTTATGAGTGTATTAACATAACTCTTGCGGCTCAAGCATCTGCTACTACATTGGCCTTTCCGGGATAATAGTGCAATTTCATATCATAATCCTTTATGAGCTCCAACCATCTCCTTTGCCTGAGGTTCAACTCCTTCTGCGTGAAGATATATTTCAAACTCTTATGATCCGTGTATAGATCACAATGGTTTCCAATGAGAAAGTGTCTCCATGTCTTCAGTGCATGCACTACGGCTGCTAACTCCAAATCATGCGTAGCATAATTCAGCTCATGAGGTTTAAGCTGTCGTGGGGCATATGAAACAACTCTTCCTTCATGCATAAGTACAGCTCCAAGTCCTCGTCGTGAAGCATCACAATAAACTTGGTAATCCTTACGTTGGTCTGGGAGAATCAGCACTGGGGCTGTAACCAAACGCTTCTTCAACTCCTGAAAACTGGCTTCACACTCCTCAGTCCATTTAAACTTGGTGTCCTTCTTCAATAACTCCGTCATGGGCTTTGCAATCCAAGAGAAATTCTCAATAAACCTCCGATAATAGCCTATGAGTCCAAGAAAACTTCTGGTCTCCAACTGATGTGGGTGCCACCCATTTAGTGATAGAAGTAACCTTGGTAGGGTCTGCTGCTATTCCTTCTCCGGATATAACATGTTCGAGAAATCCAACTTCCTTTAACCAAAACTCACATTTGCTAAACTTGGCATACAACTGATGTTCTCTGAGCTTCTCAAGAACCAAACGCAAATGCTCCTTATGCTCTTCTTCATTCTTCGAGTAGACCAATATATCATCAATGAACACCACGACAAACTTATCCAAAAACTCCATAAACACTTTGTTCATCATATTCATGAAATAGTAGGTGCGTTAGTCAGACCAAATGACATAACGGTATACTCATATAGCCTGTACCTTGTGGTAAAAGTTGTCTTAGGTATATCCTGCTCTTGAATCTTCAACTGGTGATAACCCGATCGAAGATCGATCTTGGTGAAAACTTTAGCTCCTTGCAACTGGTCAAACAAATCATTGATCATCGGCAATGGGTATTTGTTCTTGATCGTCACCTCATTTAGCGCACGATAATCAACAACCATCCTTAAAGATCCATCCTTCTTCTGCACTAGAAGCACTAGGCCTCCCCATGGTGATGAACTTGGTCGAATGTAACCTTTCTCCAGTAACTCCTTTATCTGCGTCTTAATTTCCTCCAGATCCTTTGAGGGCATCCGATACGGTCTCTTTGATATTGGTCCGGTGCCTGGCAATAGCTCAATCAAAAACTCAATGTCTCGATTCGGTGGCATGCCTGGTAACTCCTCCGGAAATACATCGGGGTAATCCTTCACCACGGGTACTTCCTGTTGTACAACTCCTGATAAGGAATTCACTTGAGTCCTCTTCGGCACATGCCGGGATACATACTTGATCCTCTTTCCTTCTGGGGTGTTGAGAAGAATTGATTTACCAGCGCAATCGATGTTCCCTTCAAAGTTGGATAGCCAATCCATTCCCAATATCACATCCAATCCTTGTGACTCCAGAACAATTAGATCGGTTGGGAAAACATGTCTACCTATGGTTAGTGGCAACTGATAGCATCCACTACTAGCCATATACTCCGCTCCTGGGGAACTTACTAACATAGGTGACTTAAGGTCTACGGTTTGCAGGTTATACTTATCCACAAACCCTCTTGATATGTATGAATGCGATGCACCAGTATCAAAAAGAACAAGTGCGGTAAATGCATTAATCAAAAACTTACCGACAACTGCGTCGGGTTGATCTTCAATCTCCTCCATGCTGACGTGGTTCACCCGACCTTTGGTGAAGGGGTTGGGCTTCTTGGCAGAACCTCCATTTCCATTTCCATTCTTATCTTCAGGAAATTCAGTGGCATAATGTCCGGTCTTCTCAAACTTGAAACATGTAATGTGGCTCAGATCCCTCTTGGCTGGTGTTCAAGGGTTGGAACGGTTCTGGCTGCTGCTTCCTCCATTCCCATTGCCACTTGCCACTGTGGTTATGAGAACTTGCTCCATTGTGCGTATGTCCTCCATGGTTATGGCCTCCATGGTTGTGGTTATGTCCTCCCTAGTACGGGGAATAGCGGGGCTTCTGCTGAGCTCCTGAAGTGTACCTCCCTTTTCCATACTTTCTCTTGCAATTGTAAATTTGTTGCTGCTTGCCTTCAATCAGGAGAGCCCTGTCTACCAACTCCTGGTAGTTGTTGAATGTTGCCACCATCAACTACATGCTCAGATCATCATTCAGTCCTTCTAGAAACTTCTCCTACTTAGCGACATCTATGGCTGCGTCATCAGGGGCATAGCGTGCTAACTTGCTAAACTCATCCACATAATGACCCACTGTACGCCCTCCTTGGCGCAAGCTGCGAAACTCGTGCTTCTTCATGCTCATAGCTCCTGCTGAAACATGGGCAGTGCGGAAAGCCTGCTGAAACTAATCCCATGTAACAGTGTCAATAGGTTAAGTGGCGGTGCAATTCTCCCACCAAGATGTTGCGGGTCCATCAAGCTGATGTGCGGCAAAGATCACTCTCTCCGCATCTATGCATCCTGCAGTGGTCATCTCTCTTCCAATCTTGCAGAGCCAATCATCTGCAACAATCGGCTCGGTGCTACTAGAGAACACCGACAGATTTAACCTTAGAAAGCGGGCTAGGTGATCAACAGGGGTGGTGGTGGGTTGTTGTTGTTGTTGTTGTTGTTGTTGTTGTTATTGTTGTTGTTGCCTTGGTTCTGGTTCTGAACAAGTATATGCATCAAGGCATTCTGCTGCTGGATCAACTGAGTGAGCTCCGATGGGAAGGCAAATCCATTGTCACGTCTCGGAGGCATCTGATGGGTTAGAAGGGGTGAGAAAACAGAATAGAAATGAGGTCTAAGAGAGATTCACTACCCATATGATCATGAGACAAACACAATCGATTTCACTTCATTTAATAGCACACAAGATCACACATCAGTCTAAACTATGATTACAAACTCGATCGTTGCTAACTACTTGGAGGAATACTACTAGTTACAATGGTGGTCATCTAGAAATTTTCATCAGAGGAAGACTCCATGATATCTGCTCCAGCTTCGTCAACGTAGTCGTCATCGCTGTCATCATTTGCACCACTATCTGTATCGTTGTCGTCCAGGATGATGTAGTCCTCCGAATGGATCTCCGTTGCTCGCTTGATATTCTCCACTCATATTCCCATCTTCCTCTTTAGGTCTTCATGCTTCTCCAGTAGTAAGGCAATCTCTTCCTCGTATCCATCACGTGTAGACTTGAGTTCCTCTTCTAGCTTGTTGTTTCTCTTTACTAGCTTCTTGATCTTCTTCATGTGGATAATTTGTTGATTCTCTTGTCGACAAATATGATCTCCCATCTCTTGAATGTAGGCTAAAATTGATCCATCCCCCCGGGTACGAATCATCTCCCATTTTTCATCTCGGCGGCCACATATCTGGTAAATGGTATTCTCCAGCTCCTTGTGGTACACCTCACATATGCATCCAAAGGTGATATGTGCTGCCATGCTCTTTCCTATACTCCAGCTT
Source organism: Triticum dicoccoides (assembly GCF_002162155.2). NCBI lineage: Eukaryota > Viridiplantae > Streptophyta > Magnoliopsida > Poales > Poaceae > Triticum > Triticum dicoccoides. The sequence continues at coordinate 267,151,969 of NC_041385.1, read as the reverse complement.
GGTGCATCCAGGTAGAAATCAATAGGCTCCGTTGTTGGTGCAAATGTCCTCCCAGGTACCCAGACTTTGATCTTCCAGCACTCCTCTTCCGGTACCGATGTAGAGAAAGCCCCCGTGAAGCTTGGTAGTCCGATGTTCAAATACTTAGTGACTTCCTTCAAGTGTTTTCCAAAAGGGGTGTCGTCATCTGGATGAGTGAACTTGTTCCTGGGATCTGCCATCAATAAAGTAGAAAGAGAGGAGAATTATAAATGAGTAGAGAAGAGAAATCATGTGGCTCATTCTAGTGGTCGCGTCCTACAATCAGCGTGTGCTCTGGTACCATCTTGTAGCGACCAGACCTCAAATGGTCAAGTCTCTGTGCATCAGTGTCATCCTTGGATCGGTAATGCTAACACGCACAGTACTCGAGGAATTATAATAGAGTTTCAGTCACACACTTATTACATCGAGTCCTCATAAAGAGTATGATTACACAAAAATATCATGGCTAAAGGCCATCTAATCTAGATAATTGCGGAAGCTTCAAAGGTAAATGAGTCCATCAACTCCAACGGCATAGCTGAGTGCAAAACAACAACCTATTGCACCTTATTCATTGTCTGAGTAGTCTGCAACATGAGACGTTGCAGCCATGTAGGTCAGCACATTGAGTAAGCTGGCAAAGTTACACTATAAAGCAATGAAATGCAAGAACTATATCTACATGCAATATTTGGCTGGTGGAGGCTGTAAGTTTATGATTTTGCAAAAAGCTAGTTTTTCCCTACAACAAAGGAATGAATTTATTTAAATACTCCCAAGTTGCCCATTATTTGAGAAGGTAACCCCAACTCAAATCCCAATTAAAAGTATCATCATTAACCCAAATCAATTAATTAAAGTAACGTGATGAGATCACATCAATAGATTCAAGTACTAGATACTCAAGATGTCCATAACCGAGGACACGGCTAACCATGATTAGTTTATACACTCTGTAGAGGTTTGCGCACTTTTCCCCACAAGACTCGACCGCATCCATGATCGGATGATCGAGACATAGTCTTCCTGAAGCATTAACTCTCTACTCCGGGCGGACCGGTACACCTACTTTCCCCTACATCTGCTAGTCCACCTCTTCAAGAGCTCACGCAACTTAATCAACTATGCCAGAGCCCATAATGGCTTGTGGCTGCACAAGAAAGTTTCTAGCATGAATAATCTTATGATCCCTTTGAGCCTGAGTGGCAAATCATAGGAAAAATCACACAGGTGCTCCGGGATTTCCCAAAGACAGGCAACATTGGGTTCCCCAGGTGCCTCAACCAATCCACCCAGATGTATATTAAAGTTGCCACCTTAATGTTATCCATGATTAAACAACTCTCAACTTCCATGTGTGAATCACGATCCAATCCCCATCTACGAGCATGGCTAAGCAATAAATAAGCATAATGTATTTTCCCGGGGTGATCAATAGGTATTATGTTCCTACCTCAAGTACTACAACCAAAACCACATGTTCCCAATCCTACTCATGCAAATATTTTAGGGGTAATACTAATGCATAGTAAAAAATTGGTATAAAAGAGTATGATCAAAGTGTGACTTGCCTTGCTAACGATCTGCAAAATCTAGAGATTCGTAGTAACAAGCTTCGCACTCCGGGTAATCTAGCATAGACAAACAATAGCATACAGAAGCAATCACTCAAACCAAACACGAGAAGAACCGAGAAAAGATCCAAATCAAATACAAAACAAGAAAACAGCTTCAACTAACAAAAGTCAAACCCTAACAGCAATATTATCATGTGGAATAGATCTTAACAGTAGGTACATGTGGTTAGCTACGATATGCAAAAAGATTCAACTCAAAGGGAGAAACGAAACTCAAATTACGAACGAAACAAGATCATTTACTAATCTGCACTAAACTCAAATTTTACAATACCAAAATCGTGTTCAAGTTGGTTAACTGGAAAGAACAGAACTAAACGAAGATTTAGGCGCTGGTTTCATCTAATTTGGATAAACGAGTAAAAAGTTATGCTAGTTTAAAGATCAGGGGCTAAATCGCGAGAAAACTATTCGCGGATAGGTCCCTGATACGTCTCCAACGTATCTATAATTTTTGATTGTTCCATGCTATTATATCACCCCTTTTGGATGTTTATGGGCTTTATTTTACACATTTATATCATGTTTGGGACTAACCTACTAACCGGAGGCCCAGCCCGTATTGCTGTTTTTTTTGCCTATTTCAGTATTTCGAAGAAAAGGAATATCAAACGGAGTCCAAACGGAATGAAACCTTCGGGAGCGTGATTTTTGGAACGAACGTGATCCAGAGGACTTGGAGTGCAAGTCAAGAAGCAATCGAGGCGGTGAGGAGATATGAGGGCGTGCCCGCCCCTCCTGGGTACGCCCCCTGTCTCCTGGGCCCCACGAGCAGCCACCGACGTACTTCTTCCGCCTATATATACCTACGTACCCTGAAAACATCCAGGGAGACAACGAAAAACAATTTCCACCGCCGTAACCTTCTGTATCCATGAGATCCCATCTTGGAGCCTTCACCGGCGCTCCGCCGGAGGGGGAATCGATCACGGAGGGCGTCTACATCAACACCATAACCCCTCCGATGAGTTGTAAGTAGTTTACCATAGACCTTCGGGTCCATATTTATTAGCTAGATGGCTTCTTCTCTCTTTTTGGATCTCAATACAATGTTCTCCCCCTCTCTTGTGGAGATCTATTTGATGTAACTCTTTTTGCGGTGTGTTTGTCGAGATCCGATGAATTGTGGGTTTATGATCAAGTTTATCTATGAGAAATATTTGAATCGTCTCTAAATTCTTTTATGTCTGATTGAGTTATCTTTGCAAGTTTCTTCGAATTATCAGTTTGATTTGGCCTACTAGATTGATCTCTCTTGCCATGGGAGAAGTGCTGAGCTTTGGGTTCAATCTTGTGGTGTCCTTACCCAGTGACAGAAAGGGTTGCAAGACACGTATTGTATTGTTGCCATCGAGGATAAAAAGATGGGGTTTATATCATATTGCTTGAGTTTATCCCTCTACATCATGTCATCTTTCTTAATGCGTTACTCTGTTCTTTTGAACTTAATACTCTAGATGCATGCTGGATAGCGGTCGATGTGTGGAGTAATAGTAGTAGATGCAGGCAGGAGTCGGTCTACTTGTCACGGACGTGATGCCTATATACATGATCATGCCTAGATAATCTTATAATTATTCGTTTTTCTATCAATTGCTCGACAGTAATTTGTTCACCCACCGTAATACTTATGCTATCTTGAGAGAAGCCACTAGTGAAACCTATGGCCCCCAGGTCAATCTTTGATCATATAAGCTTTCAATCTACTTTTAGTTGCATCTTTAATTTTTGCATCTATATTACAAAATACCAAAAATATATTTATCCTATCATACTATCACTATAAAATATCACTTTTGCAAGTGGCCATGAAGGGATTGACAACCCCTTTATTGCGTTGGTTGTGAGTTCTTTGTTTGTTTGTGTAGGTGCGTAGGACTTTTGAGGAGCCTCCTACTGGATTGATACCTTGGTTCTCAAAAACTAAGGGAAATACTTACGCTTCTTTCCTGCATCACCCTTTCCTCTTCAAGGAAAACAAACGCAAGCTCAAGACATAGCAAGAAGGATTTCTGGCGCCGTTGCCGGGGAGGTCTTCGCTCAAGTCAAGACATACCAAGTACCCATCACAAACTCATCTCCCTCGCATTTACATTATTTGCCATTTGCCTCTCGTTTTCCTCTCTCCCACTTCACCCTTGCCGTTTTATTCGCCCTCTCTTTCCCAATCTTCTCCTCTCTTTTTTGCTTGCCTTTTTCTGTTTGCTTGTGTGTTGGATTACTTGTTGCCATGGCGCAAGATAATACCAAATTGTGTGATTTCTCCAATACCAATAATAATGAATTCCTTAGTACTCCGATTGCTCCTCTTAATGATGTTGAGTCTTGTGAAATCAATACTGCTTTCCTGAATCTTGTTATGAAAGATCAATTCGCCGGCCTTCCTAGTGAAGATGCCGCTACTCATCTAAACAACTTTGTTGATTTGTGTGATATGCAAAAGAAGAAAGATACAGATAATGATATTGTTAAATTGAAGTTATTTCCGTTTTCACTTAGAGATCGTGCTAAAGTTTGGTTTTCATCTTTCCCTAAAAATAGTATTGATTCTTGGAACAAGTGCAAATATGCTTTTATCTCTAAGTATTTTCCTCCCGCTAAGACTATCACTCTTAAGAACGATATTATGAATTTTAAACAACTTGATCATGAGCATGTTGCCCAATCTTGGGAAAGAATGAAATTGATGATTCGCAATTGCCCTACTCATGGTTTGAATTTATGGATGATCATACAAAAATTTTATGTCGGTTTGAACTTTGCTTCTAGAAATCTTGTAGATTCGGCCGCGAGAGGCACGCTTATGGAAATCACTTTAGGAGATGCTACAAAACTTCTTGATAATATTATGGCTAATTATTCTCAATGGCACACCGAAAGATCTTCTAGTAAAAAAGTGCATGCTATAGAACAAATCAATGTTTTGAGTGGAAAGATGGATGAACTTATGAAGTTGTTTGCTACTAAAAATACTCCTCTTGATCCCAATGATATGCCTTTGTCTACTTTGATTGAGAATAATAATGAATCTATGGATGTGAATTTTGGTGGTAGGAATAGTTTTGGAAACAATGCTTATAGAGGAAACTTTAATTTTAGACCGTTCCCTGGTAATTCCTCTAATAATTATGAAATTCCTACAATAATCCTTATGGTAATTTTAATAAGATGCCCTCATATTTTGAGAATAGTGTGAAAGAATTCTAATGCTTTGCTTGAAGAAAAATTGCTCAAAGTTGATGATTTGGCTAGGAACGTTGATAGACTTTTGCTTGATGTTGATTCTCTTAAACTTAGATCTACTCCTCCTAAGCATGATAGCAATGAGTCTCTCAAAGCCATGAGAATTTCCATTGATGAGTGCAAGGAAAGAACCGCTAGATTGCGTGCTAAAAAAGATATCTTTGTAAAGGCGTGTTCTTCTAGTTTCCATGAAAATAATGATGAAGATCTTAAAGTTATTGATGTGTCTCCTATTAGATCTTTGTTTTGCAATATGAATCTTGATAATAATGGGATTGGAGATGAGTCAACTTTAGTTAGAAGGCGTCCCAATAATTCAGAGTTTTTAGATCTTGATGCTAAATTTGGTAAAAGTGGGATTGGAGAAGTCATGACTTTAAATAGTATTAAACCCACTATCTTGGATTTCAAGTAATTTGATTATGATAATTGTTCTTTAGAAGGTTGTATTTTCTTATTGCAATCGGTTGTTAATTCTCCTCAAGCTTATAGTCAAAATAAAGCTTTTACCAAACATATCATTGATGCATTGATGCAATCTTATGATGAAAAACTTAATTTGGAAGTTTCTATACCTAGAAAACTTAATGATAAGTGGGAACCTACTATAAATATTAAAATTAAAGATTATGAGTGTTTTGCTTTGTGTGATTTGGGTGATAGTGTTTCCATGATTCCGAAAACTTTATGTGATATTCTAGGTTTCCATGATCTTGATGATTGCTCTTTAAATTTGCACCTTGCGGATTCCACCATTAAAAAGCCAATGGGAAGGATCAATGATGTTCTCATTGTTGCAAATAGAAATTTGGTTCCCGTGGATTTTATCGTTCTTGATATAGATTGCAATCTTTCTTGCCCTATTATTCTTGGTAGACCTTTCCTTAGAACGATTGGTGCGATTATTGATATGAAGGAAGGGAATATTAGATTCCAATTTCCATTAAAGAAAGGCATGTAGCACTTTACAAGAAAGAAAGTCAAATTACCTTATGAATCTATCATGCAGGCTACTTATGAATTGACTCCCAAAGATGGCACTACTTAGATCTATCTTCGCTTTTATGCCTAGCTAGGGGTGTTAAATGATAGCGCTAGTTGGGAGGCAACCCAATTTTATTTGTGTTTTTTGTTTTTATTTATGTTTAGTAATAAATTTTTCATCTACCTTCTGTTTAGATGTGTTTTTATGTTTTAATTAGTGTTTGTGCCAAGTAGAACCTATAGGATAACCTATGGTGATAGTTAATTTGATTCTGCTGAAAAACAGAAACTTTGCACGCACGAAATTAGTTTTATTAAATCACATAAGCATTATTTTGCGTTGATTCTTTCTGCTTCTGATCAACACACAAATTATACAAGACTTCCTATTTTAGTAGGATTTTTAGAGTTCCAGAAGTTTGTGTTAGTTGCAGATTGCTACAGACTGTTTTGTTTTTGACTGATTCTGTTTTTCGTGTGGTGTTTGCTTATTTTGATGCATCTATGGCTAATATTAAGTGGTATGAACCATAGAGAACTTGTAATACAGTATGTTTAACACAAAAATAAATAAAGAATGAGTTCATTGCAGTACCTTATGTGGTGGTTTTGTTTTCTTTCACTAACGGAGCTTATAAGATTTCCTGTTGAGTTTTGTGTTGTGAAGTTTTCAAGTTTTGGGTAAAGATTTGATGGACTATGGAATAAGGAGTGGCAAGAGCCTAAGCTTGGGGATTCCCATGGCACCCCAAGATATTCAAGAATAGCCAAAAACCTAAGCTTTGGGATTCCCCAGGAAGGCATCCCCTTTTCGTCTTCGTTCATTGGTAACTTTACTTGGAGCTATATTTTTATTCGCCACATGATATGTGTTTTGCTTGGAGTGTCGTGTATTATATTAGTATTTGCTTTTTAGTTTACCACAGTCATCCTTGCTGTACACACCTTTTGGGAGAAGCCCACTTGATTGAATTTGCTAGAATACTCTATGTGCTTCACTTATATCTTTTGAGCTAGATAGTTTTTGCTCTAGTGCTTCACTTATATCTTTTAGAGCACGGCGGTGGCTTAATTTGTAGAAATTGCTAGTATCTCATGCTTCACTTATATTATTTTGAGAATATTTTAGAACAGCATGGTATTTGCTATGGTTATAAAATTGGTCCTAGAATGGTAGGCATCCAAGTTGGGTATAATAAAAACTATCATAGGAAGTGAATTGGATGCTATGATCAATTTGATACTTGATAATTGTTTTGAGATATGGAGGTAGTGATATTAAAGCCATGATAGTTGGGTGATTATGAATTTAAAGAATGCTTATGTTGAAGTTAGCAAGTCCAGTAGCATGCACGTATGGCTAAAGTTGTGTAACAAATTTGAAACATGAACCTGGCTTGTGCATCCTTATGAGTGGCGGTCGGGGACGAACGATGGTCTTTTCCTACCAATCTATCCCTCTAGGAGCATGCGCGTAGTGCTTGATTTTTAATGACTTCTAAATTTTTGCAATAGGTATATGAGTTCTTTTGACTAATGTTGACTCCATGGATTATACGCACTTTTACTGTAACATCCCAAATTTTCAATTTGGAATGTTATACATAGATCATCATTGCATATCATATTTTGTTGCATTTTTGGCTCGATCCTAGAAATTCTATGCAACTCAAGGACCCACGGAGAGAGTTGGGGATTTCGTTATTTTCTTATTTGGGTATTTCTCAAATTTTGAAAATAGGATCATTGATTTTATTTATTTTATCTTCAATTATTCCTACTACCAAAAATTCAGAGAGGGCATAAAATGACTTTCCCAAAATAAAGAAATAATGAAGATTTAATAAAAAAATCAAATAAGATTTTATTTGGAGTTTTTTCGCTTTTATTTGAATTTAGGAAAAATGCGCATTTTTCAAAATTGCATTTACGCCCCGAATAAATGTTCATCTAGTCCGGCTTGATTTTAGAAGTCGGGGAAAATTTATTTTGGGAATTTTGGAGTCCGTTTAGTATTTCTTTTTACTTTTCTTCTGCGTGGAATTATTTTAAAAAAAATGCGCACCGACCTATGGGCCGTGCCCGAGCG